>NC_045451.1:49376949-49729086 GCF_002776525.5 Piliocolobus tephrosceles | reverse complement strand
TCCTTCCTTCCTTCCTTCCTTCCTTCCTTCCTTCCTTCCTTCCTTCCATCCTTCCTTCCATCCTTCCTGGTTTTGTTCTGTTGCCTAGGCTGGAGCACAGTGGCGCAATCATGTCTCACTGCAACCTCTACCTCCTCAGCTCAAGCAATATACTCAGCTTCCTGAGTAGCCAGAGCCACAGGTGTGTACCGCCTTGCCTGGCAAATTTTTTTGTAGAGACAGGGTCTTGCTCTATTTTCCAGGTTGGTTTCAAGCTCCTGGCCTCGAGTGATCCTCCTGCCTCAGCCTCCAAAGCATTATGATTGTAGACATGAGCCATGGTGCCCAGCTGAGGTTATTTTCTATGTAAATCTTGATGTTCTGGAATTGGTGAGTGAATAAAAGCTGGTGTCCTTGTCTGCATGTTTAACAGTATGGCATTTGAATACTTGTACAGATTCCTTCTTGAAACTTGTTTCTTAAACAATCACAGGAGGTTATTCACCAAAGTCAATGAAACTGAAATGTTCTATGTCAGCAGGAGAATATGACTAGAAGAGCTCTCATTATATCCATTGGAAGCATTTCCTCTGAACCTCAAAATACATTATTACATTTCAGATGACATTAAGAGATAGGTCTTTAGTCTCGGAATTCTAGTAGGAGGGGGAAAAATGTAGTTTTGGTTATTTTCTTTATTATTGTTGTTAAAATGTGAATCATGCCCTTCAGTTGATGAATTCTCATTGAAGCTTCAATGGAAGGGGAAGATGAAATAACATAAATGATAGCTATAATTAATTTTATACTAAGCTTCCTTGATGAAATTAATATTGTCAGATGGAAATGTAATTTAAGCAAAATATGCTTATATGCTCATGTAAGCTGAGTTACACATTTGGACTTTAAGAAAAAAATCACTCTTGCATTTCATAGAACCGCTTACAAAATGATTTAGCTTAATTGTTTGTACAGCTTTCTAGACATTAGAGCTCTTTAAAGGAAATAAGGGCACATGAAATGAAAGAGAAAAAGACAAAGGGTCATTTTCAATTTGCTTATATTATTTGGAAAAATAACATAATCTTGCAGGACATTTCTAATTCTCAAAAGAACTATTTTTTAACATATGTTTTATTATACTCTGGCAGTGGTTTTGTATTAGTAAACAAGAAACAATTCTGACAATTTAAAACAATCTAAATCTCAGCTGAAATAAATCATATTGACTTGTTAAGTAAACTTCAAAACATATTGACCTAAGAGGTCAGCAAATGTTAGTGAAAAATACACAAGTCAATATTCATTACATGCCTGAATTCTTTGTCTTTATATGACATTTCAAGCAATTTTAGTAACTGGTCAGGAAAAAGTGAAAAATAAGAAACACCAAGAGAGCTCACTGATTTCAGATAAAATTTTCCATGTTCTCAAGAAATACCCATAAACATCATACACTGATATTGATTATTATTCTGAAAAAAAATCTGCAACTTGTTTCTTAATATGAAACCAACCGTCATGTAACACAATGGAAAGTTGCAAGATCAGTCTTTAATATTTCTTTCCTTAAGAATCAACTTCCTGTTCATAGTCAATAAAATACTTATTTAATTTACCAATTATAAGAGCTAAAGGCTCATTGACAGGAATACAAAAACTCCAGTTGATGGGCCAGAAGACAAGGTGGTTTACTAGTAAAGTCAGCATTCCTCTTTAAACCTACATATGGGAATATGTGATTATAATCTACCTTTTCTTCCTTCAGAATATATTGAATTTATGCAGTTGTGTTAAACGTGTGGCATATTTATGTGACTGTAAAGAACACGCAAGTTTGCCCTAGTCTTTGTGATTAACTGTCTGAACTATAGGTCTTGCTCTTAACCACTACACTGTACTTTTCTCTCAAATACAGCAGAGTAGATGTATCCAAGCAATGGTCATTACCTCACTCTTATGGCCACATAGGTTAGCCATAAAATTTCAGGGAGCAAGAGCCAGTAGGAGAAAGGAAAGATACTAACATTTATTTAGGGTTTATTTCTTGTGTCATAAAATGTATAGCTGTTCTCCATGTGTGGTCTCATATTGTTCATTCAACAATTCTGAGAAGTGATGTTATTCCCATTATACACATGAGAAAAATCTCAAACAGATTGCACAGTTAAAACATGGTGGAATTAAGATTTTTAAGTTTAGAGACAGGGTCTCACTTTTTCTCTCAGGCTTAAGTGCAGTGGTACCATCATAGCTCACTGTAACCTTGAACTCCTGGGCTCAAGCAATCCTCCCACCTAAGCCTCCTGAGTGGTTTGGACTCCAGGTATGTGTTAACCTGCCTGGCTAATTTTTAAATTTTTTTTGTAGAGGTAGAGTCTTGCTATGTTGCCCAGGGTAATCTAGACCTCAAGGTATCCTCCCACCTTTTTCTCCCAAAGTCCTGGGATTATAGGCATGAGCTCCTGCACCTGGTCTGGAATTAAGATTTTTTTTTTTTTTTTAACTGAGGCCTGTATGTTATCTCAGTAGTTATTTATTGCCTCTCTGATTGTAATTACCCCATCTTTTTTGTTGCTGATCTTTGTCTTCTATCCTTGATGTATCTCTAATACCTCCAATTTTTTATGTCCCAAGCCATTCATTACTTTCCTTTTCAAAGCTGTTCCTCTCTTGTGTCCAGCCTCTCACGATAGATATCTTAACTCTCCACTGCCCTTGCCCTTCTGGTCCAATATGTGTAATTACTCTTTAAGTCTCTGAGTCTTGCTAAATAGATCCCAGGTTCCTTTGCATCTTGGTGAAGCATCTATTAATATTATTCCTCATGTGGAAAACTACTGCAGACATAGACTCCTAAATATGGTGGCCACAAGCTCTTAGCGGTCCCACGTTGTGATCTGTTCTCCACAGTACAACGAGAATTATCTTTCTAAAGTGCAAATCCAATCATAACACTATCCTTTAAAAATCCTTCAAAATCTCAACACAGTGTCTCCAGGATGAAAATCTAATTTCCTTACCCTGTCACAGTAACAAAATTTGCATGCTGGCTCCCATCTGCCTTTCCAGCTCCTCTCCTGGTTTTCATTCCAGTGTCCTGTGCACTTCAGCTTCGCAGAACAAGTTGCCATTCTTGACCTGAAAATCCTCCACTTGAAGTGTCTTGATTTCATTTTCTTCCTTATTTGAGGGAAACCCTATGAAGACCTTGACCAACCTCCAAGCTGATTTAGTTTGTCCCATCTCTGCATCAAGAGCCCTTTTGACCTGTGTGACTTCCCTCATTGTATTACATTAAAAAACAAAACCAGCTGGGCGTGGTGGCTCACGCCTGTAATCTCAACACTTTGGGAGGCTGAGGTGGGCGGATCATGAGGTCAGGAGTTCAAGACTAGCCTGACCAACATGGTGAAACCCTGGTCTCTACTAAAAAATACAAAACAAATTAGCTGGGCTTGGTGGCACGTGCCTGTAATCCCAGCTACTCAGGAGGCTGAGGCAGGAGAATCGCTGGAACCCAAAAGGTAGAGGTTGCAGTGAGCCGAGATTGTGCCACTGCACTCCAGTCTAGGTGACAGAGCAACACTGTCTCAAAAAAACAAAGAAAGAAAGAAAACAAAAACCCAGAAAACCTATATGTCTCCTCTGTAAGACCAAATCTCTGAAGCAGGAGTAAGAACTGGCTGCCTCATTTCTTTTTGAATTATAAATACCCAATAGTAGGTGGTCAAGTAGAATTTTATTTTTCTTTTTTGAGACAGAGTCTCACTCTTTCACCCAGGCTGGAGTGCGGTGGTGCAATCTCAAATCACAGCAACCTTCACCTTCTGGGTTCAAGCGATTCTCCTCCCCCAGCCTCTCGAGTAACTGGGACTACAGGTGTATGCCACTACACCAGGCTAATTTTTGCATTTTTTTTTTTTTTTTTGAGACGGAGTCTCCCTCTGTCGCCCAGGCTGGAGTGCAGTGGCCGGATCTCAGCTCACTGCAAGCTCCGCCTCCCGGGTTTATGCCATTCTCCTGCCTCAGCCTCCCACCTAGCTGGGACTACAGGCGCCCGCCACCTCGCCCAGCTAGTTTTTTGTATTTTTTAGTAGAGACGGGGTTTCACCGTGTTAGCCCGGATGGTCTCGATCTCCTGACCTCGTGATCCGCCCGTCTTGGCCTCCCAAAGTGCTGGGATTACAGGCTTGAGCCACCGCGCCCGGCCTTTTTGCATTTTTTTTTTTTTTCAGACAGAGTCTTGCTCTGTCGCCCAGGCTGGAGTGCAGTGGCCGGATTTCAGCTAACTGCAAGCTCCGCCTCCCGGGTTTACGCCATTCTCCTGCCTCAGCCTCCCGAGTAGCTGGGACTACAGGCGCCCGCCACCTCGCCCGGCTAGTTTTTTGTATTTTTAGTAGAGACGGGGTTTCACCGTGTTAGCCAGGATGGTCTCGATCTGCTGACCTCGTGATCCACCCGTCTCGGCCTCCCAAAGTGCTGGGATTACAGGCTTGAGCCACCGTGCCCGGCCCCTTTTTGCATTTTTAATAGAGGCAAGGTTTCACCATGTTGGTCAGGCTGGTTTCAAACTCCTGATCTCAAGTGATCCTCGTGCCTTGGCCCCCTGCAGTGCTGGGATTATAAACATGAGCCACTGTGCCAGGCCAAGAAGAATTTTTTTTTAAAATAAGACATTTTATAATTTTCAGGGCAATTGTTGTCAGGATTTTTGGCCACAAGTGAAAGAAACCCAATTCAAACTGGCCTGAGCAGAAAAGGAAGTTTACTGCTTCATGAAGTTGCAAAGCATGAAGAGGTCCTGGTCCTCAAAATGCCTCCAGGATCCTTGTCTCTCAGATCTGTGCAGCTTCACTCCTGGGTAGAATCTCCTCCGCAGCAGCTCCAGGGTAGTTACCCTCAGTGAAAAGAAAGCTTCTCTTTCCCAGACTTTCCAATTACAATACTGAAAGGGAGTCTAATTGGACCAAAATGGTTATGTATCCATTTGAAGCCAATCATTGGGCTTAGGAGTATGGGCTCAGTGACTGGCCTCCTCACTCTGCACTGAGGGTGGGGAAGGCATAGCTTCCTGATGGAACACTGAGATGTTGTTACCAAAATAAGGGAAAAAGGATATTGGGCAAATAAAGTCATCATATGTCTATTACACAGTGTCAGGGTGAAAAAAAAGCACTAGAATGCAAGTTAGGATTTCTGAGTTCTTTTAAAGGCATGATGTTTTATACTCAGTTGTTAACTCATATGTGAACTGTGGAAATTTGACCATAATGTATTCTGTGATTGTCTATCAAACCAGGAAACCATAAATTATATTAAAACTGGAAAAATTATTGTTTAGATGGCAATTTATTGTAATCTTGTCAAATAAGTAATTCAAGTAATTCTTCGTTGACATCACTCCTCCCAAACCTATAAACTTAGTAAGCTCTAGTATAGCTAACTAGAGGCCCTGCTACCCAATAGGGACATCTTTGTTGCCAAGCCTCTAGGTGATACCCCAAGTCTGGAGGCATTTAGGAAGCCAACCAAATTGTATTACAGATATATTTGGGAAACTTGAGGCAGACACTCACTTCCTAAAGCATTGCATCTCAAAATGAAACATGACTGAAACACCTGAGAATTTCCTAGTGTGAAATGATTTGGGTCTCTGCATCAATTTCCTTATTCTCACCTAGCACGGATTCAGTGAAGAAAATGAAAAACTCTCTAGGCATTCTAAACAGAGAGAGATTGAAGGCAGGGACTATCTTAGTCCATTTTGTGCTGCTGTAACAGAATACCTGAAACTGGGTACTTTATAACGAGCAGAAAAATGATGGCTCATAGTTCTGGAGGCTGGAAAGTCCAATATCAAGGTCCAGCATCTGGTGAGAGCCTTCTTGTTGCACTGTACATGATGGAAGACATCACATGGTGCCCAAGAAAGAGTAAAAGGAGGCAAATCCACTCCCATGATAATAGCATTGGTCCATTTGTGAGCACAGAGTCCTCATTACCTAAACACCCTTCTCAACATCCCACCTCCCAATATCATCACAATAGCAATTAAATTTCAACATGAGTTTTAGAGGAGACAAGCATTCAAACCATAACAGGGCTTTATGTGCTTACAAAATCGTTGAAAGGGATATAGGAATAAGGTATAGGCTGGGATTCTAGAATGATCTAGAATTGACTCACTAGGGGAGCTAACATGAGTTCAACAACTCATCACTGTAGATGTGACCCTGAGTTCAAAAAGTTGCTGCTGTTGCCATGCTCACTACTGAAACAGCCTCCTGACATCCAGAAAGCTGGAAGGTGGACACCTGTGGCTGTAAGTCATGGATTAGAAAGCCAGAATCAAGCATCCACTACTATACCAGCTGTCGCCACAACTGCATGTCAGCACCAGGAAGCTAGAATATTTCTGAAGAAAAACTGTTTCTATAACCTTGCTTGCCAAAATAAACAGCCAAGGCTGGGCATAGTTGCTCATGCCTGTAATTCCAGCCCTATGGGAGGCTGGGGAGGAAGGATTACATGAGCTCAGCAGTTGGAGACCAGCCTGGGCAACCTAGGGAGACCTTGTCTCTCAAAAAAAAAAAAAAAAAAAAAAAAAAAAAAAAAAAAACATTAGCTGGGCATGGTGGCATGTGCCTGTAGTCCCAGCTATTTGGGAGGCTGAGATGAGTAGATTGTTTGAGCCCAGGAGGATGGCGCCATTGCACTCCAGCCTGGGTGTCAGAGCAAGACCCTGTCTCAGAAAAATAAAAATCCAAAAAAAGAAAAAGCAAAATAGACAGTCAGGATGAACAGGGAAATTGCCTCTGCCTGAGATCCACCTCCCAAATCTTGTGTTGGGTTCCTCTAATATGCTAAGCCTCATTCGTATCCAGAATCCTAGTGACTTTTAGCTTTTCAACCTTTTGAAGAAGGTTGAGGCCATAAAGGTGACTGAGGAAGCCAAACTGCACCACCCTCCACAATGTGGTGAACTGTTTTAGTTTTTTTTTTTTTTTAATACAGCTTTTCCTAATTATGTTACATGTGTAGTATATGACTTATAAAAGTATAATATGTTTAAACATATTGTATTGTGACACAAAATATGTCTTAGAGAGCTTTCTTCATGAGTGGATGTGAATGGAGCCCATTATTATTTTTTTTAACAGTGTCCGGCATGTGCATATAAGTTGTTTCTAGTTTTTGCTGGAACTAAAACTGCAGCAGAAACATACTTGCATGTACATTTTGGTGCATATGTGTGTTTTATCCACCAAACATGCAGTTGGAATTGCCCCAAAAATGGTGGCAGGAGAATTCCCACAAGAGAATGCCCCAAACCGGATATGAGGCTGGCTGGGATTCCAAAGAAACAAGCACTAAATACCAGGGTAATCAGTCCAAAGCGCTTATAAGGGGTACCTACTTAAAGAGTACTGCAGCAATGTTTGTGATGGACATCAAGAGAAAAGGGGTGTTCTATCTAGGTTTGTCTACAGCAAGAGGGTCAGGGTATGAAGTCTGTGTGAGAGTTTAAGGAATTTGGTACAAGGCCAGGACCAGTTTCTTTCAGTGTTTTGGGCGACGACGTAGAAACCTTTATCAGTGCCTGGAAATGTTCAAGGCCCCAGTTTGAGTTCAAAAATCCTGCAGCTGGCTGAGTCACAGCATGGTCAAGGCACTCTGTGACTTCTGGTCAGGACACAAAAAAAAAGCTGAAAGGGAAGGGGGACACTACAATGTGAGTGATTTTATGGCATAGATTCCTAAAATTCAAAAACATTCATATTTAAATTTTTCAGATATTGCCAAATTTCAACAGCAAAAATATTGAAACAAAGTATCTTCCACTGACCAGTTCGGGAGGTTCTTGCTTTGCTCAAGTCTTTGTGAATACTGGATGTTTATTTTTTGCCATTCTAAAGACTAAAAAATAATATTTCACTGCTTAATTTGCATTTTTGGATTATGATTGAAGAGGTATCTTTTTTGGTGTGGTTTTTTTTTTGATGTTTGTAGTTCTATGAATCCCATTTAAAAATATGAGTTGTCGTTTTCCTATGATTTAAGGAAATTCCTTTAATAAATAACATTTCATTGTCTATTATGGTTTTCAAATATTTCTCATTATCTGTCTCTTATCTTTTAATTTTGTTTTATGGTATCCTTTATTTTGTACAGAAAGTTTACATATTTATATTATCAGATTTGTCCATCTTTTTCTCTTATAGTTTCTATGTTTTGAGTTGTGCTAGGAAGGCCTTGTATATTCTAATATTATTAAAATATTCACCTCTATTTTATTTTGGATGTTGTCTTAGTCCATTTTCTGCTGCTGTAACAGAATACCACAGACTGGGTGATTTATAAAGGACAGAATTTTATTTGGCTCATGGTTCTGGAGGCTGGGAAGTCGAAGAGTGTGGTGCCAGCATCTGGCAAGGGTCATCTGTGGTGTAAAGCAGAAGCGAGTGCGGGAGACAGAAGGACAAGTTGGGGGCCAAATTCTCATGATAACTAACCCACTCTAGTGATAATGGAATTCATTCATTCATGATGGCAGAGCCCTCATGGCCTGATTACCTCTTAAAGGCCGCATCTCTTAGCACTGTTACAAAGGTAATTATGTTTCCAACACATTAATTTGGGGGGACATATTCAAATTATAACAATAAAATGTTTGTGAAAATCAATGTTAAGGGCACAGCCTGCACAAGACTGCTCTTATGTCAGATGCCAGTTGCAAGTTTGGGGGTCTCTGGGGCCACCCTTACTTCTGACCAACTAGCTACATATTCAGGGATTACTTTTTTTTTTTTTTTTTGTGGCTACCCTCAGGTTTAATAATTCACTAGAAAGACGCAGAGAATGCCCCCAAAGTGCTTTACATACGATTACAATTTTAGTATAGCAAAAATTTACAAATTAGAACCAGCTAAAAGAAGTGCATAGCTGATGTCTGGGAGGGGTCCAAATGCAAAGCTTCCAGTTATCTTCTCCTTGTGGATTTCTTCATCATGTTACCTCTTCCAGCTCTGGTATGTGACAATATTCAGAGTGTTGCTAACCAGGAAAGTTCATCCAAGCTTTGATATCTAAAGTTTTTATTGAAGTTTGATTGCATAGGGATAATTGAATTGTTGGCCATGTGGTTGAACTCAATTTCCAGCCCCTTCTGTTGGGGTGATCAGTTTGATACCATGTGGCTCAAAGCCTCAATCCTTTAATCATGGCCTTTGTCTTTCTGGTGTGGCCAGTTCTCATCTTGAGTTAACTCTTTAGCACAAACTATCTAGGGGCCCATGATGAGTCATCTGATTATCAGGTGTGGTCTGAGGAACCCCTTATGAATAGCAAAGGCACTCCAATCACTGGAGGTATTTTAAGGGTTTAGAGGTTACTTCCCAAGGCTGGCACAAAGGTCATACCTCTGTTTGGGTCAATTAACTACACAGATGTAGTATTTTTTACTACACAGATGTTTTAATTTAAAAACTTTTAGATTTTTAAACATTTTTGGAATATTTTTATGACTTGCATAATATACAGATTAAACTTAATTTTTTCACCAGATGAGTAGCTAGTTGTTTCAATACTGTTACAGGTAGATAGACATGAGCGGGGTAGGAGAGGGCTCTTCCCACCACCCACTAGAAATGTTGGGTGATGGTTCGGCAATGATTGCATTGCATTTGTAAAAGTGATAAATTGGCAGCTGGCGCCAGGGAGAGGCTGTTTTCTGATGGTCCACACCTGTTAACATTAAAATGTTAATAGAATGCAGGCCCCAGAGAGAAGCAGCTTCTTGGGCATGCACATTAAGAGACAAAAATGGTGAAGTATGATCTTTCCGGATCACTCCGCCTGAAAAAGGAAGAAAGCCTCAGATGGGAATGAATACAAATCATAAACATACTGCATGTGCTCAATTCACAAGGGTAAGGAGGCACCGCATGCAGAAAACCCACCGTAAGGGAAGAATCATGGGAAAGAGGTGAGCCTATAAAGTCCCAGGATCAAGTTTAAAATGCTTCTTTTGTTTCTCTTTTCTTCTTGACCTTCAGGGGCTCACTTGGATCTCTTCCAAGGGTTCTTTACTTTCTTTGCTGTTCTGAAACCTTTTTAATAAACTTCCACTCCTGCTCTGAAACTTGCCTTAGTCTCTTTTTCTGTTTTATGTCCTTCAGTCAAGTTCTTTCTTCTGAGGAGGCAAGGGCTGAAGTTGCTACAGACCCATACGAATACGCCTCTGGTAACTCGGTGTAACTCAGATCTCTGCCGCCGCTAACAATACCACTTATTGAATACTATATCCTTTCCTATTATTATGAAGCGCCATCATAATGGTGTACTAAATTTTCATATGTACGTGGTTCTATGTACGTATTTCTACTTTGGCTAATTCATCTTTCTCTACCAGCCTTAATATCACACTGTTCTAATTCCTATAACTTTATAGTGTTTTTTTAATACTATGCTTTGATAACTAGTAGACCAAATTTGACTATTCTTTTCCCAAAATATTTTGGCTCTTGTACATTTTCTTTTCTAGATAAACTTTATAATTTTGACAGACACACAAATACATTCTCAATGAGATTTTTATTGGAATTACATTGACTTTGTGAATTATTTCAGAGCAATTAGAATATTGAGTTTTCTCACTCAAGATGATGGTAATGTATTCTATTCTCAGTTCCTCTTAAAAATGTCCTTCAGCAAAATATTATTTTCTGTCTATATTTCTTGCTTGCTTTTAAAGATTATTTCTAGGTATACTGTTTCTTGGTATGCAATTGTCAATAAATTTTTTTTTACTGTTTCTGAGTATTGCTTTTAGATAGGAAAGCAATGAATTTATGTTTCAATCTAGTGCATCATTAAAGTATATTTATTAGTCCTCATAGTTTTTCAGTTACTTATTTTGGACATTTTTAGATATACAATTATATCACCTCCAGAAAATATTATTGTCTTCTCATCAATAAATATTAGGATATAGAGGTAGAGAAAATAATGTGGAATAGAAGTATTGTTAGCAGGCACCACTGTTCAGTTTATAATTTTAACATAAATGTTTATAATATTTCACTTTTAAGTAAGATGTTTGTCATATATTTCTGTATTATATCCTTTGTCAATTTTAGTAAGTTGCTTCTATTTGTATCACACTAAAAATTTTAATCAGGAGTGAGGGCTTAAAGTAATACTAAGCAAAAAGAGCAATTCTGAAGGCAACACATTACCTGACTTCAAGCTATGCTACAAGAATATAGTTACTCAAACAGCATAGTACTGGTATAAAAATAGTCATATTAGACCAATGGAACAGAATAGAGAATCCAGAAATAAAGTCAAATCTTTATAGTCAATTGATCTTTAGCAAAGCATACAAAAACATAAAGTGGGGAAAGGACACCCTACTCAACAAATGGTGCTGGGATAATTGGCAAGCCGCAAAGTAGAAGAATG
Organism: Piliocolobus tephrosceles; assembly: GCF_002776525.5. Lineage (NCBI taxonomy): Eukaryota > Metazoa > Chordata > Mammalia > Primates > Cercopithecidae > Piliocolobus > Piliocolobus tephrosceles. The sequence goes on along the minus strand of NC_045451.1, from coordinate 49,717,641 downwards.
AAACTAGATCCTCATGTCTCACTTTATGCAAAAATCAACTCAAGATGGATCAAAGACTTAAATCTAAGACCTGAATCCATAAAAGGCCTAGAAGATAACATCGGAAAAACTCTTCTAGACATTGACTTAGGCAAAGAATTTATGTCCAAGAACCCAAAAACAAATGCAACAAAAACAAAAATAAATAAATTGGATCTAATTAAACTAAAAAGCTTCTGCACAGCAAAAGAAATAATCAGCAGAGTAAAGAGACAATCCATAGAGTGGGAGAAAACATTTTCCAACTATACATCTGACTAAGAACTAATATCCAGAATCTATAAGGAACTCAAACAAATCAGCAAGAAAAATACAAACAATCCCAGCAAAAACTGAGTAAAGGATACAAACAGACAATTCTTAAAAGAAGATGTACAAATGGCCGGCAAACATATGAAAAAATGTTCAACATCGCTAATCATTAGGGAAATGCAAATTAAAAACACAATGAGATACAACCTTCCTCCTGCAAGAATGGCCATAATTTAAAAATTAAAAAAATAAAAAGATATTGGAGTGAATATGGTGAAAAGAGAACACTTTTACACTGTTGGTGGGAATGTAAATTAGTACAACCACTAGGGAAAACAGTATGGAGATTCTTTAAAGAATGAAAAGTAGTACTACCATTCGATTTTAGCAATCTCACTATTGGGTATCTATCCAGAGGAAGAGAAGTCATTATATGAAAAAGACACATGCACATGCATGTTTGTAGCAGCACAATTCACATCTGCAAAAATATGGAACCAACCAAAATGCCCATCGACCAATGAGTGGATAAAAAAAAATGTGGTATATCTCTCTCTATATATACCATGAACTACTACTCATCCATAAAAAGGAATGAAATAATGGCATTTGCAGCAACCTGGATGGAGTTGGAGGCCATTATTCTAAGTGAAATAACTTAGGAATGAAAAACCAAATATTGTATGTTCTCACTTGTAAGTGGGAGCTAAAATATGAGTATGCAATGACATAAGAATAACATAATGGACTTTGGAAACTCAGGGGAAGGGTGGGAGGAGGGTCAGGGATGAAAGACTACACATTAGATATGTTGTACACTGCTTGGGTAACAGGTGCACCAAAATCTCAGAAATCACCACTAAATAATTTATCCATGCAACCAAAAACCACCTGTTCCCCCCAAATTGACATTTTTCTAAAAAAGGAGTGAGGGCTTAATTTACATAAGCCTTCTAAACTCCAAAAACACTCTCTTATGTTGTTTCATTTGTATTTTTTTGTGTAGTGGATGTGAGTGTAGATATACTGAGAAGGGAAGAGGGTCAAAGACAAAGTCCAGGGTCTTTCCAACATTAAGAGAGTGGAAGGAAGATGGGGATAACCAATCAGATAGACTGAAGAGCTAGGGTGGACAGAATAGGAAAACTAAGGAACTAATGGCTTCTAGGCCCAATGAAGAAAGATTACCAAGAGGAAAAAGGGAATCCATTGCTTCAAATGCTGCTGATGGGTCAGGTAAGAAGAGGACTAGAAGAGCATTGACCACTGGCTTTGGGAGTAAAGGGGTCACTGGAGCCCTCTACGAGAGTCCAACTTCACACTTTGCCCTGCGCAAGTGCTCTGCTCCTTACCAGTGTATTAAATTACGTTTAGCTAAGAGTTAGTAAAGGTATTAGTCTTCTCAGACTGCCATAACAAAATACCCCACTCTGGGTGTCTTAAATCTTGAGTTCCTTGAGAGAAACTTTTTCCCTTACACCTTCTGGAGCTGGAAATCAAACATCAGAGCTCTGGTTTATTCAGTTTCTGGTGAGGACTCTCTTCCTGGATTGCAGACAGCCACCTTCTCTCTATGTCCTCACATGGCCTTTTCTCCCTGCATACCCTTGGGGGTTGGGAGATAATTCCAGGAAGAGAGCGTGAGTGGAGAGAGAGCCCTTTGATGGCTCTTCTTGTAAGGACACTAATTGTATCACACCATCCTTATGACCTCATTTAACCTTAATCACTTCCTAAGAGTCCCCATCTCCAAATACAGCCATACCAGAGGTTAGGACTTTAACTTACGTATTTTGAGGAACATAAACATTCAGTCCACAGCAGTAAACTATAGTTCATGGGCCAAATCTGGCTCACTATCTGCTTTTGTAAATAAAATCTTATTGGCAAACAGCCATGCTAACTAGTTTACATATTATCTCGGCTACTTTTGTACTACAATGGTGAAGTTGAGCAATTGCAACAAAGACCTTGTGACCCACAAAACCTAAACTATTTATTCTCTGGCCCTTTACAGAAAAAGTTTGCCAACTCATACACTTAGCTTGGCACATATCTTAGTTTCTCTGAGACAAAATTGATCATTCTTCTGAACTCCTGTGTTGGTCCTTCCTTCCTTCCTTCCTTCCTTCCTTCCTTCCTTCCTTCCTTCCTTCCTTCCTCCCTTTTTTTTCAGATAGGGTCTCATTCTGTTGCCCAGGCTGGTATAGTGGCATGATCATGACTCACTGCAGCTTCAAACTCCTGGGCTCAATGATCCTCCTGCCTCAGCCTTTGGAGGAACTGGCATTGCAGTTGCATGCCACCATGTCTGACTAAGTTTTTTAAAATTTTTACTTGTTTTGTAGAGATGGGGGTCTCACTGTATTACCCAGGCTGGTCTCGAACTCCTAGCCTAAAGCAATGCTCCTGTCTTGGCCTCCATAAGTGTTGGGATTACAGGCATGAGCTGCTGTGCCCAGCCAGTATTTATTTTCTGATACAGTCATCTGACTGTTAATTTATTATCATGTGTTGTTATTTGTAGGTGTGGTTATCTTGCCCTCCAATTACATTAACATTTCTTCAAAGGCAGAAACTCTGCTATTTTCCTTTGTTTCTCTCACAGTCTTATGCAGATAAAAAGGATGTAAAATAAATATTCATTAATTTATGTTACATATCTGCAGATTTCACTGCTTACTCTGCCCACAACTTCCAAAAAGCTTGCATCACTCACAGCTTCTAAAAGGGGCAGAGCTAAATGCCATGGGATTATAGCCCTGGCCACCAACAATTCAGATTGTTCTTTGAGAGTTTGAACTAAGACACGGAGTGGATGCTGCTGGCATCCTGTCAGAGAATTGCCTCAGACAAATAAGAGCCACTTCTTCTGGGGGTTAACATGATAAGGTCTCCCCGCTGTTTCTCTGCCCTTCTCCTAGAGCACTCTTCCAATAAATCCCTTAAATACAATTTCCCTATGTCAGGCTCTGCTTCTAGGGAACCCAATGTAAGAGCTAAGACAAGGGCCTTCAACTCAGACCAAGACTTCAGGTAGGTTCCTGTCTCAAGTAATTTCCAAGTCAGAGTCAAATCTCCAGAAAGTGTTATATCTGTAAAAATGGACGCTGCAGTGTTAGAGAGGTGGGAATGCTCCCTAGTGCTCCTCTCATTGATGGAAGATGGAGAAGAGAAATCCTCCAATGGGTAGTCGTCCTCCTACATCAAATTTAAGGCAGTTCGCTAGCTTGCGAAGAAAATGTCAATAGGCTGATGTGGTTGGGGTTTGCTGAACCTGTCCTATAATTTACCATAATGTGATCATCTCACCTCCAGTGCCAGTCATGGGTCCTGATGCAATAAAGTATGTGTCCGTGTCTGGGGTGGGGAAGGATGGTTAGGCAGAGCTTCTATTTTCTGCTGTATGTGCTTTAAACTTGTGCCATCTTGCAGACCTTTTTCTTTTTCTCCTCCATCTTTTTGGTAGGTGTTCTGTTTTTCCTCTGTTAATATATGTTTGGAGGTGGTGATTAAATCTATGATTGCATCCATAATGTGAAAAACTGAGGTAGAGCTACAAGAGGAGAAGACTTTACTTGGAGAAAAATACCTTCGTGGCATCACCTCAGGACAGAATAACTGGCTGTGATCTTGGATTGTTGGGTAGAGGTAAAAGTAATTATGATTTTAATGTGGATACTCTAAATATGTCAGGTATGTACACATGCCTTTAGAATTGCAAATGCCATGGCAGGGGGATGTACCAGAAGAATCTGATTGACTATACTGCTTTGGCTCCTCCTAGAGAACCTGCTGGACTCACTGCTGCTGGTTGGAGCAGCTCAATAGGAGACACATCTCTCTCCTCGACCATTCCCCATGTGGCTACCTAAACCATTTCCCTTGTGGCTACCAGGCACGGACTCTCAGCCGAGACTAGCTGATGCTATGGATGACCGATGCCAAGTCAGCATCCCTGTTGAGAACTGCAGTGAAGGAAAGGAGAGAGCATTGTTGATGGTTGGTTCTGAACCCTTGAGCTTTAAGTTCATGCAGACCTAGGGACTGAGGGAACAAATAATGGGTCATTCACAGGAAAGGAAACCTGAAGGAGAAAGAAAAATGACAATGTTAAGAAATGATGAAGAGATAGTACAGGTGCTAAAGATGGTGAAGAGAGTGCAGAGATAACATTGAAGAAAGAGATGATGACAAAGACTAGACAGAAGAAAAGACTTTCCAAAGAGATTGAGAGTGCTTTGTGCCTCACATTTCAATTCCCATCTTCTACCCCCAGGAGACACATATTTGACTTTGGAGCCCATCTAAAATAACAAATACCGCCTCTGCTCTCTAAAGGCTTATAATATTAAAGAAACAGCACTCAGATGAACCATCATATACAGAAGATGGATACATTAAATGCAGAAGGATAAGTATACACAAAGCATAATACATTGGAAATAATAGTCCATCTTACTTGTTGCCCTTAGAAAGCGTGAGATTGTCTCACATTCTCTGAACAGATCCCTCTTGCTTTCTTGATCTGGCATGAGAGAATTTATTTTCCATGTAACAAGAAGAGCCTTGACTACAGTACATCAGTTAACGAGATACATTTTCCAAAGCTTGGCAGAACAGAGTCATCAGGTTTCTAGATCCTTGGAGAGTAAGATCAGAATCTACAGCGACCCTGTGAATTGGGAGGAGAGATGGAAGCATGGACAGTGAAAGGTAGTGTGATTATGCAGGGGAAATAAAAACAACCTTTGAAAAACAACGGGAAGGCAATGGGCTACATGAAATATGTCATGTAGCAGTGCATGTAGTTGTAATGATCAGTAATGGCAGAATAGAGACTGCACCTGGGCCAGCCATATAGCCAGTTGGTTTAAAAAGCAAAATTAGTTCAGTGATAAGCACAGACAGGGCATATTTGATACTGGAGAAAATGTTCCTTTTATACTCAGCATTGCCAACTTCAGATCAGTAAAATGTAGTATTTGTTATTACATATTTGCCTGTGCTACTCTTCTAAAAAATATGATATCTGTTCTCCAGCGTCTTACAGGCTAAAAGAGACAACACTCAGATTAACTTCTACCTGAAGTCTTGAAGATTCAATGCAGAAATTACAAGTGAAGCATTGTAATACTTTAGGAACAAATGTTCTGTTAATTTAAAAAGGCACTTCCAATATGCCCTATGTTTTTAACAGCAACCAATGTTCTTAGTCACAACCAGTATCTCCTATGTTGTTAAGACTTTGGAGGCAGAGCTGAGTTCAGAGGCTGCCTAGCTGTCTACCTGCTGGGGCCCATGGACAAGATGCTTAGCCACTTGGAGTCATAGTCTTCAATTTGAATAATAGCAATGATAACCATCCTGCAGGGTTGCCACCTTTATACTAGACATAGGAAATTTAGTTTGCTACAGTATTGCCACTTGATATGGTTTGGTTCTGTGTTCCCATCCAAATCTTACCTTGAATTGTAATAGTCCTCACAAGTTGAGGGATGGACCTGGTGGGAGGTAATTGAATCATGGGGATGGTTTTTTCCCACGCTGTTGTCATGATAGTAAGTCTCATGAGATCTGATGGTTTTATAAAGGGGAGTTCCACTGCACATGCCCTCTTGCGTGCAGCCATGTAAGATATCCCTTTGCTGTTCCTTTATCTTCTGCCATGATTGTGAGGCCTCCCCAGCCATGTGGAGCTGTGAGTCCATTAAACCTCTTTCCTTTATAAATTACCCAGTCTCAGGTATGTCTTTATCAGCAGTGTGAGAACAGACTAATACACCACTCCTATTATGTTATCTTCCTCCCCTCACATTTGGGAGCCTCTGTGTGCATTAGGGCTTGTGATCACCTGGGTACAGGTTGTTACTTCCAAGAGAAACCCCAGCGTTTCTTTGTAGTTGAAAATACATGAGGAAATGTTAAAGGAACCAGGGAAAAATATGTAGTGCCCCGGAAAAACCTGATTAATTCACTGTGTGTCCTTAGCCAAGTCACCCAAACTCTTTGGGCTTCACTTCCTTCATATTTTAAGTTGTGGAGGGTGGGATGAAAATGAGAGGGTAATTGCTTGAGATGATTTCTAATATCACTTCCAGCCATAAAATGTGAGGTTTCTCTAAGATCAGGAGCAAATCTAATTTTTCTTTGACACAAAGGGCTCTTACACGAAACATAATGATCAACTTTAATATATCTTCCCTGAGGACAGAAAAGAAGAAATAGGGTGGACAGAGCCTCCCTAGATTTTGGCTGAAGATAAGGAAGACTTTCCAGACTGTGAGAATTATTTATTGGTGTGAATCAACAAGGGAGCATGGGATATTCGAGTAGGATAGATTTCTCTCTCTTTGGACAAGGTAGGGTCCTGAACTGAAGCCTAAGTTTGCAGTGAAGGGAGGGTGAGTGCAGTAGGGGGCTGTGGGGTGATGAGAGGGATGAAGAGATTAATGGCCTTTCTCTACTAGTCCCACGTCTTAGATGTGACTTGCCAACTTGCAGTCCCAGGTTTCATGCAGTTTATGCTCCTCAGAGGGTCCAACAAGCTTGGTGACTATCAGTGAGTCACCAACAGCTACCAGTGTGATTTGCATTTTGACCCAACAGGACTGTATGGAAGGTGGTAATTAGCACAGAGACACAACAGGTCTAAGCGTCACCATTTCCAGTTAGTTTTTACTTTTGTGTTTGAAAAGATAGTAAAATTCTAGAGGAAAACAACAAAACAAAACAATGATTCTTCCTCCCCTAACCAGCCCCAAGTTTCCAAATTAAGCAAGCAGTGAATCTAGTAGGGTGACACCACCAGAAGAAAACCCTGTGGACTGTGGGGACCCAGTGAAGCTATGGCTGTGATCGTCAGCCTTGCAGGCTGTGCTGCCGGCCGTTTGTGAAAAGACCCTGGCCGGGCGCGGTGGCTCACACCTGTAATCCCAGCACTTTGGGAGGCCGAGGTGGGCGGATCATGGGGTCAGGAAAGAGAGACCATTCTGCCCAACATGGTGAAACCCCGTCGCTACTTAAAATGCAAAAATTAGCTGGATGTGGTGGTAGGCGCCTGTAATCCCAGCTACTTGGAAGGCTGAGGCAGGAGAATCGCTTGAACTCGGGAGGCGGAGCTTGCAGTGAGCCGAGATCACGCCGTTGCACTCCAGCCTGGGCGACAAGAGTGAAACTCCGTCTCAAAAATAATAATAAATAATAAAAATAAAAAAGGAAAAGACGCTTACTCTCTCATTAGGAAGGCAGTTTTGTCATCTACATTTCGACATACATCCATTTTGCAAACAATGTTGCTCTTTTAATCTTTATTTTTCTCTCAGCATTCCTCCTGTCTCCATGTTCAGTTTCTCTTAAACTCAGTCTCATTGTCTCAGCTTTAGCTTTTGTTGCTGTTATTGTTTGTTGTATTTTTTTTCCATGATGGGACTTTTATGGAAAATACTTCATTACATCTCAGGACATTCTTATATTCACCTACCATGGTTTTACTATTTTATCTGCATTTGTTCTCAGTCTTATTACAACTTGGAACCGCTGAGGCCCCACTAGGGGGCTGCAAGTGCCGCAGTCAGAGCCCGCTGTTGCTGCTCTCACAGCAGAATTCTGTCAAGTTAAGACAGACACACTCTTTAGAAAGGACAGAGCACAGCTGTGGCAGGATTGAACCACAGATCCCATTGTTTTGTCCAGATGCTGGAGCTGATTTTATCTTCAGAAAAAGAGGGCATTCAAAACAGAAACAAAAACCAGGTTTGCTATTTTAAATGACGTTGGATCCTTGGGAGGATTGTTTTCTTTTGGAAGCTGAGAGGAAATGTCAGGAAGAGACAGGATGTATAGGTGGTGTGAGATGCTTGCAGAGAGTTGTTCAGGGCTTTTCGGATTGGCTTGGATGACTCTTTCCTGCCTCGATTCTCTCTCCTATTTCAATTCACCTGATCCATTACTGACACATGGATCTTTCAAAAAACTCTGCAGTGATCATGTTATTCCCTATTTCAGGAATCATGAATGATTCCACATTATCTAGACCCAAACTCCCTGTCTTTCAGAGTAATAAGGATGCCTTTTAAAGTTAAAAAAAGAGAAGCACTTTATTTCCGCATTAGAATGGATTCACTACACTTTTAAGTGCAGTTGAATGGAAGTATTCACAACAACATCTATGTACTTTAAATAAATAGTCCAGCTGAGAATAAGTGTTTATTTTGTCAGCTTATAATGCTTAGCTCACTTCTGAATTCCTGGACCCCTTGTACTAATCCCCTGGTCCCAGGGTTCTGTGAAGCTTGGATCAGAAGTAGTACCCTGGAGGACTAGACTCTAAGCATTGCCAGGATTGTTCCTTGGTCAGCATCCTCTGATTCCATTGACTTTCCCCAGGTAGATGTGTTCTAGGTATGTCCTCTCTCCTGTCTTTCTGGAGCCTCCTGGACTATTCTCTGGCCTTCTTCCTCCCTCTTTTCGGTGTTTTCAATTTTTCCCTCTTTATTGACACGTTCCTTGCAGACCCAGATATACTAAAATATCAACTCATTTAGTATATCCTTGCAATCCTAAATATCCTCCCACTTTCTAGTTAGCAGGTGCTCTATTTTCTTCTCACAACCACACTCCTCTACTGGACGGTAAAACTCAGTTGTTGAATCCCATCTACGCCCAAGTCTCCCAGCCCTTGCCTCGTGCTAGGCACTGATCATTTTATACTACTATACTTTATATACCTTGTCTCTAGTTGTATTGACACAACATTTCAATTGCTGGTTAAGTGATCTTTACAATAGATGTAACAGATAAGAACTGTGTTAATAACACATGCTGGCAATAAAGTGTTAAACAAACAAAAAGCTTTAATGGTGATAAATTTTGTAGGAGTAAATAAAAAGAGCTCACTTGATTTGTGGCTGTCCTCTGTCGGGTCTCTAGGGGTAGCCTTTCCTGCATGGGGCTGCTACAGCTTATTTTGATCTATGGTCTTTCTAAGCATTTCGATTTTGGCATTCCAAAGATGACCATCTTGGGAAGACTAAAATTGACTACTATCTACTAACTAGTTAAAAAACAATCCTCTGAATGATTAAGCAATATTTCTTATAATGCCATTTCATTTTGGTAAGAGGAAAAAAGTGATTATATTTATTGTCCTTTATTATTTATTTTTTTCTATTTTTTATTTATTTTACTTTTTTATTATACTTTTTAATTTTTTAGTATTTTATTATACTTTAAATTCTAGGGTACATGTGTATAATATGCAGATTTGTTACATATGTATACATGTGCCATGTTGGTGTGCTGCACCCATTAACTCGTCATTTACATTAGGTATATCTCCTAATGCTATCCCTCCCCCCTCCCCCCCACCCCACAACAGGCCCCAGTGTGTGATGTTCCCCTTCCTGTGTCCAAGTGAGCTCATTGTTCAGTTCCCACCTATGAGTGAGAACATGCGGTATTTGGTTTTCTGTCCTTGTGATAGTTGGCTGAGAATGATGGTTTCCAGCTGCATCCGTGTCCCTACAAAGGACATGAACTCATCCTTTTTTATGGCTGCATAGTATTGCATGGTGCATATGTGCCACATTTTCTTAATCCAGTCTGTCACTGATGGACATTTGGGTAGGTTCCAAGTCTTTGCTATTGTGAATAGTGCCACAATAAACATACATGTGCATGTGTCTTTATAGCAGCATGATTTTTAATCCTTTGGGTATATACCCAGTAATGGGATGACTGGGTCAAATGGTATTTCTAGTTCTAGATCCTTGAGGAATCGCCACACTGTCTTCCACAATGGTTGAACTAGTTTACAGTCCCACCAACAGTGGAAAGTGTTCCTATTTCTCCACATCCTCTCCAGCACCTGTTGTTTCCTAACTTTTTAATGATTGCCATTCTAACTGGTGTGAGACGGTATCTCATTGTGGTTTTGATTTGCATTTCTCTGATGGTGAGTGATGATGAGCATTATTTCATGTATCTGTTGGATGCATAAATGTCTTCTTTTGAGAAGTGTCTGTTCATATCCTTCACCCACTTTTTGATGGGATTGTTTGTTTTTTTCTTGTAAATTTGTTTGAGTTCTTTGTAGGTTCTGGATATTAGCCCTTTGTCAGATGAGTGGACTGCAAAAATTTTCTCCCATTCTGTAGGTTGCCAGTTCGCTCTGATGGTAGTTTCTTTTGCTATGCAGAAGCTCTTTAGTTTAATTAGATCCTATTTGTCAGTTTTGGCTTTTGTTGCCGTTGCTTTTGGTGTTTTAGACATGAAGTCCTTCCCCATGCCTAAGTCCTGAATGGTATTGTCTAGGTTTTCTTCTAGGGTTTTTATGGTTTTAGGTCTAACATTTAAGTCTCTAATCCATTTTGAATTAATTTTCATATAAGGAGTAAGGAAAGGATCCAGTTTCAGCTTTCTACTTATGGCTAGCCAGTTTTCCCAGCACCATGTATTAAATAGGGAATCCTTTCCCCATTTCTTATTTTTCTCAGATTTGTCAAAGATCAGATGGCTGTAGATGTGTGGTATTATTTCTGAGGGCTCTGTTGTGTTCCATTGGTCTACATCTCTGTTTTGGTACCAGTACCATGCTGTTTTGGTTACTGTAGCCTTGTAGTATAGTTTGAAGTCAGGTAGCGTGATGCCTCCACCTTTGTTCTTTTGGCTTAGGGTTGTTGTGGCATTGCGGGCTCTGTTTTGGTCCCATATGAACTTTAAAGTAGTTTTTTCCAATTCTGTGAAGAAAGTCATTGGTAGCTTGATGGGGATGGCATTGAATCTATAAATTACTTTGTGCAGCATGGCCATTTTCCTGATATTGATTCTTCCTATCCATGAGCATGGAATGTTCTTCCATTTGTTTGTGTCCTCTTTTATTTCATTGAGCAGTGGTTTGTATTTCTCCTTAAAGAGGTCCTTCATATCCTTTGTAAGTTGGATTCCTAGGTATTTTATTCTATTTGAAGCAATTGTAAATGGGAGTTCACTCATAATTTGGCTCTCTGTTTATCTGTTATTGGTGTATAGGAATGCTTGTGAGTTTTGCATATTGATTTTGTATCCTGAGACTTTGCTGAAGTTGTTTATCAGCTTAAGGAAATTCTGGGCTGAGACAATGGGGTTTTCTAAATATACAATCATGCCATCTGCAAACAGGGACAATTTGACTTCCTCTTTTCCTAATTGAATGCCCTTTATTTCTTTCTCTTGCCTGATTGCCCTGGCCAGAACTTACAATGCTATGTTGAATAGGAGTGGTGAGAGAGGGCATCCCTGTCTTGTGCCAGTTTTCAAAGGGAATGCTTCCAGTTTTTGCCCATTCAGTATGATATTGGCTGTGGGTTTGTCATAAATAGCTCTTATTATTTTGAGATATGTTCCATCAATACCAAATTTATTGAGAGTGTTTAGCATGAAGGGCTGTTGAATTTTGTCAAAGGCCTTTTCTGCATCTATTAAGATAATCATGTGGTTTTTGTCTTTGATTCTGTTTATATGCTGGATTATGTTTATTGATTTGTGTATATTGAACCAGTCTTGCATCCCAGGGATGAAGCCAACTTGATCATGGTGGATAAGCTTTTTGATGTGCTGCTGGATTTGGTTTGTCAGTATTTTTTTTTTTTTTTTTTTTTTTGAGACAGAGTCTCGCTCTGTCGCCCAGGCTGGAGTGCAGTGGCCAGATCTCAGCTCACTGCAAGCTCCGCCTCCCGGGTTTACGCCATTCTCCTGCCTCAGCCTCCCGAGTAGCTGGGACTACAGGCGCCCGCCACCTCGCCCGGCTAGTTTTTTGTATTTTTTAGTAGAGACGGGGTTTCACCGTGTTAGCCAGGATGGTCTCGATCTCCTGACCTCGTGATCCGCCCGTCTCGGCCTCCCAAAGTGCTGGGATTACAGGCTTGAGCCACCGCGCCCGGCCGGTTTGCCAGTATTTTATTGAGGATTTTTGCATCGATGTTCATCAGGGATATTAGTCTAAAATTCTCTTTTTTTGTCATGTCTCTGCCAGGCTTTGGTATCAGGATGATGTTGGCCTAATAAAATGAGTTCGGGAAGATTTTCTCTTTTTCTATTGATTGCAATAGTTTCAGAAGGAATGGTACCAACTCCTCCTTGTACCTCTGGTAGAATTTGGCTGTTAATCCGTCTGGTCCTGAGCTTTTTTTGGTTAGTAGGCAATTAATTATTACCTCAATTTCAGAACCTGTTATTGGTCTATTCAGGGATTCAACTTCTTCCTGATCTAGTCTTGGGAGAGTGTATGTGTCCAGGAATTTGTCCATTTCTTCTAGGTTTTCTAGTTTATTTGCATAGAGGTGTTTATAGTATTCTCTGATGGTAGTTTGTATTTCTGTGGGGTCAGTGGTGATATCCCCTTTATCATTTTTTATTGTGTCTATGTGATTCTTCTCTCTTTTCTTCTTTATTAGTCTTGCTAGCGGTCTATCCATTTTCTTGATCTTTTCAAAAAACCAGCTCCTGGATTCATTGATTTTTTGAAGGGTTTTTTGTGTCTCTATCTTCTTCAGTTCTGCTCTGATCTCAGTTATTTCTTGCCCTCTGCTAGCTTTTGAATATGTTTGCTCTTGCTTCTCTAGTTCTTTTAATTGTGATGTTAGGGTGTCGATTTTAGATCTTTCCAGCTTTCTCTTGTGGGCATTTAGTGCTATAAATTTCCCTTTACACACTGCTTTAAATGTGTCCCAGAGATTCTGGTATATTGTATCTTTGTTTTCATTGGTTTCAAGGAACATCTTTATTTCTGCCTTCATTTCGTTATGTACCCAGTAGTCATTCAGGAGCAGGTTGTTCAGTTTGCCTGTAGTCGAGTGGTTTTGAGTGAGTTTCTTAATCGTTAGTTCTAGTTTGATTGCACTGTGGTCTGAGAGATAGTTTGTTATGATTTCTGTTCTTTTACATTTGCTGAGGAGTGCTTTACTTCCAACTATGTGGTCAATTTTGGAATAAGTGTGATGTGGTGCTGAGAAGAATGTATATTCTGTTGATTTGGGGTGGAGAGTTCTGTAGATATCTATTACGTCCACTTGGTGCAGAGCTGAGTTCAATTCCTGGATATCCTTGTTAACTTTCTGTCTTGTTGATCTATCTAATGTTGACAGTGGGTGTTAAACTCTCCCATTATTATTGTTTGGGAGTCGAAGTCTCTTTGTAAGTCTCTAAGGACTTGCTTTATGAATCTGGGTGCTCCTGTATTGGATGTATATATATTTAGGATAGTTAGCTCTTCTTGTTTAATTGATCCCTTTACCATTATGTAATGACCTTCTTTGTCTCCTTTGATCTTTGTTGGTTTAAACTCTGTTTTATCAGAGACTAGGATTGCAACCGCTGTCTTTTTTTGTTTTCCATTTGCTTGGTAGATCTTCCTCCATCCCTTTATTTTGAGCCTATGTGTATCTCTGCACATGAGATGGGTCTCCTGAATACAGCACACCGATGGGTCTTGACTCTTTATCCAATTTGCTAGTCTGTGTCTTTTAATTGGAGCATTTAGTCCATTTACATTTAAGGTTAATATTGTTATGTGTGAATTTGATCCTGTCATTATGATGTTAGCTGGTTATTTTGCTCGTTAGTTGATGCAGTTTCTTCCTAGCATCGATGGTCTTTACATTTTGGCATATTTTTGCAATGGCTGGTACTGGTTGTTCCTTTCTATGTTTAGTGCTTCCTTCAGGAGCTTGTAGGGCAGGCCTGGTGATGACAAAATGTCTCAGCATTTGCTTGTCTGTAAAGCATTTTATTTGTTCTTCACTTATGAAACTTAGTTTGGCTGGATATGAAATTCTGGGTTGAAAATTCTTTTCTTTAAGAATGTTGAATATTGGCCCCCACTCTCTTCTGGCTTGTAGAATTTCTGCTGAGAGATCTGCTGTTAGTCTGATGGGCTTCCCTTTGTGGGTAACCTGACCTTTCTCTCTGGCTGCCCTTAACATTTTTTCCTTCATTTCAACTTTGGTGAATCTGACAATTATGGGTCTTGGAGTTGCTCTTCTTGAGGAATATCTTTATCGCATTCTCTGTATTTCCTGAATTTGAATGTTGGCCCGCCTTGCTAGGTTGGGGAAGTTCTCCTGGATAATATGCAGAGTGTTTTCCAACTTGGTTCCATTCTCCCTGTCACTTTCAGGTACACCAATCAGATGTAGATTTGGTCTTTTCACATAGTCCCATATTTCTTGGAGGGTTTGTTTGTTTCTGTTTACTCTTTTTTTCTCTAAACTTCTCTTCTTGCTTCATTTCATTCATTTGATCTTCAATCACTGATACCCTTTCGTCCAGTTGATCGAATCGGTTACTGAAACTTGTGTATTTGTCACATAGTTCTTGTGCCATGGTTTTCAGCTCTATCAGGTCATTTAAGGACTTCTCTACATTGGTTATTCTAGTTAGCCATTCATCAAATCTTTTTTCAAGGTTTTTAGCTTCTTTGCAATGAGTCTGAACTTCCTCCTTTAGCTCGGAGAAGTTTGATTGTCTGAAGACTTCTTCTATCAACTTGTCAAAGTCATTCTCCATCCAGCTTTGTTCCGTTGCTGGTGAGGAACTGCGTTCCTTTGGAGGGGGAGAGGCGCTCTGATTTTTAGAATTTTCAACTTTTCTGCTCTGTTTCTTCCCCATCTTTGTGACTTTATCTACCTTTAGTCTTTGATGATGGTGACGTACAGATGGGGTTTTGGTGTGGATATCCTTTCTGTTTGTTAGTTTTCCTTCTAACAGTCAGGACCCTCAGCTGCAGGTCTGTTGGAGTTTGCTGGATGTCCACTCCAGACCCTCTTTGCCCGGGTATCAACAGCGGAGGCTGCAGAAGAGTGAATATTGCTGAACAGCAATGTTGCTGCCTGGTCATTCCTCTGGAAGCTTCGTCTCAGTGGGGTACACGGCCGTGTGAGGTGTCAGTCTGCTCTTATGGAGGGATGCCTCCTGGTTAGGCTACTCGGGGGTCAGGGACCTACTTGAGGAGGCAGTCTGTCTGTTCTCAGATCTCAAACTCCGTGCTGGGAGAATGACTACTCTCTTCAAGGCTGTCAGGCAAGGATATTTAAATCTGCAGAAGTTTCTCTTGCCTTTTGTTTGGCCATGCCCTGTCCCCAGAGGTGGAGTCTACAGAGGCAGGCACGCCTCCTTGAGCTGCGGTAGGCTCCACCCAGTTCAAGCTTCCCAGCTGCTTTGTTTACCTACTCAAGCCTCAGCAATGGCGGGTGCCCCTATCCTAGCCTCGCTGCCACCTTGCAGTTAGATCTCAGACTTGCTGTGCTAGCAATGAGGGAGGCCCCCTGGGCGTGGGACCCTCTGAGCCAGGCACGGGATATAATCTCCTGGTGTGCCATTTGCTAAGACCCTTGGAAAAGTGCAGTATTAGGGTGGGAGTGACCTGATTTTCCAGGTGCTGTGTGTCACGGTTTCACTTGGCTAGGAAAGGGAATTCCCTTCCCCCTTATGCTTCCCAGGTGAGGCGATGCCTCACCCTGCTTCAGCTCTCTCTTGGTGAGCTGTACCCACTGGACTGCACCCACTGTCCAACACGCCCCAATGAGATGAACCTGGTACCTCAGTTGGAAATGCAGAAATCACCCGTCTTCTGTGTCGCTCACGCTGGGAGCTGTAGCCTGGAGCTGTTCCTATTCTGCCATCTTGGAACCGCCCCCTATTGTCCTTTAAAATATAAATTCGATGTTGTCATTATTCCTGGAACATAGCTGGCACTCACTATATGTTTATAAATTGTGGAATGGTGATTGATCGACAGCGATTCTCTCAATTCCTACTTGTTTATTCATGCGTTGATTTGATTATTCAAGGAGTAGTGAGTGCTCACTGTGTGACAGATGTTGAATCAAACATTAAGGGGATAATAGTAAACATGCTAAACATAGTTATGGTCATCAGAGGCCAACATTCTGGTGTTTGAGACAGATAAATTATCATGCAGTGAGGTGAGTTCTATGACGGTGGAAGGCCAGAGGCTCTGGGAATACTTGGAAAAGTCTCTTAACTTGGATGGGGGTGATTGGGAGATCAAGAAAGTCTTCCTGGAGGAAGTAGTGTCTACGCTGAAACGTGGATAAAGAGTAGAAAATAGCCATTTGGATTTAATTAGGAATGACAGTTACCAAAGTGTTACTATGGCTTTGAGTCATAGGGCATCTGTTGAAAGCTTTCAAGATGAAGCCAGCCATAGGAAGAGAAGATTGTGTAGGAAACGTTCAACATCATATGTGATGATGAACATTGGTTTCAATATTGGTACTTTGGAAATATAAATAAATTTATGAACTATTTTTTAGAAGATTAACTGCTGAGAATATGTGTAAAATAATGCACCTTTTAACAAACATCCCTGAATGAGATTGTCTTCTGTCTCTTTTATGCATGTAATTTGTCAATTAAAAGTTTCATTGATCTAATTTAAACAGGTCAGAATTATTCACTGAATGAGCAAGTACTGTCTTGTCCATCTCCTCAACATTTCTCAGATCTGTAAGTCTTATCTCTCTCCATTTGATTCTTTAAAGTTTTCCTTTAGAACCTCCAGTGTCTACCAGCATCTCCTCAACATTTCTCAGATATGTAAGTCTTACCTCTCTCCATTTCATCCTTTAAAGTTTTCCCTTAGAACCCCCACTATCTACCAGGAGACACTCTCAAGTGGTCATCGGAGAAAGGGGCATAAAGTACCATCATGACATGGTTCCACCAGTTTTTCGTCTCCCCACTCCACATGCCCTCCAGCATACTTGCAGCCTACCAAAAATTCCATGTTCTTTCCTTTTGTCTTTCTTTCATGTTTTTGTAGAGATGGAGGTCTTGGTATATTCCCCAGGGGGGTCTTGAACTCCTAGGCTCAAGAGATGCTTCTTGCTCAGCCTCCCAAGTAGCTGGGACTACAGGTACATACCACTATGTCCGGCTTTCATGCTCTTTGTTGTCTCAGGACATTGCACCCATTTCCTCTGACTGTAATGACCCTTTCCATGCCACACCATCCCTTTTCTCTTGTGGGAACTGCCCACTCCTCATTTTTACTTCATGTGGTTCTGATGGAAATAACCACACCCTTAGCTCCAAAGGTGGGTATGTGACCAAAATCTGGCAAAGTAGTTCATCCCCCTACTGGTTCAGGAATGGACTTGTCACCCAAGTTAGGTCAATCAGAGTCACAGGGAGACTGATTGGAGCCTATGGGCAGAGGAGTTCTATTCATGCCAAGTCTACTTAAAGGGGAGGACATGAGCCTGGAGGTTTCTGGTCCCATCTTGGGGAGACTGTGCCTGAGAAGGAAGCACACATTGAATAAAGAAAGCGGGACCGGGAGATACTGACCTTGTTAAGCGAGCTGAACTCTGATTTCTCAGCTACATGAGGCAATGAATTCTCGTTTTGCTTAAGTGAATTTGATTTGAATTTCCTTTCCATATAATAAGAGTTCTAACTTATACATCATGTCTTCTGATTTCAAGTCCTATTATAAAAATTTCTAACATTTTTATTGGTGTGAAAAATGTTCATTTTTGCAAGGAGAAGACACAATGCAACAGCATATGTTTAACCCTATGGATTCAAATGTAACTTTGGAAGAACAAAGTAGCTTCAGTTTTTTTCAACCGAACCTGGCAAGTGAAGTTTACTTCTACTCAAGTCATTCCTACATAGCTTTATTTTTTAGTTTTTTTATTCATTTTTTTTTAAGACAAGGTCTCTCTCTGTTACCTAGGCTGCAGTTCAGTGGTCTGATCACAGCTCACTGCAGCCTCGACCTCATGGGCCTAAGCAATCCTTCTACCCCAGTGTCCTGAGTAGCTGAGACCACAGGTGTGTGCCACTACATTCTTACCTTGTTTTCTGTGGTAGAAATTATGTCATTGGTTTCTTCTGTTTATCTACCTCACACTAGACTGTAAGCCTCCTGAGGACGGGGGCTACATATTTCCCTTTAAAAAACTCTTTAGAAGCAGTTAAAACAATATCGATAGTGCCTAACACATGTTGAGTGTTTACTATGTGTGCCAGGCACAGAGGCATATGTTTTACTTGTTTAATACTCACGATAAACCTAGGATATGGGTCATTTTATAGATAGAGAAATGATGTTTATAGCTCGTCAGTGGTGGAGCTGAGATTCAATCTTACACAGTCAGTTTCTTAACCAGTGCCCTCCACTGCTTTCCCTGATTTACAGTTATGCTTCATAATTACTTGTTAAATGAAAGAATAAATATCTCTGACACTGGGATATGATACCCATTTTACCTTTGGGGAAACTGAGTCAATAATGAGCAGAACTAGAGCCTGTGTCTCTCAACTCTTACTAAGATACCCTTGCCATTATAAAATGCTGATTTATGAATTAAAAATCTAGGCAACTATTTTTAATTTGAAGTTCCAGGTAAGATTTGGGGCTTATCAGTATAACTTATGTTTTCCCAAAAGACTATCTTCTACATTAAAATATTTTAAAGGACTGCTTCTTTAATGCATAAAAAATAAAAATAATGAGAAAACCACCTAAAATGCAAAAAACTTCTAAGCATTTCCCCAGAGAATGCAGAAAAGAATTAATGAGGGTGAAGGATAATCACGTCTACATAAATATAGCAGGTGGAATTACTTATGTTGCTATATATCATGTTAATAACTTGAAAACAAGCTAAACTGAATATAAACTATTTCTTTTATTTGTAATTTAGAAAGCCTAGAATAAGGGGCTCTAAGACTAAGATAGGCCATGTTCTCCATGAAAGATTCCTGGAAACTGAAAAATAAGGTCTTTTAACATTTTGTGATATAACTGTTTTTCTTGGCTTAAGCGTAGGTTTTAAAAAATGGTGCTCATTGTTTTGCTTGTAGTTCTTTTATGCATGGACAACCCTGCTGATGATGCATTCAGTTTAGGAGAATTTTCCAATTGAAAAAGTGCTCTGGAGAAGTTTAAGCGCCATGAATCACCCAAACCTCATCTAAGTCTCGTGAAGGCAAAGGCTGTGAAAGGCAGTCACAGAGAGAAGACATATTGTAGTTGTGCTGCCTGATTCAACTAAATAGAAAAATATTTTGTAAAGACACGAGAGTTTCAGGAATCTGGCAGAGTGGTAAGGATAAATGTCACTTTCTGTCAGAAAGGCAAAAATGAGTGACCTGCTACTCACCTCCCTCCTCCTCTTTTTCCCCCGACTGAGGGGCAGACCTAGAATCCCAGTCTCCTTCTTATGTAAAATACAAACCCAAAGTCTGTTGGTGACAGTTAGGAAAGCATAGAAATGCAATGGGTCATCCCCACCCCTCCCTTCCCAATTATTTCCTAATGGCTTTTAGACATTCAAAATGGTTTTGATCAGGTGAATAAGTCAATACGTTTTTCCATTGTTAAGGAAGTAGATTGCTCATAATAATAATATCTATAACAGCAGCCGCAGCAGCAAATATTTTCTGTTCAAAAGGATTGGCTCTCTCCATCCCCGCCTGCCCAGGTGAGACCAGGAGTGTGGATGAGTAGAGCTTTTCTTTTCACCTATCCTTTAAACTAGCATTTAATTCTGAATAGAATAGTTATTTTTAGTATTTCTCAATTATTAAAACATGGCAAATGTATCTGATTCCTAAACCTCTTTTCCCAGCCTTACTAGCCCTTAATATTTCCTTAAAAAACATTATCTTTCTGGTCTTTGAAGTCTTTCCCTTTTCATCTCTCTGAGTCCTTGCTCCACTGGCTGGGAATTTTCAGCCCAGGAAGATAAATGGTGTGGGTGTTAGGATGGCCTTCTGGAGTCTGGAAGCCCCAGGTCAGCAGTGGGGAGTATCTAGAGTGGGGCTTTATTTGTGTGTCCAGCTTTCTGTGCATCCACTCTGTTTCCAGTTTCAGGAAGGAAAATGTGGACTGTGTGGACTGTTACATATGTGACCTGAAGATAAATTTACAGTAACTTTAGGGTTTCTACCCCTTCCTCACTCTTTCGCTATCCCCAGGTAAGCGACCCTAAGGGATGCTTTTCTAAAGTACCCAGTGCATTCCCCAGAGTTTTCAAGGTACTTCTCTGCAAGGTTGTGTGTGTGTGTGTGTGTGTGTGTGTGTGTGTGTGTGTAGGGCTACTCCATGCACCACATCACTAGGTAGGCTGATTCTGAGCTTTTGAAATCATTGTATCCAGCAGAGCCTTATCTCCTTAGAGCCACCTCATTTGGGGCTGAGCAGCTGATGGACCAGTGAGAAAGTAGAGGCTGTCATACGTTGCCATCTTTAATTTGACAAACGCTAGCTCATCTCTTTGTTTTGTTTTTTCAAAGGGACATTTTTGGCCTTTAATAGCTTATTTGTTTATCATAGTCTGTTAATTCATAGCCAATAATTTGCTTGTTCCCCAAAAGATAAATAAATGACATTACTTTAAAGGTTAACAGCTGCAAGTTTGACTGGATATAGGTAATCATTGGTCAGGTAAATGCAGCTTCGAGTCTACTTATGTAGTACCTAGGCTACCTAGGCCTATCTAGGTACACCATTAGAACAACTCTGTAGAATACAGAGATATATAAATATCAGCCAATAACCCCCTGGTTGAGTAGTGGTTGTAGGCTATGATTATAGGCAATACAAATGATGTTGAAACTGCTTCTCCATAAGGTCTCTGCTGATTCCCTTAACCTCTCCATTTTCTAGAATGTGTATTCAGCACTAAATGGGGGTATGGCTGTACTCCATGTTGGATGTGCAGATATATTCCAAACTGAAAGCTAAATTTTCCTTTGCCAACGAACAAATCACTACCGTCTCCAGATTGCACTACCAGCATGCCCCAACCGTGAAATGATTTAAGTGGTAATGGTTTAACTACACAGCTCTCATTTACTCAGCTTTACGTATGTCTATTTTGCCTTCCCAGACAAACAAAACTTCTTCTACTTTTCTGTTCCCATTGTCTAGAGTTGGGCATACAGCCTGCTCTTAATAAATGATTTTTTAACAATGGTATGTTAGTAAGTTGCTGTATGTACAGCCAAGACACGTATCTTTTCTTTTGAGGGCTTGGTCCTTAGTAATAATCTAGCTTGATGGATTATGAAATTGAGGGTCAATTATGATGCACTTATAAAGGGAAGGAGCAAAAAGAGGCAGGAGAGCCACAGCTTGCTTGGAAAACTGTGGTATAATAGCAACTAACTCCAGCTGTGCTATTGACAAGCTGTAACACCCGACCAATTTGCTTCCTCTGTAAGTCCTGCAGTTCCTCATTTAGGAATAAGGATAACACCCTGCCTTATCTCACAGTATGGTTGTAAGCACAAAGCAAGTGAAATAATGCCTATGACAACACTTCATAAAATGTGAAGTACACCATGAGTGAAGTGGTTGTTATGATGATTATGATTGAAATACTCTTAGTGTAATTATTCTCAGACTCTCAACATGTACTGAGAGACACCCAGTGTATTTCTAACAAGAACTTAGAAATATTCAAAGGTTATCTGTATCCACAGCTTTCCCCATTCCTCCTCACTAATCTCTACTATTGTCCTCATCTATTCCATCTCTAAAGAAGTGAAACCCATATGAAGCTGTTTGTTTTCTTGAATGACAAGTGAACTATGTGCCAGCATAAAGAGGTACAGTCAATTCCCATTATTCAAGGTAGTTATGTTTTATAAACTCACTGTCAACACTGATTTGGTAAATAATGAACCATTCCTCTTAGGAGAAATTCAGGGTTAGGTTCTCGAGAGCCTCTGGTCACAACACCTTTGTCAACCAATCAACATGTAACCTTGTTTTATGTATGTTTTTGTTAGACACGTTTGAAACCATATATTGTTGGTTCACTAATGCTAAATTCATAGCCAACAGCACTACAATCCATTCCTAAATAAAGCTTATTTAAACACACATATTTTCTTTGTAAAGAACATCACAGCTTTCTTGTGCTTAGGAATACCAGACAATACGTCAGCAGCATGCTTGGGGGCCATTTTAAATAGCAAAATCACTGAAAAAAAGCACAACAATGCAAAAACAACAAAAAAAGGGGCACTACAGAGACCATGAAAAGGATGCTTGTATATGTGAGCAGAAACAGGAAGGCAGAATGTTGCCTTGTTTGACTTCAGCTGGGATTGTGCATGTTTGGGACTCTGTCTTTTTGCCACTCTGCACATGCTGCAAGTCCTAATTGCACGGTTACAAATAAATGTTAGTGAGTAGGTGAATTTGCAAATACAGAATTTGTAAATCATAAGGATTGACTACCTATGGAGGGAAGAATTAGGACTGACTGGTGGATATCCTAGGAGAGCAGTTTTCACATTGCTTCAAAAAACGTGTTTCCCTATACTAATTATAATTGTCCATCAAGAGAACAACAGGCTTGCCAGTGAACCCCTATCATTGCACGTGTTCTAGTAGAAGGGGCATGATTTAAGTGGCCTTATTTAGGTCCTGAGAGAAGGCCACAAGCTATGAGATGAGCAATGATTGCAGAAAGAGTAGAAAAAGCCAAATATAGTTACCATCACTATTGATCATTCTATAAAATCCATCTCCATTTTTTCATACTGAAAAGGGAATTTTAATCAGGACAATACCTAGCATTAAAAAAAAAAGCAGTGCTCTTTTAACTGGGAATGTGTGCATAAATGTCCTTTATTCTTGCAAGCTGTCAGATGTTGGAAGCCACAAGCAGCACTTAGTAGATTATAGAACAGTGAAGAGGAAAATGCTAAGAGATAAGGAAAGGTCACTGAACTGGAAGAATAAGTTCTTCAGTAAATCATCAGAACATTAAAGACAGAAAGTTCTCTGGGAGGAAGTCACTTTCAGAAATGTATAACCAAAGCAGGAAGAGAGGATGCATTTTGGTGAAGGTTTGAAATATCCAGAGTGCTACATTAACAGGAAACAATCTGTGCCCCTTTGCTTCCAAATAAAAGAGAAAATGACACTCCTTCCCCCAAGTAATACTAGTTGTTTAATAATAGGGCACTTAATTAAGGCCACACAGAAACATTTACAATCCTTAGATCATATCTCACAAAAATCAATGGTCAGAATATTATGTTCAAAAGTTACTAGAATTGATTCTTTTTTTTTCTGAGGTTATTTTCCCTGATGTCTCTTGCCCCCACCCCATTACAGGTCATCAAATTTATTAGTTTCTGGTTTACGATTCTTTCTTTTTGGCAAAACCCAATAATTTTATATATCCTTATGTTTTTCTTTTTCACTACATAAAAAGTAGCCTACTTATAACTCTTCTTCACTTTGCTTTTTGAATTTAAAAATGTAACCTGAAAAATCATTCCATATCAGTTTATAGAAAAAGCAACTCTTAATAAACATTTGACAATTAAAGTCTGATTGAATATTATCACTCAGGGATTAAAAGCAAAAACAAACAAACAAACAAAAAAACCCCAGAAGGATCAAATCCAAACATTCGGCATTTGAACTCAGCTATATGTGTTTATGCTCTCCTGTGTTCTATGAAAATTTTAACGCAGCTAACATCATGAAATACATTTTAGGCAAAAGGCAGGACCATCTAAACTATGGGGTATCTTTTGCTGATAAAAGCTTTCATTTTCAAGCTAATGAGTCTTATAGTGTTTGAGTTTCATTGTGTTTTTAAAAGGTGCTAGTTGTTTTTTCTCTCCAAAGTGTTCAGGCAAATTCTTTGAAATATTTTTTAGCCTACCATAGATGGGATTTTGTTTTTAACTCGTGTCTTTGGGAATATTTATTTCCGAACAGTGAAATTTTCTTCTCATCTTGAACTCTAGGCCTATCTCAAAACTCTTTTCATGGCTAACTTGCCCACCCTGGAGACTCTTCTGGCGAAACTACGTCATCCAAGCCTCTCTAAGCAGCAGCCCTTGTGGGAAACATAATACTGCTCACAGTTGGAGTGGCTGGAAAAGTAGTGATGAAACCTGTGTAGAATCAGTTTTGCCTGGGCTTGCTTTGCCTCAATTTTCAAAGCACAAGAGCCAGAATTTACCAGTTGGATGCAAAGTGTGTGTCAATTAACAGGAATATACTAATTTATCATAGTTGCTTTAAAAACCCTGGGCAGAGCAAAGAAATATATTGAAACATCCATAATTGCACCTTTAATTGAATTTAGAGACATAAACAAAGAACTTGATAGGACAGTAAAAATCAGGGATGTCACTCTATCTTGAACATCACTTGGTCAATTACAGGACCTTGCTATTTATGTAACATGATTACGTTATACTTGTACAGCCTAAATGCAATGCTGTCAATTTACTTTGAGTAGAGGTTCATAAATATATACAGTGGTTTAACAATTAGATTCAGGGAACTAGTAGCTGTTTTATATTGATAATACAAACTTCTATTTATTTCAAATTTTGATCCTTTCCTACATTAGTATAGTTGACTTCAGATATATTTTGGAGCTAAAATCCACAGCACCACATTTAAGTTGTGCAAGTTTGTCCAGCTGTAGTCAGTAAAAGGTATTTATTTAGCAGGCATTTAAGTTACCCATAAAATAGTAATGTGTGTGTGTGTGTTTAGCCAAGAGCAGATGGGTTAAGAGTAATAACAACATTTATTAGACTCTTGCATTAAATTCATTATGTTCAAAATCTCATTTAACTATGTTTATTTTTCTGCTGAGCAAACAGGCTTAGAGAGGTTAAATAACTTGTCCAAGAAGTTGGACATATCTTAACACAGATCATAAGAGGTAGTACTGAGATTCTATAGGCCTGAAGACAGCAAACACTCTGAGAGCCCCAGACAGGTCAGCTTGATGGCTCTAGAATGGATGTTCTCTGCTCTTTACTATGTTCATTACCATTATGCAATTTCAAAGGATAATTGTTTCTTAGAAATGTTTGCACATAAATATGGCTGGTTCTGAGGAGCAAGTTTTGAGAGACCCAATCCCAATATATCATGTAGCTCAATTTCCCTGACCAACATGGAAGAAGAGGCCATTAAAATGGCAGCTTTATAGGAAAGCCAATGAACAAAAAGCAGAGGTGATTCTCCTACATCTTTTTTTTACTAGAAGACTTTTCTAAAGTGAAAGATATGTATGTTCCGGGCAGGATGTAGTTATTTTCTCCTATTACACTTGTCCCTATTACAATTACAGTTACATTGCAGTAACTTGTGGTAGTTATAGTAATGTACTGTTCAAGTTATACCCCCTCACTCTTATGTTGCAACATTATTTGCTTAAGATAATGAATGGATATAAAGAAGAAACTAGTGCCCAGTACAATGTCTGTGACACACACATAAAAGATATCTCCTTTGGGCTGAAGCATGTGCTTGGGGAATAGAAAGGTGGACTCAGTAGTTGGTAACAAGGAATCCAGCCAGGTGGATAAAGTTATTCAAAGAGTGTGATGACAGGCAGCAGGTAGGGGCAGCAGATAACACTTCTGAAAGTTGAGCTCTGTCAGGGTGGTTCATAAAGGGAGCATAAGTAAGCTAGACAGGGCATGATGTCCACAAGTGTTGAAGCAAGAGACCTCAAGCTTAGAATCATTGATTTACTTATTCATTAAGCATTAATTAAGTGCCTTTTTTGGGACGGCCACTATACTAGGCGGTATAAATACAAGATGAATAAAACATAGCGTCTTCCTTACAGCCCAGTGATGGAAGCAAAATCTGAACAATTACAATACAATGGGTTGTGTAGAATTGAGTTAAACACAAAATTTTATGAATCCAAGGAAAGTAAATCACTAAAACATACTGGGAAATGTTCACAAGTTAGGTAAATGAGGTAAAAGTTGCATGTTCCTTGAAAGGTTCATAGAATTTGGCCAAGTTGAGAAGAAGGAAAAGTGTTACAGATACAGGAACAGCTTGTAAAAGAGGATGAAGCAATGAAAAAGCATCTTGGAGAATGGTAACTAATTCTAAGAGTTTAGAGTGTAACGTGTATAGTGGAAGTGAAAAGATATGTGACTGTAATGATAACCAGATGGGTGTTCAGGAAAGACTTTGAATACCATCCTCCAGCTGGCAGGGAGCCACTGAAAGTTTTCATCATGGGATTGGCATTTGCTAGACATGCAGTTACCATGAAACTAATCACAATAAAGCTTTAGGGCCTGTCACTTGCATGGACCCTTCCAAGAACCTGGGAAGATCCCAAGCAATGTATCCCTGTGGTCATATGTCTTTCTAAAATTTGAAAAAGTTAAGATATAAAAAATCATTTACTTTACAGAGTGCTCTTCCAATTGGATAATATTCAGCCTTCTCAAAACTTGGAACTTTTCCTGGCATGATCTTTGATTAAGAAAGCTGTCCTCAACAATGGGATGGAGGATGGCGTGGAGGGGGAAGAGGCTGGTTGGAGGCTCTTACAAATGTCTCAGAGATCATCAGAACTGAACTAAAGCAGTGGCAGAGATGATTGTGAGAGGGGGAAGGTTCTTAGGAGGGAGAATCAACGGGATTTATGAAAGATGGATACATGAACCAAGTGGGTGGAAGGAGTTCTTGGAAGACTCAGAGTTTTAGTGGGTGCCTAGAAGGATGGTGTTACCATGAGTGCAAAGTGGAATATATGTTTGAAGGCTGAAAAGACACTAAATTATCTTTGGTAGGGGAGGGGATCATGACAGAGGAGTGATCAGCAGTGTTAAATACTTAAAAAAGAGATGGATTAAAATGACAACTAAGGATTGTCTATTGAATTTGGTGAATGGGAAGCCACTGGTTACCTTAAGAAACAACAAAGAATGGATTCATTGGGTGATGTTAATAGAATTCAGTTTATGTTAGGAAGCAGATTATAGCATTCTGCGTGCACTCCTCATCACCTTCATGAGTTCAAGGGCAGAACTTTGGGGAAAGGGTGAGAGATTATCTATCAAATGAAAGGACTCAGTGCAGCTGAGGAGAGGGACACTCACTCTGTAGAAAAGGGACTCAGGCATAGGGAAATGAAATGGCAACTCGGCAGTGGAGCTTGGGAACAAGGGCATGTTGGGATCAAAGCCCAGTTGCTCGGACACAAGGTTCTGGAAGGACTAGAAGTTAAGCTATGCTGATGCCAAAGCACTCCAGCATTGCCACAGCATGCTCCCAGTTCCCAGGGTGAATATAAGATTGTCCTTAGATTCCAGGGCATAGCCAGGACTACAATTTCAGAGCAAGCAAGCTCAGCAATTCAGCAGGCAAGATGAGGGGATAAGGTAGAGCATAACAGGAAGAAAGAATTTATGGTGGCAGAAGGGATAAGGTAGAGCATCACAGGAAGAAAGAATTTATGGTGGCAGAAGGGATGCAAAGCAGCTCCTCTCCCCTCGATGATCTGGAATCTGAAGTCAGCACTTCCTAAACTCAGAGGGGAGATTCAGGCCCTTGCCCTTTTTTTCTAACAATAGTACCATAGTCTTTTGAATTTATCATGTGATCATATTGAGGTATCAGGGAGGAAAAACTGGTGATTTCACTATAAAGATTCCTAAGAGGAATCAAGAAAGACACAGTATAGGTTTGGGGACTATTCACTAAAGTACTCCTAGCAGCAAAAACCAAAAGAAACACAGCTGGAATCATTTTATGAATTGCAGGCAAATTGCAAGATTGAATTTAGTCAAGATAATTGGTTTTTAAGTATGTCCTTTTCTCTTTCTCCTATCTGATATTATTCACATGAAGTCCTTTTAAATGTCAATAATTTAAATGTAATTTAATTTCTTTAATGAAATTGTTTAATAATTTGAGAATATAAGGCTGGCTTTAGAGCAGCCCCAGCAGGAGAGGTGGTGAAAGCATTCAGCCTTGGAGGGGAAGGAAGGTGCTTGCATCTCTCCAGGGTGACTCTGGTAGATGCCTGTGGAGTCCCTTTGAAAGGCCTTCTGTTTCAAGTTCCCCAAGCTGAATGCAAGGGGACTGCATGCCAAATGCCATTCAGGAAAGTGTGATAAAACAGGCAGCAATCCCGTAGTATTGGATACAGTTCCTCTGCCCACAAACTCTGGGATTTAAGGAAAGTCGGAATTTGGAAAACAGATTGGACTGTCAGCCCCAGAGCCTGGAATTGAAAGACATTCACAATCTACTTTTTGTGAAAACACTGAATCATATTCAGCTCCTGTTAACTTAAAAGTATTACAAGTCTGAGTTTCTCTGTCACGTAATTTATGGAGCTAAACTTTTGGAACCTGGAACCAAGTAGAGTGCTTTATATTTATCCCTATTAAATGTCATCTTGTGATTTCGAATGAGGCCAAGTTTCCAGGCTGTTCAGTGCTCTAGGAATAGAGATTCAGCTATTCAGTATATCGCCCATTTCTCCCAGCTTTGTGCCATTTGCAAATATTATAATTATACCATTGTCACCTTTATCCAAATAATTGAAAATGTGAGGAGGACAGAGACAAAGCTCTTCAAGCCCTACAAAATTTCCTGTGGATTGGCATGGATTAATTAATGGGGAAAATGGAAGGAAAACAGCTTTTATGGAACATCTACCATGTTTCTGATACTACAAATAACTCCTTACATACATTATCACATTTAATCTTTAATCAGAGTTACACAGCTAGCAAGTGCTGAACTTAGATTTTGATTCTACATCTGTCTAAATCATGCTGTTCCTAGTAAACCTTAGTGCCTCTAATTAATTGAAGTTCTTTACTTGGTTTTTCAACCTCCTACAAGTCTGCCAACCTGTGTTTTCTTCCAGCCCACATTTCTGCGTCTTGTCCAAAGGAGATATCTATCTGAAATCCAAGTTTGAATTTCTCTCAGAAGCATACTGAGAGCTGTGTTTTGAACCCAGGACGATGGTCTCCTCCAGTGCCTTTGGTTCTAGTTAGGCAGGCGTAATTACCTTTCATTATAAAAGATGCAGGTGCCGGGCATGGTGGCTCACGCCTGTAATCCCAGCACTTTGGGAGGCCGAGGTGGGTGGATCATGAGGTCAGGAGATCGAGACCATCCTGGCTAACACAGTGAAACCACGTCTCTACTAAAAATACAAAAAGTTAGCCGGGCGTGGTGGCAGGCGCCTGTAGTCCCAGCTACTTGGGAGGCTGAGGCAGGAGAATGGTGTGAACCCAGGAGGCGGAGCTTGCAGTGAGCTGAGACGGCACTGCACTCCAGCCTGGGCAACAGAGCGAGACTCCGTCTCAAAAAAAAAAAAAAGATGCAGGTACCCCAAGCTCATGATTCTTCTGCTATAATGCAAGCCACTGCATGTGTGCAGGCATTACCTGGCCCTCATTGCATCACTTTGTGAGAATTGAGGCTAGAGTAACTGGTATGAATGCTGATCTTCTGGATACTACTATTGTTGTGAGTAATAAAATCCTTTGTCTCTGATCTGAGTATCGTGTCTTTTTCTATGAAACTGTGGGAGGCTAACTTGTTAGCTTTCAATTAGATTAAAATCTCAAATAGAGGAGAAGATGGCAGATGGGAGACAGGGCTAATGTGTAACTCCCACTTGGACAGGCGAAACAGTGTCTGGAGACTCACATTGTGATCTCTTGCTCCAAGAACTATGTCAGGAACATACCAGGAAAACTGAAAGAATTCATAGACCATTTGAAAGAAGTACTTGCTGCTGCAAATGCCATAAGATAGATGAAAAACTGAATTATCAAAGTGTGAGAGGGGAAATGTCAGCCTCCAAACACACATCTCCATGGGAGAATCAGAAAATCCAGATCATGGGAATGATTCAACCTTACCTAGGCCCAGCTATTTCTTTCTCTTGTCTGATTGCTCTAGCTAGGACTTCCAGTACTATGTTAAATAGCAGTAGTGAAAGGGGGCATCCTTGTGTTCCAGATCTTAGAGGACAGGCTTTCACTTTTTCCCCATTCTGGAAGGTACTAGCTGTGGGTCTGTCATATAGGGCTTTTGTTTTGTTGAGGTATGTTTCTTCTATACCCAGTTTTATTTTTAGGGTTTTTTTTATCATGAAAGGATATTGAATTTTATCAAATACTTTTTCAGTATCAATTGAAATGATCATATGGTTTTTGTTCTTCATTCTGTTGATATAATGTATCACATTGATTGTTTTGTGTAGAACCATGCTTGTGTCTCTGGGATAAATCCCACTTTGATGGGATTTATCATGTCATGATGAATGATCTTTTTAATATATGTTGAATTCAGTTTGCTAGTATTTTGTTGAGGATTTTCTGCATTCGTGTTCATCAGGGATGTTGGTCTGTAATTTTTTTTTTAATGTGTCTTTGATTTTGTTATCAGGGTAATACTGGCCTCATAAAATGAGTTTGGAAGTGTTACCTCCTCCTTTATTTTTTAGGATAACTTGGATGGGATCAGTATTAGTTCTTCTTTAAA
Source organism: Piliocolobus tephrosceles (assembly GCF_002776525.5). Taxonomy (NCBI): domain Eukaryota; kingdom Metazoa; phylum Chordata; class Mammalia; order Primates; family Cercopithecidae; genus Piliocolobus; species Piliocolobus tephrosceles. The sequence continues at coordinate 49,687,013 of NC_045451.1, read as the reverse complement.
TGCCTGGTAAAATTCAGCATTGAAGCCATTGGATCCTGGGACTTTCTTTGCTGGGCTTTGATATCATTACTTATTATTTATTATTGTTTAATCTTGTTACTTGTTATTGGTCTGTTCAAGTTTTGGATTTCTTCATGGTTCAGTGTTGGTAGTTTGTATATATTTAGGAATTTATCCATTGCTTCTAGGTTTTTCAGTTTATTGGTATAAAGTTGTTTATTGTAGCCTGTAATGATCCTTTGAATTTCTACAATATCACTTGTAATATCTCCTTTTTCATAACTAGTTTTATTTATTTGAGTCTTTTCTCATTTTTCTTAGTAGAATATTTATTTATTTGGCTATTTTTTCTTAATAAAATATTTATTTTGTTTATTTGGGTCTTCTCTTTTTTCTTAGTCTGGCTAAAGGTTTGTTGATTTTGTTTATTTTTTTCAAAAAGGGAACATTTCATATCACTGACCTTTTGTATTGTTTTTTCATTTCAATTTCATTTATTTCTGCTCCAATCTTTATTACTTGTTTTCTTCTACTAATTTTGGGTTTGGTTTGCTCTTGCTTTTCAAGTTCTTTAAGATGCATCATTAGGTTGTTTATTTGAAGTTTTTCTACTTTTTAAGTGTACATGCTTATTGCTACAAACTTTCCTCTTAGTACTGCTTTTACTATATCCCATAGGTTTTGGGATGTTGTGTTTCCATTTTAATTTGTTTCAAAAACTTTTAAATTTCTTTTTAAATTTCTTCATTGACTCACTCACTGACCATTCAGTAATGTATTAATTTCCATGTGTTTGTATAGTTTCCATGTGTTTGTTGTTGATTTCTAGTTTTATTCTAATGTGATCAAAGAAGATACTTGATACAATTTCAATTTTTTTGAATTTTTAAAGACTTGCTTTTTGGCCTTACACATGGTCTGTCCTTGAGAATGATCCATGTGCTGAGGACAAGAAAGTGTATGCTGCAGCCATTGGATTGAATGTTCCAAAAATATCTCTTATGTACATTTGATCTATAGTGCAAATGAAGTCTGATGTTTCCTTGTTGATTTTCTATCTGGATAATCTGACGAATGCTGAAAGTGGGGTGTTGAAGTGTCCAGCTATTCTTGTATTGGGAGCTATCTCTCTCTTTAGCTCTAATACTATTTGCTTTATATATCTAGGTGTTCCAGTGTTGAGTGCATATATATTTAAAGTTGTTATATTCTCTTGCTGAATTGACCCCTTTATCATTATATAGTAACCTTCTTTGTCACTTTGTATAGTTTTTGTCTTGAAATTTTTTTTGCCTGATATAAGTATCAGACAAAAAAGAGCTACTCCTGCTTTTATTATGGTTTCCATTTGCATGGAATACCTTTTATTCATCCCTTAGTTTTCAGTCTATATGTGTCTTTATAGGTGAAGTCTGTTTCTGATAGGCAACAGATCACCAGGTCTTGTTTTTTTGTTTTTTTGTTTTTTTTTTTTTGTTTGTTTTTAAATCCATTCAGCCACTCTGTGTCTTTTCATTGGAGAGTTTAGTCCATTTACATTCAATATTATTATTGATAAGTAAGAGCTTACTCCTGCCATTTTGTTGTTTCCTAGTTGTTTTGTTGTCTTCTCTTCCTGTCTTCTTTTCTTTTGTGAAGGTGATTTTCTCTGGTGGAATGTTTTAATTTCCTGCTTTTTATTTTTTCTTTCTTGGTTGCATGTTTGTTTAATTGAGGTTACCATGAAGTTTGCAAATAAGATCTTATAGCACATTATTTTAAACTGAAAAAACTTAACAAGGACTCTTCAGCCAGCAGCTGATGAATTCTGCCAGGACTAGGTCCTTCCCTTTAAGGCAATGGGTTCCCTTATGAACCAGCGTGTGTTTAAAAATTTCTTCTTGGAGCTAGGGCCTGGAATTGGGGCCTCCGGACTCTGCCTATTGCCTTCTTATACTGTGGCTGAGCTGGCAACCGTAACCCAATTGCAAGGTCAAGCTCTCTTTAATATCCTCTCTCTTCTCCTCAAGCAGAAGGAGGGAGTCTCTTCTGAGGCTGCAAGCTATGTTGCCTAGGGTTGGGGGAAAGGTGACATACTTTGGGCATCCCTGCTGGTGTCTCACTAACCCCGCAAGTCCACTGGCTCTGAACCCAGCACAGCATGAGGATTTGCCCAGGAATTCCAGTCCTTGTGGCCTAGATTGCCATTCAAGTTTATTTAGGACACCAGAGGGCTTTAGCTCTTGGAGGTGGGACTTTCCAGAACTCATATTCCGACCACTGGTTAGGGCAAGTCTAAAGGCTCCCTCTGTAGGTGCCAGTCAATTTCTGCTCTGTGTTGCTTTCTTCTGTTATAGGACAGCACTGAGTTCCAGTCCAAAATCTCACAAACAACTGTACTTTCCCTCCCCTAAGCACATAGATTCTCTCTCTGTGTCATGGAGTTGCTGTTAGCGGGATGGGGAAAGGTGGTGTCAGCAGTTCAAGACTGTCTTTTCTACCTACCTTCTTCAGTGCCTCCTTCCTTGATAAGATGTTAAAATCAGGTACTGTGATTGTTTACCTGATTTTTGGTTCTTGTGAAGGTGCTTTTTTTGTGTGTGGATAGTTGTTCAATTTGTGTTACTGTGGGGAGGATGACTGCTGGAGGGTTCTATTTGGCCATCTTAATCAGCCTCTTCCTCCCAGACATTTCATCATTTTTGACTGCCTCCATATACAGCGTATGATTCTTTCAACTACTAGTAAAGCACCAGAACTAAAAAATAATGTGATATTTTGAGAGAACTAGTTGCCTTCCGATAATCCAAATATCTCTGATGAACTGCTGTCATTTAGTATATCCCTGGTGTCAGCCCCTGCTCTTCTCCACCTCTCTTAAATAACAAATACAATGTACAAATGAGAATATAACTTTCTGGAGGTAGCCAAGAACCTTAATTCTGGTTAAGAGTATCTTGAAACAGAGCTTCCAACCTAAGTTTGCAAAATAGATGAGGACCTTGCTGAGTTGACTCGCTTGGTGCCCTTAAGGGATGTGGACTCGTTTGGATGGATAAAATAAACATAGAGAAAAATCACTCAACCTGGATTTTTATTTTAGGGCTTGGCACACATCTATCAACAACAGAACCTATCTAGGGCCAAGAGAAACAGGAATTCAGGAAAAGGGCTGCTCTTTAATAAATAACACTTGTTTGAGAAAATCTTACAAGTTTACTGGAGGAACTATAGTTGTAGAGTTGGCTCAGAAAAAGTGAACATTAGAGTGTACAAAGAATAACAATTTTATTTTAATAAAATGATTCTGAATACTGTGCATTTTCAGAATATGAGGCAAAAGATTGTGAGTTTTCAACAATTTTCAGTAGATTTTAGGAACGTTTTCCTAAGTTATATGCAAGAGATGTACACTTGAAAGGTTGAACCCAAAGGTTTTCTTCAAACTATTTAAAATTTCATGCACATATCTAATCTCTTCCAAAATTTTCTGCTTAGCAGCTCAGGCACAGGGTTTGTGTGAAAAAATTCAGTCCTTTTACTCAGGACACTGTGTGAAAAAATAGCCTAAATATGTGAGCTCCCAGGCAGGGTTTGGACAGTGGCACATTGGAGCACAGATTTTAAGTATGAGTATATGGATTTTCCTTGTTCTTAATTTTGCAAATAAATTAATTGTAATAAGTGCAGAGAACTAGTTGGTGGCTGGTTTCAAATAAAGACAATATTGGCTGTGGCTGGGCCAATCCTGGCCTTTTCACTGTAGGCTTCCCATAGACCAATAGTTCTCAGACTTCAGAGAACACGAGGATCCTTAGAGGCTTGCTGTTTTAGTCTCACACCCCACTCTCCCAGAGTGTCTGAGTCATTTGGTCCGGGGTAAGCCTGAGAATTTGCATTTTTAGGAGCACAGTTAGAGAACAACTGCCCAGGTCCTTTCCTGTGTGACAGTACGGTGCCTCTTGCCTCAGAGTGGGAAGCTCATTAGAAAGAAAATATTCAGTCTTTTTTTTCCATATTCCCTCAGGGAAGACTGAACTTTTGTTTTCCAGGGGACCTTCCTTCCACTTTCTGCTGATTTTTGTTTTTTATTGTATGCCTATTTTACTTAAGTCAAAGTGAAATCCTGCTATAACATATACTGAACTCAAAGACAGTTTGTGCCCTTCATTTCATTTTTCTTCCTTCCGTCATCTTTTCTTTCTCCATATGTGAAGCAACACCTATTACCTTTTGGGTGTTGATTTTTCTGGACAAAATAAATTTATATTATGCATGCCTCTTCTGCACTGCAAACAAGTGACAATGCAAATTCCTTCTGGAGTGGGAAGGAACCAGTTTTATTTTGCTCTTAGTCTTTGTTTATTGAATTTCTGAGTGTTGTACATCAATGAACTAACTGTATACTCTTTAAGACCAGGACCTCATTTGGACTTGTGTTTTTGGTAAATGGTTGCTCTTTATTTAATGATGGCTTTTTACTTGGCTGCTGTTGTACATTTTTCTCATTATAATATCTTTGTCAGGTTCTTCATCCCAATGTACCCATATTTGTCACATTTGAAATTTGTCATATTTAATTTAGTATGTTATTTCTATAAACCCATTAGTGGCCATTGTTGAAGAGCCTAACAGGGTTTATGCTTTCTGTTGATTGATAGGTATACAATGGCTGCTTGGAGCCCTGATTGAGAAAAATTTTGACTGTATCTGAGCTCAGTGGGGAAGAATGCCATCATCAGTCACATCAATGTTGAGTCTTGTGGGGAACATGGCTGCATGTGAATCCCATGCTGGTGGACTCTGGCTTGTTTTAATATCATATGCAAATAGGAAAGATCAAGCAATGTGATCCTGAAATGTCAATAAGTACTGAAACAGTGATACAGGAATTAGAAGAGCCTCAGTTCTTTCACTGTAAAATAAGGATGATAATATGTATTCATTAGATGATACTGTTAATCTAGGAAAGAGATTCAAAAGAGGGGGCCATATTGCAATGAGAAGGTATATTGGAGAAACTGTGGTTGGAAGGCAGCATGGTGAGGACACAGGAGAGCCAGCTGGTAGTTCAAGCCCCACCTTTTCACTTACCAACACTTTTTGCTTAATCTTGCTGAGTCTTAATCTCTTAATCTGTAAAATGGTAATTTATCTATTTCTTGAAGTGTTGATAATTAAATGAGTTACATACAAAGATGGTGGCACATAAATATTCAATAAAAGAGGCTGTTATCAATGACGTGCTATTTAGGATGGAAGATCTGGAAGAACTGCTAAAAATATTTGAAGATGATGAAAGGATTCAATTTAGTATGTTGATTGATAGGTATACAATGGCTGCTTGGAGCCCTGATTGAGAAAAATATTGACTAAATATTTTCTCTGTGATAAGATAATTCGGGCCAAAGGATAAATAGAGAATTACGTGGAATACAAGAAAGAACCTTCTAAGAAGCAAGAAGCAAACAATGGGATGAATTTCTGTGTGGGGCAGTAAGTTACCTAAATCAGAAAATATTAAGAGAGAGGCTGCATGGTTTTGGTCAGACTGTATAAAATATTTCCCGCTTTAGATAGGAGGTTGAAGTGTATGACATTGGAAAATTCTCAAGTTCAATTATACTGTAAATTCATGCCAGTGACGTTTGGAAAATCATCCTCTCTGCTCCTATGTTACATAATTCCCAGTGATGACTCTGGTATTCTGAAGGATTTTGATTTCTGTAAGGACTTAAGAGATTTCCATGAAGAAAAGTCATCAAGCCCAGTATTTAAAAAGAAATAAACAAAATGAAGCAACAGATATTCATTCCTTTTCTTTGTTTAAAGCACAATCATAGGTGCTTTGCTTACCCAATAGCTCAAGTATTGAATATACCCATTTAGCCAGTCTGAGGTTGACACTACTAACAAGAGGATATTCTAAAAAAACACATCAGGACATGGCAATTGAGTCCAGCAGCCCCAGGAAGAAGCACATTACTGTGGCTGGACATTTCTGGTACAGTGATCAGCAGTGAAATGATTAAGAGTGTTGGCATTTAAGTGATCATAATTAGGTTTCAAAGTTAACAGCCCATTGAGATAAATAGTGGAAGTTCACACCTCTCTCAGTGCTATTGTTTATCAGACTGTCAAGTTGCAGATTCAGGAAGACAACATTAATGTGGCTTTGGACACTAATTGCCCAGAGCCAAGTTACATCCACCTGGGAAGGTCCTTTGGGTATTTGCTCAACCAAAATGTCAGGAAATATACAGTGCTGGGATTCGGTATTGCCTAATAGCATACAACATTGCACTGATATTTTGATGCATAGAAGGCAAATGAAACAGGAATATATGTCGTAATGTTGCTTAGGAATCTCCTGGTTTAATCATATATTTGCCTCAGTTTCTCCTTTAAAATGGCAATGAAACTGCTCACTTGAATGAAATGGTTCCTGAGAGAAACGAGAAATTAAATAATTCCAATAACAATGACAACAACAAAAACCCCTTTGCTCATATGAGTTAGATTTCATAACCCGTGTTATTGTCCTAAAGGAGTTATATACACATTCTATCAATAGGAAAACATTGAGAGCATAATTAAATTAATTTTCATAGAATTCCAATTCATTTTTCACAAGTAAGTTTACATGCATGATTGCATACTTCTGATGTTCAATAAGGGTGGAGATTGTAGTTTCAGTTTGCAAAATATTGATTTTATTTTTCAAAAGACATTCAAGAATTAAAGGCAGTGAAAATGTGGGGAGGGGAAACTCCTAAGCCTTAAGAAAGGAATATGCTGCAACATTATAGCAGTGGTTGTCTTTTCATGAAGTAAAGTTTCCTAAAAGTACAAGGTCATTTGTAGTTCATTATTATCATCAACATGAAATAATTATTGGGCATCTTTTAAAAAATTATACTGTTAGACAAACTTAAAGAAAACAATTTTAGAAGTTCCAGTTACTTACCATTTCACCTTGAACAGAGTTTTTCTTTGCTTTGCTCTTTTTTGCATCTTTCTACCCAACAGGTTAGAAAGGGAATTGTGGAATTCTGTTCATTAAAAAAATATATTTATTTTCATTTTTTTCAACTTTTATTCTAGATTTAGGGGATACATGTACAGGTTGTTACATGGGTTTATTGCCTGATGTTGAGGTTTGCAGTATGAATGATCCTATCCCCCAGGCAATGAGCATAATACCCAACTGGTAGTTTTGCAACGTTTGCCCCCTCCCTCTCTCCTTGCTCTTGTAGTCTTCAGTGTCTGTTGTTCCCATCTTTATTCCATATGCACCTAAAGTTTAGCTCCTATTTAAAAGTGAGAAGAGACCGGGCGCGGTGGCTCAAGCCTGTAATCCCAGCACTTTGGGAGGCCGAGACGGGCGGATCACGAGGTCAGGAGATAGAGACCATCCTGGCTAACACGGTGAAACCCCGTCTCTACTAAAAAAATACAAAAAACTAGCCGGGCGAGGTGGTGGGCGCCTGTAGTCCCAGCTACTCGGGAGGCTGAGGCAGGAGAATGGCGTAAACCCGGCAAGCGGAGCTTGCAGTGAGCTGAGATCCGGCCACTGCACTCCAGCCTGGGCGACAGAGCGAGACTCTGTCTCAAAATAAATAAATAAATAAATAAAAGTGAGAAGTGCACTATTTGGCTTCTGTTCCTACATTAATTTGCTTAGGATAATGGCTTACTTTTTTTATTTTTATTTTTTTGAGACGGAGTCTCACTTTGTCGCCAAGGCTAGAGTGCAGTGGCGTGATCTTGGCTCACTGCAACCTCTGCCTCCTGGGTTCCAGTGATTCTCCTGCCTCAGCCTCCTGAGTAGCTGGGACTACAGGCGCACGCCACCACGCCTGGCTAATTTTTGTATTTTTAGTAGAGACGGGGTTTCACCATGTTGACCTGGATGGTCTCGATCTCCTGACCTCGTGATAGCTGCAACTATGTTGCTGCATAGGACACGATTTCATTCTTTTTTATGGCTGCATAGTATTTTATGTTATATATGTATCACATTTTCTTTATCCAGTCCACCATTGATGGATTCCATGTCTACGCTATTGTGGATGGTGCTGTGATGAACATACAAGTGCGTATGTCTTTGTGGTAGAGCGATTCATTTTCTTTTGGATATATTCCCAGTAATGCGATTGCTGGGTCAAATGGTAGTTCTAAGTTTTTTGAGAAATCTCCAAACTGCTTTCCACAGTGGCTGACCTAGTTTATATTCCCACTAGCAGTGTGTAAGCATTTCCTTTTCTCCATAGCGTCTGCCATCTGTCATTTTTTGAGTTTGTAATAATGGCCATTCTGACTGGTGTGAGATGGTACCTCATTGTGGTTTTAGTTTGCATTTCTCTGAATGGCATTCTCTTTAATCCTGAGTGCTATCACAGGATGAAATGATCATCAAGGAAATGATGAAGGGGACAAGGAAAATAAAGATATAGAAGAAGTGTAGATAAGAAGAGCAGGAGCAAGATTGTAGGGGAGAAGATGAGAAGCAGATAAGACAGGGAGACTCCCTAAGATATGGAGACCGTTGTTTTCTTATATCTCAATTGCAAACAATGTCTTGCTTTTGCTTCTTTTAAAGTTTGAAATTTTGCCTTTGGAAGTTTCTTCATGAAAAGAAGTATAGCAGAGAGAAATGGCTGTAATGTTTTGGAAAGAATGGGAGGTGTTTTAATTTTTTACTGTTGAATTTTCCAACTTGTATAGCCTTCTGCCTGAGGTTTGGAAGCCAGTCAGCAGAGGATGTTTACACAGACATCTGAGCCAGAGTGGACAGCAGGGCAGACCCAGGTAATCAGTGGAGTCCATCATCCTGTGACGACGGAAGGCTCATGTTTTATTATTGTGTAAATAGGAGTAGACTGGGAACTCCCTTCAGTCAGTTTTTGTGCCTTATTAATTTTAATATCCTCAACCTAAGCTCAGTGCCTGGCACAGACTTTATTTTTGTTAAAGGATAAGTGTAGAATTTCTGCTAGACACTTAAAGAATACATTAATCACCATCCTTTATCAGGAGATATTAAAAACCACTGGGTTATTATGATACTCATAATTTTCATATTATACATTAAGTAATTCATATTTTTCAAAATGATTCCATAGTGCTTTTGGACCCTATGGAACTTCTGGCCATTTGAATCCATGTAAGTGTCAAGGACAAGAAGATGTACTCATTACATAAACCATGAGTGCGATGGTTAGTTTTGTGGGTCAATGTGGCAAGGCTCCTGCCAGTTATTCAATCAAACATGAATCAAGGTGTTGCTATGAAGATAGTTTGCAGTGTCACTAAAGTCTATAATCAGTTTGCTTCAAGTAAGGAAGATCCTCCCAGACAATCTGGGTGGGCCTGATCTAATTGGTCGCAAGGTCTAAGGAGCAGAAAAGCTTCCCTGTGGAAGAAGAAATTACTCCTATGGACTGAAGCTTCAGTCTGCACATCAGCCTTCCAAACTGCCCCTTCTGACAGCCTGTCCCATGGATTTCCACTTGCCTGGACAGCTTCCACAACCACATAAGCCAATTCTTTGCAACAAATCTCTCTCTCTTTTTTAGATATATAACTCACATACAATACAATTTACCTATTTAAAGTTTACAAATCAATGGTTATTGATATATTACATTATTATTATTTTTTAAATTTTGGTAAATATATAGATAGCAAAATTTACTGCTTTAGAGATTTTTAAGTGTACAATTCAGTGGCATTATATTATATCAACAATGTTGTGAGACTATCACCACTGTGTATTTCCAAATTTTTTTCATCATTCCAAACAGAAACTCTGTAGCCATTGAGCAATAATTCTCCCTTTTCCTTTCTTTTCAGGTCATGGTAACCTCCAATACATTCTCTGTCTCTATGAATTTGACTATTCTAGATATTTCACATGAGTAGAATCATATTTGTTCTTTTGTGTCTGGCTTATTTCATTTAGCGTAAGTTTTCAAAGTTTGCCAATGTTGTAGCATGTATCTATGGCTGAATAAGATTCTAGTGTGTGTATATACCACGTTTCACTTATCCACTCATCTGTTGCTGGACACTTGGGTTGAACATTTTGGCTGTTGTGAAAAATGCTACAATGAACACTGAAATATAAGTATTTGTGTAAGTCCTTGCTTTCAATTCCTGTGGGTAAATACCTAAGAATAAAATTGCTGGGTCATATGATAATTCTAGGTAATAATTCTTTACTATATATATCTCTTACTGGGTTTTCTTTGTGGTCGAACCCTGGCTAATACAAAGGTATGATATGGGGGAAGGAAGAGAAAGAGAGAGCATGACACATTTGTAGAACTGAAAGTAATCCATGGTGCATGTTTGCTGTATTTGCTCAAGTTACATTTAAAAAATTTATTTATTTAGGTTTTTTAGAGACAGGGTCTTACTCTGTCATGAGGCTGAGTGCAGGGATGCAGTCATAGCTAACTGCAACCTTGAACTCGTGAGTGGGCTCAAGTGATCTTCCTGCCTCAGCCTCCTGAGTAGCTAGGACTACAGGTATGCACCACCACACCTTGCTAAATTTTTAAGTTTTGTAGAGATGAGGTCTTGCTATGTTGCCTAGGCTGAAATTTTTTTAAAAAATGTAACAATAGAATGCAGTAGAAAAAATCTTATAATCTCTTCTTGACTTCCCCACTCACTACCCCTCCTCTCCTGGGATAAGAAATATTCTACATCTGGTGTGTATCCTTCTAATCTATGTTTATACATTTTCAAAATATGTAAATGTGTATAAAGTACTAAGTGTTATAGTTTGAGGTTTAGGAATTTACATAAATGGCATAATACTTTATCCATTTTTACCTTACTTTTTCACTACTATAATTTATTATGCATTTATACAAATTTATACATTTAAATCTAGTTCATTTATTTTAACTTCTGAATCTCATTCCATTGTAAAAATACATTATTTTAAAATTTATTTTTATTTTTAATTATTTTATTTTACTTGAGGTTCCAAGACACAGGTGCAGAATGTGCAGATTTGTTACACAGGTATACGTGTGCCGTGGTGGTTTGTTGTACCTATTGACCTGACCCCTAAGTTCCCTCCCTTTGCCCCCAAACCCCCAACAGGCCCTGGTATGTGTTGTTCCCCTCCCTGTGTCCATGTGTTCTCACTGATCATCTCCCACTTATGAGTGAGAACATGTGGTGTTTGGTTTTCTGTTCCTGTGTTAGTTTGCTGAGGATGATGGCTTCCAGCTTCATCCATGTCCCTGCAAAGGACATGATCTCATTCCTTTTTATGGCCACATAGTATCCCATGGAAAATACACCATTATTTTTTATGCACTTCCTTATTGATTCTAATTTCCTACTATTTCAAATAATGGAATAATGAATCCTTTTACATGTTTTCTTATGAAAAAAGTGGACAAATTAGGATAAAATTAAAGTTGGAATTTTTATTGCTCTTTTATCTGTGGCTAATCTGATGTTCATGACAGTCACTGAGTTTTTAATTTCAAATATCACTTTTTTGAGAAGTTTTATTTGGATTTTTTTTTTCAAATTCACCTGTTCATTTTACATCTTTTCTTATTTCATTATGATGTTTCCTCTACTATACAAAGGAAGGGCATAAAGGAAAATAGAAAAGAAAGAGGATGGTGTTGTTAGGACTTGGTAGCTGACCGAACACCAAAAGTAAAGAAGAACACAAAGTGAAAATATTAGCAACAATTAACATTTGTTGAGCACTTATGGGTTAGGCACTGTGCTAAACACATTACGTGGGTGAACTCGTTAATCCTCTGTGCAATAAAGGTATTGACCCTTGAGCAGTGCCTGGGAACCTAGAGGTTCTTACCAACCTGGAGGCCTGACAAGAATATTGATGTTTACCTGGAGCCTTGGGCCGTGCCAGGTAACATGTTAGCATGTTACCTATGCTAACAAGGTGATTTATAGTGGGGGCTTTGGGTTTGACATCTGGAGAGGCTAAAGTTAGCCACCTGGGTGGTCAGCCATGTGTATGTGACTGACCCTTATTAAAAACTCTGAACACTAAGGCTCAGATGAGCTTCCCTGGTTGGCAATACTCCATGCAGGTTGTGCCACACTGTTGCTAGGAGAAGTTATTGCTGTCCATGTGATCCACCGGGAGAAGAAAACTGGAAGCTCTGTGCCTGGTCTCCACTGGACTCTGCCCTATGCACCTCTTCCTTTTGTTGATTTGAGTCTTTATTCTTTGGCTGTAAGAAACTGTAAATCGAGAGCATAACAGCATTTCTGACATTTGTGAGTTCTGGCCAACTATTGAACATCAGAGTGGTTTGGGGACTTCTGAACTGCATCCTTACAAAAGCTTCTTCAGGTGGATATTATCATTTTCATTTTTATAGATGAGGACACTGAAGATCAAAGAAATTAAGTAAGGAATAATGAAATCTTAGTGTAAATGAAGACCTGCATGGTTTCCATACCTGCCTATCCTAAACTTTCTAAACCTGTGCATCCTATGCTTCTGGCATGAGTGATTGGATGCAATTCACCAAGAAGTGGAATTGAGAAGAAATAAGTTTCGGGAGAAGATACTTTGTTCTTTTTTGTGGCAGCTGGATGTGTAGGTTTAGAGCTAAAGAACAAGGTCTGGGCCAGAGCTATAGACTAGGAGTCATAGGTGGGTGGGGTTGACAATATGGGAATGGATGTCATCATCAAGGTTGAGTATGTAGAGAGAAAAGAGATAGACTGAGAAAAAAATCCAAGACTCAACAATATAGAAAGATGGGATAAAGAGAAGGAACCATAAAAGGATACAGAACAAGGGTAATCAGGAAGAAAAAATGAAAACCAGAGAATCATGCCAAGAATAATAAGGGAAAAGGGTTTTTTTTTTTTTTTTTTTTTTTTTTTTAAGGCAGGGCCAGTGCTGTCAAACTTACAAATGTGTCACATCAGATCATTAGTGTCCATTGGATTTGGAAACTAGGAGACCATGGCAAGTGCAGTTTCAGATTAGGGATGGGGACTGGATATAGTAGTAAGGGAGAGTATGGCAATGGGGAGGTAGATAGCTCTTTCTTTGTCACCTGCACTAGTCGTTCAGCATTCACTTGATTCCTTGGGATGCTATTTAACTGCTACTTTTCATCTCCCATGGGATTGTGATTTCCTTCAGGTCCCAGTCTGTCTCTGATCCTAAGTCCCAGAGAGAATTTGCCATGCTAATGAATACACCGCTGGTGCAAGTTCTTATTTAATGAGAGTTAGGTATGCTGAAGAGGGGCTCATAAAGGGAGTGGGAAGCCCTACAAAGGGGATTATTCCTGGTGGGGTTCAGAGCACACCTAGAAAGGCAAGGGCTCATAGGATGCAGTTGTGTTTGGGAGTTAACTGAAGCTCTGGATTAGAGATACCCAGTCTCAAATCCTGGTTCTGATACTTTTTGTATAACTTTGAGCAACTATTCTGTTTCCTTATTTGCAAAAAGGCTGTATTAGTTTGCTAGAGCTCTCATAGCAAAATCTCACAGACTAGGGAGCTTTAACAGTAGAAGTTTTCTCAGAGTTCTGGAGGCTAAAAGTCCAAGGTCAGGTTTGGTTTCTTCAGAGGCCCCATCCTTAGCTTGCTGATGGCCACCGTCTTGCTGCGTCCTCACTTGGTTGTCTCTCTGTGTTCTCTATATCCTGATCACTGCGTCTTGTAAGGACACCAGTCATGTTGGATTAAAACCCATCTTAATGACCCCGTTTTAACTTAGTCATGTCCCAGCTCCAAATATAGTCATATTGTAAGGTCCAGGGGATTAGGACTTCAACATATTAATTTTGCAGGGAACACCATTTATCCCATAACAAAGGTGATAATAGTAAAACCTATTTCATATGATTTGGGGAAGAATAATTGAGAAAATATGTATAATACAATTAACACATTTACCTATAGTAACTACTAAATAAATAACCCAGATGAGAAGAAACCTGCAGACCTAGAAAGGAAGTGCTTGCCTAGCTAGAAAAGGAAGTAAAAAGGTTCACTTCCTGGGTCATTTCTTCCAGAACACATTCCCTAACCCACTCCCTTGCCTATGGATGGGGGTGGTGGGGGGAGTCTCCTCTTTGCTTTGGTCATGTCTGCCCATTTCAGTTACATTACTGTTCTCCTGAAGGTCTTCCCCCTTGAGGGTGGATTCTTTAATATTAAGAATCATGTCTTTATTCTCTATATCATCAGCATACAATCAGGACAAATTGCACAAACATATTTGTGCATTTTTCTCACATTTTTACAGCAAAAGTGTAATAAAATAAATGAGAAATTAAGAATACTAAAAACATTGGTTTGATTCATGAGTATTTTGAATCTTTCAATGAAGTTGCCTCTTAGGTTTCCCTCTTTGAATCAAGGGAACCTGATAAGTTTGCATGGCACGCAATCCACATACTGTTATGCTGTCTCAATATTTAGCTAGCTTTCTCCTTCTTCCTCCCCACTGCCCTAGAGCAAATGCTGAATTTTAATTTTGTAATTTTATATCTAAATTTTAGCTACAGCCTTTTCACAGTTATAAATATATAGATCCCACTCCCCCCACCCGCGCCTTCTGGTTTTGAGTTTGAGTTTCAAACTCAAAACAAGCTTTATGTAAATTTGCCTTCTCAACTTCATGCACCTGAGTTAAATGAGGCTCATAAGAACGCTTGCAATTCAGTTAATGTTTTCCTTCTGACACAGAATTTTAATTTGGAACTGTATTTTTGAAAAGGTGGTACAGTTTAGGAGGCTGCCAATTTAGGGGGTCATTTAAAATGATGCCTTCTCTGTTCAGGGTGGTAAGAGGGCTTCTTCTGGGGTATTAACTAGGCCAAAATTTGCCAAGGTCAGGAAGCAACAAACGTCCTTGACACTGAAAAGGTCTGTTTGGAAATCAGAAATATTTGGAACTCGAGTTGTTGTTCTTAGTGCTGTTAATGGGCAACAGAATGCTAATTAGTCAGATTAACTAAATGGCTGAGTCATGCTGTAACCCTTCTCAAACAGGAAGTGCCCATTTTGAGATGCTAAATGAAAACATAAAGGCAGCCAACCGTACCATTCTTGAAAGATGAGAGAGTACCAGCAAGGCTGTTAATGTAGCAAGTGAATTAAGTTTCATATATGTGATTGTGTGAGCATGTGTGTGTAGATACATGCCAGGTTTCACATCTAGATTCTACTCTAATAAGCTAAGGACTTGGATAAATCCTACAATAAACATACATTTCTAAATTATTTGATCAAATCAATTTATTCTTTAAGGAAAATCTATTCACAATTTTTGTTTGAAATAAAAATTTGAAAACTTAAGAATTAAATTCCTGAACATTTTGGTTTTGGAAATTGCAAGTAGAAGGGCCAGAATGGTGGAGTCAGGTTCTGAGGTGAGGCTTGGTCTGGGATATGGGCGCTGCAGATTCAGACACACTGTTTTGGGATATCTTCGCAAGAATGCCTTAGGCTTTCTTCAACAGAAACCAATTTCCCAATGATATGTTTGGTTATTTTTTTCTTCTCTCAGTTGTTTCAGTGGTTACCTAAATAAGAGGTCTTTAGACAGAATTTCTTCTAAAGGCCTTGGTGGACAGTTCCAAAGTGTTTTTTGCCTTCCGCAATTGTGACTGTTTCAGTTTCTCCCACTCTCAGTACAGTAGGACTGTTAACAAGATGACCAATGCAGGGTCATTGGTGCCGGGTGACTTAAAACAGAAACACACAGGAGAACTTGTAGATGTCAGCTATGATAGGAAGACTAAGATCGTCGCGTGTTCTCAATTCTCACAGTATACTGCCAAGCAATGCTGAGAAACAAATGGCTTTTTCTTAGAATGACCTAGACTAAGGGTATGATTAAGAAACACTTTTGAGCCGGGCGTGGTGATGCATGCCTGTAGTCCCAGCTACTCAGGGGGCTGAAGCAGGAGGATCCTTTGAGCCCAGGAGTTTGAGTCTAGCCACTCTATTTCTCCATATCTTTAAAATCCCTTGGAAGAGGAAACACTCTCGTTTTATTAAAAGCAAGTAAGAAAAGAAAAATTCATGGAGTTGGGACATTCTAGTTTTGGTGAGAATAAGATTGTGGTGTGTGCTGTGGAAAGGTGTCTTAATGAAGGCGAATCTAAGAGAAAGCATGTGGTTGGTGAATGTCACCTCACTGACCTTCTGATATGACTTGGCACGTCCCTGAGCATCTTCAGATTTTCTCTAACAGGAGAAAAAGGAATTCCTGGAGAGGAGATGTGTATGTGCCTGTGCTGGCACAGTTGAAAATTGTAATCAAAACAAAACAAATTTGGCCTACAGTATTACATCATTGATGGTGTCATGTTGACCTATTGTAGAATTAGCTGGGGGCCACAGTCAACATTATTTTAAACAAGATAAGGATACATTAAGGTGTTAGAAAGGTCATTCTAGCAGCCAACAAATTAGGCAAAAGCAGGGAGTACTGAGGGAGCCAGACCACCGGGGAGGCTGTTGATGTGACACTGTCTGGGGTCTCTAACCAGGGTGCTTGCCAGACAGCTCTGTAACTCGAAGGGTGATTGCCACTCTGGCAGCACAGACATCCCTGTGGGCTCACTTGAAATGCAAATTCATAGGCCCTGCCCTGACTTGTGAATCCGTATCTCTGGGGATGGTGTCTGGGAGACTGATTTTACATGCTCTCTGGGGAATTCTTACAAACATTTAAGGTTGAGGATGCTGCTGTAAGGGAGATCCATAGTAACAATCTTGTTCTTCTTTGGTGGCCTGCATGTACATTCATGTCCATCTCCCGTTCTGGAGAAACTTGCTTGATATGGTTTGTGTGTCCCCACCCAAATCTCATCTTGAACTGTCGTTCCCATAATCCCTACATGTCATGGGAGGAACCTGGTGGGAGGTAATTGAATCATGGGGTGGTTACCTCCATGCTGTTCTCTTGAGAGTGAGTGAGTTCTCACGAGATCTGATGGTTTTATTAGGAGCTTCCTCCCCACCTCCTGCTTCACACTGCACTTCTCTCTCCTGCCACCATATGAAGAAGGATGTATTTGCTTCCCTTTACACCATGATTGTAAGTTTCCTGAAGCCTCCCCAGTCATGCAAAACTGTGAGTCAATTAAACCTCTTTTCTTTATAAATTACCCAGTCTCAGGTACATCTTTATTAGCAGAATGAGAATGAACTAATACAGTGCTCTTCAGGGTTAACTTTCTATCCTACTGCAACGAGGGAATGCTTTTCAGCAACCAGGGTTCCACTTGGAAAACCACAACTTCCAGGGGATAAATCAGGCCACCTGGGAATAGTTGAGTCTCTTTACTTGAGAGGAGTGTTTCATCAGCTTCGATTCATCAGAGTATCTGGGCTGCATAGTAATAATAATCATCTGGTGACAACCAGCATTTGTTTAAGGGGGAATGGATGATGGCAGAATATAGAGGTCTTAAGTGTTAAACAGCAATAAATCTTCTCTCTTTGTCTTTGTGGGCTAGGATAATACTAATCATTCTCTTCCTTCCTCTCAGGGCTACCCCTAGGCAGAAAAGAAGCAGGCAGCAGCCGAGGGGGAGGTTTCAGGATATCGCAAAGACCTTCAGGAAAGCCTCAAATCCTTCCTGACTGCCAGTGTTCCCTCATGTACTGGACACTGAAATTCTATTACTTTCTTTTATTATTTAAGCCTTAGTCACTTAAAATACAAATTTCTTCTAAGTGGATAGTAATTTAATATTACCCTTTAGTGAATTTGAGGAGAACCCCAAATAGGTTTATCGTTACCTTAAAATATACACGTACTGGATGGGTGCGGTGGCTCATACCTGTAATCCCAGCACTTTGGGAGGCCGAGGCGGGTAGATCACGAGATCAGGAGATGGAGACCATTCTGGCTAACACAGTGAAACCCCGTCTCTATTGAAAATACAAAAAATTAGCCGGGTATGGTGGCGGGTGCCTGTAGTTCCAGCTACTTGGGAGGCTGAGGCAGGAGAATGGCGTGAACCCGGGAGGCGGAGCTTGCAGTGAGCCGAGATTGTGCCACTGCACTCCAGCCTGGGCTCCAGAGCGAGACTCCGTCTCAAAAAAAAAAAAAAAAAAATATATATATATATATATATGTACTATAGCACCAATATTATATACCTTTTACTAATGCACACATAATAATGAAAATATAAATGTATATCAATTATGCATTTCTCCCAATCCCTAATAGATCATGTGGCACGTTCTGCTTCATTGGTTCCTGCTCTAAAATGTGAGGTCTTAATCTGGGAAAATCCATCATGGGCTCCAAAGTGTCGGTCTACCCCCTGAAATAGTATTTAGAATTGATAAGCACTTTTCTGGAGACAAGGTGTACCTAGAGCTTTCTTGAAGTGCTTTTCCTAAAGGTTAACAGTCACAGGTAACTGAAAGAGGAGCTACAAATAGGAGTTTGCAAGGGTGATGCTATCTCTATTTTCTAAATAGGCAAACTGTGATTCAGCAAAATTAGATGTATTCCTCAGACTTACTCAGCAGGAACCGGATGACTCTGGGATTCAGAAAGGGCCAAAAAGAGCCCTGGGAGATAAAGGGCTTAAGAACAGAGATTAGGGACATCAAAGAGACACATCCTTTCTTCTAATATCTGAGAAAGAGGAAACACTCTGCTTATCCAGGTCTCACCCCTCCAGTTATATTGTTGATTCCTCCTCCTCCTGCCTCTTCTAGGACAATCTCTATTAATTTTTCCTCTCTTTTTTATACCTTTAGTTTCTCCCACTGCGTTGGTGATTCTCAACAAAGCTCACTTTCAACAGGAAAGGTAAGTTAACGGTATGTGGTGTGTAATGAAAACAAACTCAAAACCTCTCCA
Organism: Piliocolobus tephrosceles; assembly: GCF_002776525.5. Classification (NCBI taxonomy): domain Eukaryota; kingdom Metazoa; phylum Chordata; class Mammalia; order Primates; family Cercopithecidae; genus Piliocolobus; species Piliocolobus tephrosceles. The sequence goes on along the minus strand of NC_045451.1, from coordinate 49,668,160 downwards.
TGTAATTCTACTATCTCTGTTTCATTCTCTCCCCTCAACTGAGAACTATTCCCCTGTATTATCTCCCACCCTCTTGCCTGTGAACATACTCAGCGTTCTCTATTATAAAAATCATGTCCTTGAAAATTACATGCTTTTTATTCTCTTGGTTCCTACTTCTAAAGCACAATACTGCTCCCATAACTATGGTGCAGACAGTTTCTATTAAAGTATGTACCCTATAATAAGATAATTTGTTGCCTACCTACCTTTCTCTTTCAATTGATCACAAAGGTCTGGAGTAGTATGTCATCTTCCTGGACCTGACATAATGCTAGAACAAAGCATAGTAACTCATATATGCTGAAAAATTGGCTGGATTTCATTGTCTAAAATCACAAATCAAACTCCATGCTATACAGAATGAACAACTATCCTGGTTTGCCAAATCCTGAGAAGTTTTTCAGGATGAAGAACTTTTAGTGCTAAAACAGAAAAGTTGGCATCTCTACTCCTTAATGTGATCTAGACGCTCTGTGATCTGGCCCCAAGAAGTTTTTCCAGGCTCAACTTACATTATATCCTCTCAGACATCCCAGGTTCCAAAAAAGAAAATAAAGTCCCCTTGAAGTTCCCTAAAGATAGACCATTTGTTAAACCTATGATGAGAATGCAGGGCCTAGAGCTGAGTGTCACAAGAAGATGGAGTGGTATTTTGAGTGTATTTGGTTCAACTTGCAGCTGGAGGTCATATAAGTGGAGCTGATCCAGATTATACAGGAAGGAGTGTGGTTTGGTTGATCCAGATTACATAGGAAGGAGTGTGTTTGGTTGCAGGGCCAGGGTGGTTAAGAAGCAAGAAAGAAGTATGATATAGTGCAGGAGTTCCCAAAGTGTGGTCCTTGAATCAGCAGCATTAGTCTTACCTGGGAAGTTCTTAAAATGCAAAATACTCCCCCCAACCCCACACTGAATCAGACATTCGAGGGATGGGGCCCAGCAGTCTGTGTTTTAATAAGCTGTGAACTGTGATGCATGTCTTGTATGGTGAAATAAAAACCTTACTAGGAGTCAGAAAACCTGGATTGTGATGCTAATTGTCATGAAGTATTGGTGAAACTGTGGCCAAGTGACTAAAGATCTCTTGGCCTCACCTTCTCTATCTGTTAACTGTGGGTAATTCTCAAAAGAGTTGAGAAAAACCCCATGGAGGATCAGAAGACTATGGAGTTTCAGAGCCACTGTACAGTGAAATAAACTATTTCAACTTGCAACTGGAGGTCAGATAAGTGGGAATGGTCACTTATGGTGAAAAACCATTTAGAGATGACTCTGTACACTGTCATCATCTCTATGGAAACACTCTACATACCCAAGGGCATGTTAGGGATCATTCTTTTTTTTTTTTTTTTTGAGGCGGAGTCTCGCTCTTTCGCCCGGACTGGAGTGCAGTGGCCGGATCTCAGCTCACTGCAAGCTCCGCCTCCCAGGTTTACGCCATTCTCCTGCCTCAGCCTCCCGAGTAGCTGGGACTACAGGCGCCTGCCACCTCGCCCGGCTAGTTTTTTTGTATTTTTAGTAGAGACGGGGTTTCACCGTGTTAGCCAGGATGGTCTCGGTCTCCGGACCTTGTGATCCGCCCGTCTCGGCCTCCCAAAGTACTGGGATTTAGGGATCATTCTTGAGTGTGAAGGCCAGAATACAAAATTTCATAGTGCCAAACCTGGTCAGGGCTGAGATTCATTCTGATTATGGAACAGAACATCTCTTAGAGAAAACATTGGCTGTTCTCTCTGATGCTTTCTTAGAAAGTATCTTTTCCCAAATATCTGTAACATTCTCTTATTAGCCCGTATGTATCTATAATCCTATAGTTTCAACCAGTGTCAAAATCCTAATTTAATTAAGTTTGATGGACTGCCTACTACATGCCTATCACTATGCTAGAGGGATTTTGGGAACCAAACAAAGCCAATTTGATCATCCACATTAAGCTTTTTGGGAAAAATATTGGTGTATTGGTATTAGCATATAAATATAGCCTCAAATAATTGAAAGTTGGTGAGAGTGATAAATCTCTTTTGGGACAAGCTTGATATCAGGTTTTAATGACAGCAAGGCTCAGCTTGAATTCTGCTACATATACAAACTTTTTTTTAGCCAAGAGTCACAAAAAGAGTCATAGAACCTGTTCTATAAGCTTGATACAAAGTCCTAGCTCTGGGTCCCTATGAGTGCTCCAACAGCTCCTTGCATGAATGCTTCACTAGAGACACAGAGGCAGTGGTTTAGTAGCAGGATTTAGCTAAAGTCACAGCCAGATTCAGGAGAGGAGAATCCTCTGAGTCAGCAGCTGGCCCCAAGATAATTCCTGAATCAAGCCTCAGGCACCATTGTGAACTGCACAGGCTATCGAGGTTGCTGGGTTCTTGATTATGCACGAATGGGAATGCCTACACAATATTGTGGTCAATACACACATCTTGATCACTCATTTCACCAGTGAAAAATCACTTTTTACATCCATGATGCTAACAGAGTCTCTGGAGTTGATCAGTTGTCAAGACTGCTGAAATACTGATAGAGCCTGTGTGGACGGTGAAGTTTCCATTAGAGGCTTTCAATTTCTATCCAACCACCCTGGAATGGAATTCTCCATTAGGGCAGCTGACTCCCCTCTCTCCAGCTAGATGAAAACTACCTACACAACATTGTCTATAGGGGAATTTGTTAAAATCATAGGTAGCATGATTGGAATAAAGAAAGAACATTACATTTCATAATGTATAAAAATGCTATACTTTTGGTTAGAAATTTCTAAAGATTTGCAATTTCATATGATTCAACCTAAATACATACTCCTTGAGAGTCTCTGAACTTGAGTGTTATCTCATTGGTTTTCTGATGTGGTTTTTGCTGCTTTCTCAACTGCCCTGCTCCCACCTCCCAAAAAGACTTTGACCTATGTTCTCTGCCTGAGATTGTTTTGTCCCAGTCCTTTTCCTGCTGTTACACATCCTTCCGGTCCTATCTCAGATATCCCTTTATACAGAGAACTCTAGACTCTCCAAATATGCCAGGTGTCCTCCTAGGATATCTTAAACCTCCTGTGCTAACTCCCTTCTGAGAACTGTATTGTAAATCCTGTTAACTTGTTTGTCTTGGCTGTTAGGTTGTGAGCTCCCTGAGAGCTGGGGCAGGACTTTCCACATTTCCAGGACAGAGCAGAAGGTAGCAAACGACCCCTTGTGCTCCATCATGTGAACCCTTGAGAAGCTTCCTTGGGAGGGTGGAATACCAGGCACATTACAGTTAGGTGCTAAATTTTGGGATATGGTCTGTAAGTGCCATAAACATGGTTAGGCATAGAAAAACAAAGGTGAGGTTGATAGGAAGCCAATTAAAAGCATTTCAGAGATGGGGCTATAAGACTTTGTCCTAAGTCACCCAGTTGTAAGAGACAGTGGAGGAAAACACACAGAACTCTGATTCACCCACTGTGGGACAATGAGGCTTCGATTAACCTCAGAGAGAGCTGCAGGCATCACCAGTTCTGTGCAAAGGTGACAAACAGAGAGATGAAGGAGGAATAACAATAACAGTTACGCCAATTAAAATAGAAATGATATCATCTGGGATCACTCAACCAATTAGAATACAATTTAGTGTAATAAATCAGAGAAAGGGAGAAAAAGAGAGGATAAGAACAAGAACACATGCGCTTACCAAAAATAAGAGAGAAAGCAAAAGACTGAAACTGCTGGATTTCAACGTTGGGTAGGTCTTTCTCATTTACCAGGAAGAATTGCACCCAAGAAGGAATATAACTCTACCTGCCATTTTGGAGTCCAGCTTATTATCTATTGTAGATTTTGACATCTTACTTAGCCTTGTGACAGTCTGATTTTAGGAAGAGTGTACATTATTTACATGAAAACAAATATGAGCATTAGGAGGCATTTTTCCCCTGCGTGCAATTCCTACTAAAGAATTTACATTCTTCTAATTTGCTGCTTTACTGCATCACTTAGTATCCGCCTGAGATGAGCACAATGTCCTCACAGTTAGGAAGGTGCTGAGGAAATTTACTCTTTTTAGCACGGAATCACTTGCTCTCCTCTTTAAAGCCACCAAACTCTCACTTATTTGAAATTCTCATTTCTAAGCAGCTGTTTTGTTTTACAGGTATCAGCTGATCCCAAATCACAATATTCAGGCTTGGAAAGACTCTGATTTTAACATTTAATTCTGAGTGTACTGTTGCAGTATTTCCACTCTGATTGAAAACGACTCTTTAAATAACAAATGCAGAGGCATGTGTTTTATTTATGTTGCAACTGATGAATTATTCTTTAGAATGGGGATTCTGAATGTATTTTAGCAACACACAAACATGAATACCATATGGTGGAGCTGCTTCCTGCAGAGAGTTAGGATAAACATCATGAATAGCATTAATGTAAACCACATGTATTAGTGGTACCCATCTTACTAGTTCAATAGACTTACAGGCTGAAACTGAACCACAGTGTTTTAGGAAACCAAACATTGAACTTGTGTGATGTCAGGAGACTTTAGAGTTCTTTTTTTTTTTTTTTTTCCTCTAGGAAAGGGAATGTAAATTTAGCATATTTTCTTAAACACACAGGAATGCTTTTACTTACTGCATTTAGATTTTTAGGACTAAGAATGTCCCAAGAGGCCAACTTTGAAGCCAACATTTGCTGTGATTTTGGGCTTTTGTCATTTGCAAATTTCTAGTAAAATGGAAAGAAATACAGAAAACCACTGAAGGCCTTTGAGGCATCATAGGACTACACATTTGTAGTCATGCCCACTTAACCTGAAAGAGTAGCTCACTGGCTCATGGAGAATATTTGTGCTTATTGAGGGCAAATCACGCAGGTGAGGCTGATCTTCATTAGGACAAAGGAAAGGTGACAGAGGGCTGGTGGGAGTCACATTAATGGAGATTACTCTTCGTAGCATGTTTTATTTTCAAATGTCAGCAGGGAGTGAACTCTGCTGTGTCATTTTTGCTCGACATTTTATTGATATAATGTGGCTTGACTGGATTATTACAATTACAAGCTATGGGGGCTGTATCCATTACTGCAACCTAGATTTTTACAAATTCAAAGTCTTTTCTAAAGGGTTTGCTCTTTCATTGTGTTTGTCTCCTGCTGCTTAAATTCCCCACAGATGTAGTGAGATGGGAATAAGACGTTCCTTGTTCTTCACTATCTCCATCCCTTTCTGCCTTCTTATTTATTGAGTCTGTACTCTGTACCAGATGTTGTGCTAGGTGCTTTCCATTGTTCTTGCAATAGCACCACTTCCAATTCCACTTCTTCTATTTGTTCCACTGTTACCTATGGGAGGAGGACCTCCCATCCTCCTTTTCCTGTTTTTACCACCTGTTCCCACTTTCCTTTCTCCACACCAAGACCAGACCATCCCATGTCTTTAATGGTAACAGTAAAATCCATGTTGATAAGATTGGCCACAAATTATTCATTGTTGATGCTGAGTGAAGAATATATTGGGATTTATTATATTAATTTTCTACTTTTGTACACGATCGAAGCTTTTCATAGCAAAAAGCGAAAACACTCCATGTTGATGACTCTTTTCAAAATCCTGGTCTTAGAGTTCTTGAATATATTCTTCACCTCTGTGTCAGTTACCATGGGCAACGGCACATACTGGACTTCCACATCACCCAGGCCTTTTCTCCTCCAAGATTTCAGACCATAAGATTTCCTTATCTGGACTCACTTGTCACTTTGCCCACTCCCATTCATTCTCCCTAATTCATCAGTACCCAGATCTCCCATTTCTTTCCTACTCTGAGTTTTCAGTCTCAGGATCCATTTGTTTTCATTTGGCTTCAGTTAATTTCCTGGTTGGGCTGGCTCTTTTGCATTTGGCAATAAAATGATTCTTATACCCACAGCTTCAATTTCCTACTCACTTTTTATCATATGATACTTCTTTTTCTAATCTTCATCTTGTGGAAGTCCCACCACTTATTTTTGCCCCTGCTTATTTGCATAGCAAATATCCTCTAGAATAAGGCCACATTAGCATTCATGTGCCAGAAAATAGTAAATATTATTCCTATGGGAACTGTCCTGTGAGCTGGCATTTTCCTTTCTTTTCCTTTGTGTCTTAGCCATCTAGAGCAGCACTGTGTGACAGAACTTTCTATGATAATTGAAATGTTCTATGAATCTGTGCTGTTCGATATGATAGCCAGAAGCCATGTGTGCTGTTGAGCACTTGAAATGTGACCAATGAGACTGAAAAATCGAAGTTTAACTTTCTTAAATTTTCATTGATTTACATTTAAATTTAGCCACATGTGGCTCTAGTGGCTACCATGCTGGACAGCACAGCTTGAGAGATTTGGGACATTGTCTAGTTTCAGCATCACTGCCACTGCCTGGAGAATCTTCCAGCCACAGTCATATGCTTCCTCCTTACCATGAGGAAAGCTGTGGATTATTTTCTCTCTTTGTGGCACCTTTTTGTTGTTTCTGGGGTAGAATGACTTGATGCTGAGGACAGAGATAGAAAACTCAGGGTCATTTGCTCCTGGCTGAGTCTCTTCTGCCAGGGCATCTTTTCTGCTTTGTTTCAGCACCAAATGCCTGAATTCCATTGTCTCCTTTCTGAATGCTTGCAGCGTCCTCTGGCTAGTTCTCTTGCTGCCTCCTTTTGCTCCCGTATAGACCATTCTCCACATGACAGGTAGAATAAATGGTGTAAGGTACATGGATGTGCTTTGGTCAAGGAATAGGCCAAAGCAGATATCCAGGCCTGCATGACTCAGCAGGTTTGGTGTGCGGGTGCATACCTCCACTTGTTATATAACCTGTTTATGTAAGTTTACATGTGGCTCTGAATCACTATTGTCTGTAAAAGGTATAATTGCCCTGCTAGTGCTGTACAGGGGCTCTTGGGGATTGGCTTGGCAAAACATGGCTTGACATGACAGGCGTGCTGGTGCCGAGAGAGACAGCACCAAATCTGTCTTTGCAGACAGACAGGAGGGAGCAAGGACATAGCTCAGCTTGCTCGTGCCGAGAGAGAAAGAGTTGACCAGGCGTGGTGGCTCACTCCTGTAATCCCAGCGCTTTGGGAGGCCAAGGCGGGTGGATCACGAGGTCAGGAGATGGAGACCATCCTGGCTTAACACGGTGAAACCCCGTCTCTACTAAAAATACAGAAAATTAGCCGGGCGTGGTGGCGGGCGCCTATAGTCCCAGCTACTTGGGAGGCTGAGGCAGGAGAATGGCGTGAACCCGGGAGGCGGAGCTTGCAGTGAGCTGAGATCCGGCCACTGCACTCCAGCCTGGGCGACAGAGCAAGACTCTGTCTCAAAAAAAAAAAAAAAAAAAAAAGAAGAGTTAATCTGCTGACCCTGAAGGCTGAAGGCAAGGGAGAGCTGGCTGCCCAGCTGTGTGTGGGAACCGCTGGCTCAAGCAGCTGAGACAGGGTGGACAGAGTGAGAGAGCTAGTGTGAGTAAGCTGTTGGTGAGAGCTGCTGCTGAATAAAACCATATTCACCTGCCTATGCCCCCTCACCCCACCCCCGAATGCTCTTTCTGCCCATCCACCCATTCCTCTAGGATTTCAGCATGGGCTGGACCCAGATCCTGGGACCTGACAAATGGACTAAAATGAAATTCTTCTTCCCCTCTTTTGCCATTTCAGGAACGTTAACGTACTTCAGCCTAGAATGTTTCTCTTCTGCTTTTTGCATAGCTAGCTTCTCATCTTGCAAATCTCAGCTTAAATGACACTTTCTTAGAGAGGCCTTCTTAGTAAAGAATGTCCTCGGCTTGCTTCCATACAATCTGTCTCCAGCCCTCTTTCTCTCCCCTCTGTAGCGTTTGCTGCAATTTGTAACTGTTTGTTTGATTGGTTTTTCCTGTAAAATGCACGTTCCATGGAAGCAGGGACCATAGTAGTTTTTGCACCCTTCCCATTGGATGGCTAGTACTTAGTATGTGACAGATACTTAATAAAGAATTGTTGAATGAATTGTTGAAACATTTCTGTCTTCTGCCTAGTAGCTGTGATCCATCTGAGAAGGGTCAACTTCTCAGACCAAGAAGCAGAGAAAACCATTTTCAGCTGAGCTCTTGCTACATCTGGGAGTCAACTCAGTCCCTTCCTTCTTATCTTTCAGGGTTGTGCCATGGTGAGGGCTCTCAGCTTATAAGTTTTTTCTTTTCTCTTCTCTTTTTCAAGAAATTTCTGGTTTATTTCCCCAGGTAGTTTCCTCCCCCTGCCCATCAGCCAGAATTCTCTCAGCAGATGCAGGTTCACTCATATGTCTTGTTTTGAAGCTTTTGTTACCATGGAGAAAGCCACATTTGAGCTCTGAATCCATGATCTTTAGCTGTTCTCCTCACTGTAGTGGGCAGTCCTTCTGGCCTCTGGCATTGGCTCCATGGTAAATTCCCCATGCTGTCCTCCCGCAGGTTTAGGAGTCATTTTTGTTCGGTAAAGAACTATTTGTAGCTATCTCTGTATTTCCATCTCTGACCTCTGTCTTCCTGGATGGAGAGCAAGAGAGGCTAGCCCCATTCCTTCTCAAAATCTAGAGCATGGGCCAGCAGCATGGCACCACCTGGGATTTTGTTAGAAATGCAGAATTTCAGGCCCTAGCCCGGACCCACTGCATCAGAGTCTGAGTTGGGGGACATTGCTCTGGGGTCAGAGACAAAACAGGAGCTTCCTGTGGTGGCTCTGTGTGTTCCACCACAGGCTCCAGACCCATCCATCTGGGACTCCAGTAGTGATTCTCTTTCTACTCAAGGGGAATAAGACTTTCTGTCCAACAACAGAAATATTCAAAGTCTACTGACCATCCGTTCAAGGTGGGGCTTACATTTTCACGTCAGTGAATATGCCAGTGATGTGAGTTCACCTGAGGCTGGATGGCAATGGTGGGTTGACATCCTGACTAGTTGCTTACTGGCTGTATGAGACAGGGTATTGTATTGGTCAGGGTTCTCCAGAGAAAGAGAACTAGTTGGATATATAGGTATATAAGAGGAGATTTATTATGGGAATTGGCTCATATGACTATGAAGGTAGAGAAGTCCCACAGTCTTCCATCTGCAAGCTATAGAACCAGAGAAGCCCATGGTGGAATTCAGTCAGAGTCCAAAAGCCTGAGAGTCAGGGGAGTCAATGGTCTAACTCGCGGTCTGAGGCCGAAGGCCTGAGAATGGGCATCATTGTGTAATTCCTGGGGTCCAAAGGCCTTAGAATTAGGAGCTCTGACATCTGAGGACAGAAGATGGATGTCCCAGTTCAAGAAGACAGAGAAAAAATTATTCCTTCCTCCACGCTTTTTGTTTTATTTGGGCCTACAATGGATTGCATGATGCCTGCCCACATTGGTGAGAGTGGATCTTCTTGTCTCAGTTTACTGATTCAAATACTAATCTCTTCCAGAAACACTATCACAAACACACCTAGAAGTAATGTTTTACCAGCTATATAGGTGTCCATCAGTCCAGTCAAGTTGGCACATAAAATCAACCATTGTAAGCATATTATACAATCTTTTTATGTCTTTTTAACAAGTGCATTAATAACATAGCCAGCATTTATGGAGTGCTTACTATGAGCCAGACTGCACTAAGTACCATGCTTGAATTTATGCTTATTTTTCTATAAGATCTCTTTTCATGATCCTTTTATTGTAGATAGAAATTTCAGGCTTAGAGATGTGGAGTGCTTTGGGCAAAGTTAAATAGTTGTTGAATGGCTAAGGTGCAATTTAAATCTAGGTCTGCTTGTCTCCAGAGTCTAATCCCCTACTGCTACACAGCATTGCTCTTGGATGGTACCATTTGAGGCCTTATGACAACACAATGAAATAATACAGTGTTGATAAATGGTTAAGCCCCGTGTAAATGCTAGTTAACATAATTTGGAGTCAAGAAACATTGCCAGATCTTTCCGCACATGACCATCTTGTACATATGTTTTCAGAGTGGCTTCCCTGGCTACACCGTATCTGCTAGTGTCCACAGATTTTGGCCTCTCCTATGGACAGAGCAGCATGATGAAGCTGTAGGGATGTTAGTTCTCTCCCCAAGCTACCAAGGTGATCTAGGTAGAAGTGAAGGGAGAATGGTTCTCCTCCATATGCTACAGACAAGTTGGAGACTTGGACCCTTCCTGGATTATGAATGCTCTATTGATCCACTCCTTTTATGTGGAAAGAAAAGAACTAATATCCAAACACAAAGTGCTTAGGCTCCTTCAAACAAGAATCTTAACTGCTCACTGGGTGTCTTATTCTGTGTACTTCCACCAACATCTCTGGAAGCAGTACAGAACAGAAAATTTATCCCCTTTTCATACCTGGGGAAACAGAAGAAGAAAGAGATGAAATCATTTCTAAGGTCACAGAATTCATCATTATTAAGAACAAGGACCAGTAAGTTAATATTTCTTTACTCTAAATTCAGAGCTTTATCTATAGTAGATTTTTCTGCCTAAAAAGCTCGTGTTTTGGTTCTTTTATGCTAAGTTTTCCTTCAGTGCTTCTTCTGATGTATGGCCCAAATTCTGCTTCAGTGAGTATTGCTCAAAACTCATTTCTTTGGTGAACCATCCTCTAATCTCATATGACCACAGGCTCTCCTTAGACCGAAGCTCCCAGACATGGTCTTTGAAAAATGACATCATAATCCTAAAAAGAAATGAAGGAAATTGAAACCAATCTTTGTGACATACTATTTTTATTTGGTCGCTCATGCTATTTAGATGGAGAGGACACTGAACTGGGACTATATCTTTTCCATATTTTATACCATGCTTACTACATTCTCAGAATATAATAAATGTTTCACAGGCCAATGAAAAATTTCAAAGCATATAACCTACTGGGGAGGTTGTAAAATTATTCATGGCTGACACTGATGAGAAGATCAAGAGTTTTACTCTACAGGGAGAAGACATTGGTGACACCCCAAGAAGCCAGGAGTTATTCTTAGGAAAACCGGATACATGGAGTATTTCAATAAAACCTATATTTAGAGTGAATGTTAGTAAGACATTTACAAATGCATATAAAAATAAGATGCTAATTTGTGCCACTCTATGATAAAATTAATAGTTAGTACTGGTTATTTATCCTATGATACACTAATTTCAATATGAATCTTATACGAGGAGCTTTAAAGTGATCTATTGCTGATTAAGTGACATACATGTATAGGAGAACATGTATATTAAATATTGTATATGTAAATTATTTTCAATGATGAAATCATGTCTGATGTCTGAACAAGTGAAAGGGCTTTGTGGAATTCTAGGAAAAGTGCAAAGATACTGGACAAATACAATTTGAAAAAGAACTATCCTTACTGTAACCACATGACAGTTACATAGGCTGTCAGAAAAAATTACCTGGAATAACTTTATGTGTGGAAGTTGACAGTAACCATTATTGAACATTTGCTTCTTTAATTTAACTGTTGTAATGCCCTACTATCAATTTTCATTGCAAATGAAACATTTACTAATGTGTATATGTGTAACTGAAAGACTTAGTTCCTATATGTTCTGTAATAGTCCAAACACATCTATAGAAGAAGGTTAATACAAAGAAATTTCAGGGTCATTGACGGAGTGGGTACATGGAACCACTGAGAAGCAGAGCCTGTGAGATACTCAAGTCCAGGTCAATGGTCAATGCTGGAATGAGCTGGGTGGAGCAGAGTGACCTGGAGTAGAATGTGTCCTCAAGCAAGACTGAAGTAGGAGGATAGGGAGGGAGGTGGTTTATCTGAGATGGCTTGTGAATTAAATGTCACTCCCAAGATAGTCAGAAGGAAACTAATTCATTATTTTAAAAGGCTAGGAAAATTGAAAGATTGATTCATTCATTCAATTCAAATATCTGTTGTGTACTTATTATGTGGCAGCCTTCATGCTAGACATTGTATATACAATGGTGACGCAGTCATAGTTCCTGAGATTAAAGAGCTCACTGTCCTGTGAGAGTGACTGTTAAATTAATAGATGAAAAGTGCTAGGTGCTATGATAATGATGATGACAATTCTTTGAACATTTGCTACATGTCAAGTATATATTTTATCTGCATTTACATGCATCAAGACATTTGGTTTTTATTTGAATACCCTGATAGATAAGAGTAATTACTAGATGCTCTGATATCACATAAGAGGAGAGTATCTAATCCAGTTTAGGAGGATTATATAAGATGGTGAATATCTTAAATGAAAGTGGAGATAAGATGGGAGTGTGGCGGACAGTAGGGTGGAGACAGGTGAGCATTCTGGGGGCACATCAGAATTGGTGTAAGATTGCAACTGGTTCCCTCTCCTCTACATTGCAGCCCTACTTAGCAGGGTTTTGCATAAATAACATACTTCCTGGCAAAAATGTCACCCCATACATAATTAGAAAAATCAAGTTCCATCCCCACAACTTGCTTTGTCTCCTTGGGATGTATGTGTTGCTCTTGTTAGCCAATGTATCTGGTCTCCTCTCTAGTAACATAGAAGATTAAATTTCCTTTATCCCTAAAGACAGCCATGGAATTTGCTTTGGCCAATGGTATGTGAGCAGACGTGAATTGGGTGGAGGCACACAGTTGTTGGTTTGATTCTCCATCCGCCTCTTGGTTCTCTTGAATCAGGAAATCATGTGTTCCTGAAGGCATGACTGCAGGGACTGGAGGCTCTGTCCATGTGGATCAGTGAATTGCTTCACTGAGTGTCCTCAGTGTCAGAGTGAAGCTCTGGAGGGCCATCCTGACCTACAGCAAGTTTTGAGTGAGAAATAAATCTCTGTTCTGTGAAGCTGCTAACATTTCGTGGGGAGTGGTGTTTGTAACTGCAGCATAATATCGCCTCTCCTGCTTGCCCTTATTTCAGTTGAAAACCTTTTTATTTTTAGATTTCCACCTTGTTTTTATATCCTTTGACTAACTTTTACTATAAGGTATCGTGCATGGGCCCTTAGTAACATCCATACATGTACTGGGATGAAATGACTTTTGAAAATAATGCACTATTATTTACAAATCTTTTGGTGAATGTCAGATGAGAGTTTGAATTAAAAATATGAGAAATGATTCCATTAAAACACTATATGGGTAATACCCCGGAAGATACGTTCAATAATATATTTCCTTCAATGGTTTGATGTTTGTTCATTTATTTTTACTGGCATGATACACTCTACAGTTTTCATATAATCACTAATTAAAGTTACCGGAATTTTCAGGTAATATGACATTCCTATATTTATTAGGAATAAGCTCCTTAAAAATTATGAATGTGAGTTAAATCCATATATCCTTCTGGAGCTGTTTCTCTTTTTAAAGGGTATGTTTCCACTACATCGCTAGACCTCACAGTTTGCATTAATTAAAATATGCATTAATAGAATTCACTGAAGCTGGAATTTCAATGTTAGACACTTTGGGATGGTATGAGAAGGCTGGACAAATGTTTGCAAATTTGGACCAGTTTTTTGCTTAGAATCTGCTGTCAGTTTTATTTCTTAAAGAAACTCGCAGCTAAAGTAAAAACAGATTAATATAAATTCAGGTATAAATACATCATCAGTAGACAATGAACAAAATTTCAAATGAGATTCTGTTTACTATACAATTTACAAAGGATAAGGGAAGCTGAGATTTTTGGGAGTATTTTTATTTGGAAACCCAGAGAAAGAGAGCTGGAAGTTGTAAGATTTTTTCCTGTAGAAGGACTGCCCTCCCACCAAAAACAGAAAAGATGGGCCATAGATGGATATTTCAAGTCCTTTTGTTTGTTTGTTTTAGCACCCATCCCAAGATTAAGTATTAATACTATGCTACACTCTGCAAGAAACAGTAGAGGTAAATGTTGAGATTACCCCAAAAGGCAAAGAAATTGGTTATGTCTCATAGTCTTGATGACTGAAAAAATAGCCTTTGCCCTAATTATATCTAGACTTTCTTCTTCCAGGTTCTGTCACTTTTCTGCACTCAGAATTCCTTGTCTCTCTCCCAGCTCTTCCCCTGTTCCCTCTTTTTCTTCCTTTCCTTTCTTTCCTGGTGTGACTCTGACTTCCACTTTTTCACTCTTTCTATAGACTGTTAGGTTCTTGGAGGAGGGAGGAAATGAGATGAGATGTTTTAAACTTCCTTTGGCAGAAAGCAGAATATTTTCTGATCATCCTTTTCCAATCTTTTGACTGAGAAGCTTATTGGGGGCTTGTTTTAATATTTTCACAACTATTATTATGCAGATTTCATCATTTCATTACTTGGCTAAGTAGGGCTCTCAAGAAAGAGGTCTAAACAATTGGGAATGATAAGACCTATTCTGGCAAAACATTTTTAGCACCAGACTATTTTGTATAATGCATATCTTACTGCTGTATACCAAGTTTAAATCACATGGTAAGATAATTATAGATTAAAAATTATACCTTAGAGATAATATGTGCAAAATAAAGTGGAGTAAAGAGTGATTCACTTGAGAGCAGAATTATGCCATTACCAGAAAAATTAAATTCTAAGCCTCAAGATTCAGGTTTCCCTTGTGGGGTTCATTCTGAGTGCACTTGTTTCTTTTTCAGTCACTTTCTCTTTTCTGTTCAGTGTCTCTAAGAAATCAGTGTCATCAGGTAGTTTGCTAGCAGAGGCATTGGTGCTCTAAGCAGGAAGTCAAAGTCAGCATGATAATTGGATTTTCAAAGATGGAGCTGGTGGGAGGTCTCCTGGATTCTCCTCCAGTGGTCTTTCCAGTACAACATGTTATCTATAATATCTACTTGGCTTTGGAATAGAATCAAAAGATTTAATCTTCTCTACAAGTATGAGTGCTCATGCACACACACAGACAGCAATCTTTTATGTACAAATGCACATATTCCGTTACTTCAGGTAATTATACATTTACCTATCTGATTATTTCATATATGTATACACACATATATACACACACACCTATATATATACATACACAAGCACGCATATATATACACACAGAATGTTCTGCAATCAAACCTCTCTGTACAGGGACATACTTGAATTAGGCAGAGCAAAAGGTCCCTGGTGATCATGAACACTACTTCCAAAACATGGGTGATATGGTGTCACCACTCAAATGTCATCTTGAATTCCCACGTATTGTGGGAGGGACCTGGTGGGAGGTAGTTGAATCATGGGGGCAGGTCTTTTCCGTGCCATTCTCATGATAGTGAGTAAGTCTCACAAGATCTGATGGTTATTATAAGGGGTAGTTTTCCTGCACAAGCTCTTTCTTTGCCTGCTGCCATCCATGTAAGATGTGACTTGCTCCTCCTTACCTTCCACCATGATTGTGAAGCTTCCCCAGACACGTGGAACTGTAAGTCCAATTAAACCTCTTTCTTTTGTAAATTGCCCAGTCTTGGATATGTCTTTATCAGCGGTGTAAAAACAGACTAATAAAATGGGCAACCCAATTACCACTAAACAGGGGTTTGCAGCAATCACACAACTATTGTGTGAACTCCCAAAAAAGAACACCTTATATGTTCTTATTTTATTTCACCTTTGCAGATTTGTTGTTTCATTAATGAATTGCTCCACCTGTTTAATATACACCAGGACAACAAAGCCAAGAATTCTCTCAAGCAACTTACACTTGGATTTGGAATATACTATAAAAGTATCCTTATATAGCATAGTTCCCATTCTAGTTATACTTTATTATAGCTGATAGTGCAAATTAGTTTAAATTTCCTGCACACACATATGAGCTGAAGTTGGAGGAGGTGGTCCGGGTTTGTACTGGATGCAATGGGAGAAGGAAATGGATAAGAAATTTGCCTTGGACAGAGAAACGTCCCTCTTTTTGTAGGGGTGGAAAGGAGACCAAGAAGGACTGTGGGGACGTTGATACCTTTTTTATTATGAAAACGTGAATTTATTTACCTGATTTTTTATTGTAGGCATATTAATAACTAATTTTTCAATAATTTTTTTTACTATAAAAGTAATGCTTTTTTATAGGAAAAAATACAAATAAGCAAATCTAAAAATTCACTTCCATTTAAAAATGCATGGGACTCAATCTGCACAAAAGGATCCACATATTAAGTGTAGTTATCCCTGGAGGAGGGATTACTAGTGCAGTTATTTTATTTTTGTGGTTCCTTTGGAGAGAACCAGAGAGCTGCTTTAAAAAGTACTGTTGAATTAGACCTGTGTGAGAAATCACTGCTATAAAATACTTGAAAACAAAACAAAACAAAAAAACCCTGAAAAATCTAGGAATGAAACACCCTGATTGTGTCCCAAGTTCTTTAAACATTTTGTATTTTCCTTTAAAGAACCAAACTGAAAATGGTTGACAGCACAGTACAGGTGTGTGCAACCACACATGGTTCTAGCAACAATTGAGAATCAAAGACCAGTCTGTGGCTCTACAGCAACCAACTATCATCAAATAAATGTACATTTGTATATTTTAAGTTACAATAAAATGCTTAATGTCTTTTGTGTCTCTTTAAAAATTTTTCTTTCTTTCTTTCTTTTTTTTTTTTTTTAACTGTAATTGACTGTTTTTGACAACTCACCCCAATCTTTCTTTCCAACTGTCGTTTTCTATAGTGGTAGGTAACATAATCTAGTAAATTCCAATTAAACTACATCACTTTGGAACTTTTCTGAGACTTTCAGTCTTTTAAAAATTAAATGTTTTCTTGTGAGGTAATAGGAAAGTCACACAGAGTTGTAAGAAATAATAGAGAGAGATCTTGTGTACTACATATCTAGTTTCCCACAAGAGTACTATCTTGTACAACTGTAGTTAAATATCACAACCAGGATACTAACAATGACAAAGTAAAGAGATACAGAGATTTTCTTCACCACAAGATTGCTCCTGCTGTCCTCTTATAATTATACCCACCTTTTTCCTACCTCTGCCTCCTCCTGAGCACCTGACAACCACTCATCTGTTCTCCATTCTTTACGCCATTTAAAAAATGTTCTATAAATGGAATCATAGAGCATGTCAACTTTTGGGATTGGCTTCTTTCACTCAGCATAATTCTCTAGAGACTCATCTAGGTTATTTGTTGCTGAGTATCGTGCCATGGTATGGATGTACCAGTATGTTCAACATTCACCTAATGAGAGAAATTTTCTCTGTTTCCAGGATGGGGCTATTATGAATAAATCTGCTGTAAACTTTTGTGTACAGGTTTTTCTGTGAACATAAGTTTTTATTTCTCTGGGATAAATGACCAAGAGTGTAATTATTATATCATATGGTAGTGGCATAGTTAGAATTTTAGAAACTGCTACACTTTTCCAGAGTGGCTGTATGACTTACCACTAGATTTGTTTGAATAATCCTCATCCTTGCCAGCATTTAGTGATATCACTACTTTTTATTTTAGCTGCTCTGATGGGCATGTAGGGTTATTGCATTGTGATTTTAATTTTCATTTCTCTAACAGCTAGTGATGTTGAGTATCTTTTCATCTGCTTATTGCCATCTGTCTATTCTCTTTGGTGAAATATCTGTTTTTGTCTTTTGCCCATTTTCGAATTGGATTTTCTGTGTTTTTACCATTGAGTTTTGAAAGTTACTATTATTTTTTCTAGATACCAGTCCTTTGTCAGATATGGGGTTTGCAAATATTTTCTCTCAGTCTGTGGCTGTCCTGTCATTCCCTTAACAGGGTCTCTCACAAAGCAGAAGTTTTTAACTTTAATGAAGCCCCAATTATCAATATTTTCATTTATGTGTCATGCTTATGGTGTCAAATTTACAAGCAATTTTCCTAATTCTGTATCCTGAAAATTTTCTCCTTTTATTCCTAAAAGTTTTAGTTTTATATTTTGCATTTAAGGCCACGATCAAACTTTAGTTAATCTTTACAGAAGCCTTGGGGACTTATGTCAAAATTTCTTCCCCCATCACTTACTGATGTCAGATAGCTCCAGCACCATTTGTTGAAAAGGCTGTCTTTTGTCTATAGAATTGCTTTTGCACTTTGTAAAAAATCAGCTGGGCCTATTTGTGTGGGTCTACTTCTGAGTCCTTTATTCTGTTCCACTGGTTTATCTGTTAATTTCTCTGCTAAGACGTCACAGTCTTTTTTCCTGTAGCTATTATCTTGAAATTGGGTAGATTGGTTCTTCCCACTGTATTCTTCTTTTCAAAATAGTTTCAGTTATGCTAGTTTCTTTGCCTTTCAGTATAAACTTTGGAATAATCTTGTCTATACATGTAAAGAAGCTTGGATTTTTATAAGAATTGTGATAAATCCATACATCAATTTGGGGAAATTGACATCTTTACTATCCTGAGTCTACAGATCCATTAACACAGTGTGTCTTTCCACGTATTTAGATCTTTGATTATTTTCATCAGCATTTTGTAGTTTTCAGCAAAAGTTTTTCAGACCTACACATGTTTTGTTAGATTTATACCTAAGTATTTTATTTTTAATTAATACTAATACTATTAATTAAAAATAATATAATTAATACTATTAATTACAAATAGTATTATAATTTTAATTTCTGTGTCCATGTGTTCATTGATAGCATGGAGAAAAACAATTGAATGTTTATCTTGTATCCTGCAACCTTGCTGAACAGACTTGTTAGTTCTAGGATTATTTTTGGTAGATTTTTGAAATTTCTATACAGGCATTATGCCATGTGCAAATAAGAACAGTTTTGTTTCTTTCCTTCTGATCTATATGCCTTGCATTTTCTTTTCTTGCCTTATTGCCTTGGTTAGAACTTTCAGCACTCTGTTGAATAAAATAAGAGTAGTGAGAGTAGACACTCTTACATTCTTCCTAGTCTTAGCAGGAAACGATTATGTTTTTCACCATCAAGTATAATGTTAACTGTAGGTTTTACTGTTATTTTATTTTTTTCCTAGATGCACTTTCTTAAATTGAAGTTCTGCTATTTCCATTTTTTCTGAGAGGTTTCATCATTAAGGGGTATGAAATTTTGTCAGATGCTTTTTCAGTCTCAGTCGATATGATCATGTCATTTATCTTCTTTAGTGGATTGCATTGATTAATTTTCAAATACTGAATCAGCCTTGTATCCCTAGAATAAACCATATTTGGTTATGATGAATATTTTTATATATTGATGAATTCTATTTGCTAATATTTTAAGGATTTTTGTATCCATTCTCATGTGGGATTATTTGTGTGAAGTTTTCTTTTTTGTAATTTATGTGTCTGGTTTTGATATTGGGGCAGTACCAGTTTTGGTATCAGGACAATAAAATGAATTGGTAATTGTTCCGTCCTCTTTAATTGTTCTAGAATTGATTGTGTAAAACTGATGTCTCTCTTGTTTAATTATTTGATAAAATTCTTCAGTGAAACTATCTAGGCTTGGAGATTTCTTTTGGCGGAGGTTTTAAGAAACCTATTCAGTTTCTATTCAGGGCTATTCAGTAGCCTATTCAGAGCTATTCAGTTTATCTATTTCATATTGGCTTATTTGTGGCATTTCACATTATTTTGATGAATAGTTCATTTCATGTAAGATGTCAAATTTATCTGTGCAGAGTTTATAGTATTCCCTTACTATTTTTTAGATGTCTGCAGGTGTATAGTGATATCCTTTGTTTAATTCCTGATATTGGTAAATTGTCTCCTCTCTTTTTCTCTTTGTCAGTGTTGCTAGAGGTTTGTCAATTTTATTAATCTTTTGAAGGAATAACTTTTTGTTTAATTGATTTTCTCTATTGTTTTCGATTTTGCTAATTTTTGCTTTTTATTATTTCTTTTCTTATGATTCTATGAGTTTATTTTGTTCTTACTTTTCTTATCTTTAGATGAGAACTTAGTTATTGATTTGAGACATTTCCTCTTTTCTGATCTAAGCACTTGGTGCTATAAATTTCCCTTGCCACATTGCTTTAGCTGTATCCCATAAATGTTATGTTGTATTTTCCTTTTCTTTCAGTTCAATATATTTTTTATTTCTCTTGAGACTTCCTCTTTTTTATGCTAAACATTTGAGGTATATATCAATGGATGAATTAATTAAAAATTATGAAACATATACAATGGAATATTATTCAGCCTTAAAAAAAGGAGAGTGCCATTTACAGGAAAATGGATGAAACTGGAAGACATCATGTCAAGAGAAGTAAGTCTCTTCTCATAGAACAGAATATGTTATATCTTGATATAGGACGTGGGCACCTTAAAAGAATGTGTAAAAGAATGTACTCTTATGTAGTATGGTGGACTATTCTATACATGTTAATTAGATCCTGCTAGTTGATGGTATTTTTTATTTCCTCTATATATTTGCTGATTTTCCTTCTGATTGTTCTGTCAGTTATTGAGAGAAAGGTATTAACATATCCACTGTAATTGTGGGTTTATCTTTTCCTCCTTTCAGTTTTATCAGTGTTTGCTTTATATATTTTGCAGCTCTGTTTTTAGTTATATACACATTTAGGATTGCCATGTCTTCTTGGTGGATTGACTTTTTGTTATTATAAAATGTCTATCTCTAGTAATTATCTTTGCTGTGAAGTCTATATTATGAGATATTAGTATAGCCTCTCCTGCTTTCTTTTGATTGATGTTTGAAGGGTATATTTTTGAAGTCTAGCCTTGCCTCTTGGCCCTTGCTGGTAGGAGTGGGGTGGTGTTTGAATGAAGTAGACGACTTACTGTCAAGCTTTTTCTGTCTTCCTCCTCTGTGCTTTTCTTGGGCCATTAGTTAGCAAGAGTGAGTTTCTGTTGGGGATTTTTCTGTGTGGGTATCTGTGTTCCCACTGGTGTTTTACAGTTGCTGGTTCCTTCAGCTCCAAATCTTGAATGGATGAGGCAAAAAGAAAACCCAAGAAACTCATCACCATGTTGTTCCTTGGTTCCCGAGGTCCCTAGTAGACCTGCCCTTTCCCCCTCCATCTTTTAGAGTCTTCTTATGTTTGTTTTACATATAACATCCA
This sequence comes from Piliocolobus tephrosceles, assembly GCF_002776525.5. Classification (NCBI taxonomy): domain Eukaryota; kingdom Metazoa; phylum Chordata; class Mammalia; order Primates; family Cercopithecidae; genus Piliocolobus; species Piliocolobus tephrosceles. The sequence continues at coordinate 49,647,181 of NC_045451.1, read as the reverse complement.
GGGCTTTTAGTTATATTTTGCAGGAGGAATAAGGAAAAGTACAACTACTCCATCTTCCCTGAGGCAGAAATCAGGATGCCAAATTCTTTGGGTTTTCCATCTCAGATTTTAATAGTTAGTAATTTCAAAGATTTTTTTCCCCAACCCTTCATTCCAAAATGGTGTCTACAGAGCTTCAGAGTATCAGGGTTGAGGGTAGGCATATTGGCTGTTCGTCACACTCTACTGCCAAGAGGGAATTTATTCTTTAGGACAATGATATATATGGCAACTGACATCTTCCCTGAAGCCCATGATCCTACAATAACCTCTGGTCATCAGGTCCATTCAGGTCAGTCTGTCTTTCTTATAGCCCTTGCCATTCAGTTCTACTTGCATTTTTTTCAACTCTGTTTATTTTTTAACCTTTTGGTAATATAGAAAAATTCATACTACTTGTTTTTTTTTGAGATGGAGTCTTGCTCTGTCGCCCAGGCTGGAGTGCAGTGGCATGATCTTGGCTCACTGCAGCCTCCACCTCTTGGATTCAAGAAATTCTTCTGCCTCAGACTCCCAAGTAGCTGGGATTACAGGTGTGAACCACCATACATGGCTAACTTTTGTATTTTCAGTACAGACAGGGTTTCACCATGTTGGCCAGGCTGGTCTCAAACTCCTGACCTCAAGTGATTCACCTGCCTCGGCCTCCCAGACTGTTGGAATTACAGACGTGGGCAACTTTGCCCGGCCCTACTTTTGATAATATAGAAAAATTACACTATTATGGGGCCCGGAAACTTGGGAATTTATTTGGATAGCATGGTAAGGGCGGAGAAACCAAAATTATATAAAGAAGCCTAAATTTCAGGCCTGCTCATAGTATATGGGGGATGTGAAGCCCTACATATTGAATACACTTTCTTTTACTGAGACAATAGCAACTGGAATTACCAATCAAAAATTTAAAGCAGCACTTAGATTATGAAATAAACACAAATTTTATCTATCACCTTTAAACACTACAATGGTTTTGCATATTATAAATTATTATTATGCAGTGTGTCAGTTAGGGGTCCATAAAAGAAGCAAAACCAGCATGAGATCTGTGTGTGTATGTGTGTGTGTGTGTGTGTGTGTGTCTGTGTGTGTGTGTATGGACCTATCTCTATCTTTATCTCTGGATTGGTTTATAAGATTGTGGGGACTGGTTAGGCAAGACTGAAATCCACATAGTAGGCTGTTGAAAAAAGCAGGCTGGAACCCTCAGGCACAAGCTGAAGATGCAGTTCACAGATAGAATTTCTTCTTCTTTCTCCTTTTCTTTGTTTTCTACCCATTCCCTTCCTCCTCCTTGTCATCCTCCTTCTTCTTTTCCTTCTTTAAAAATTATTTTCATGGATACCTAATAGTTGCATGTATTTATGGGGGTACATATGATACTTTGATACAAGAATTCAATGTGTATCGATCAAATCAGGGTAATTGGGATGTTCATCACCTTAAACATTTATCATTTCTTTGCGTTAGGAACATTCCAATTCCACTCTTTTAGTTATTTTGAAATATACAATAAGTAAGGCAGCTCAACTGATGGAATCAAGCCCACTATGATATCTAGGATAATTTTTCTAACTGAAAGTAAACTGATGATAAGTTTTTTTTTTTTTGAGATGGAGTCTCGCTCTGCCACCCAGGCTGGAATGCAGTGGCCAAGTCTCAGCTCACTGCAAGTTTCACCTCCTGGGTTTACGCCATTCTCCTGCCTCAGCCTCCCGAGTAGCTGGGACTACAGGCGCCCGCCACGTCGCCCGGCTAGTTTTTTGTATTTTTTTTTTTTTTTTTAGTAGAGACGGGATTTCACCGTGTTAGCCAGGATGGTCTCGATCTCCTGACCTCGTGATCCGCCCGTCTCGGCCTCCCAAAGTGCTGGGATTACAGGCTTGAGCCACCACGCCCGGCCCTGATGATAAGTTTTAATCACATCAACAAAGTACTTTCATGGCAACACCCAGATTTGTGTTTGATTGAATAACTGAGGAGTGTAGCCTAGACAGCTTGACACATAAAACTGATCATTACATGCAGCAAGTATTAAATGTATTTTAATTGAACCACACACAGCACTATCCCTTATATTGCAATTGGCGCCATCTCTCAAAGTAACAGCTAGAGTGTATCTTAGGGTAAAGAGTTAGTATAAATTCATGCGTGCACTCTTTGTTGTGAGAGCTATTCTGTGCCTTGTAGGATGTTTAGCAGCATCCCTATCCTCTATACACTAGATGCTAGTATCTTCCCCCACCAGTTGTGACAACAAAAATGTTTCCAGACATGTTGAACGTTCTTTAAGGGGTAAAATCACTGCTGGTTTATAACCACTGAGCTAGATATATGTGTGTGTGTGTGTGCATATTTCAAGGATAATATGAGTTGTTTAATGTTGTAAAACATCTCTCTGCCACTAGAAATACCACGAATTGGAACATGAAGAGAAATAAGAAAATTGTCACTTTGCAAAAGCAGGAAGCAATATTTTGTCCTGAAAAATAAATCTATTGCCACTGGTGAAGAAGAGTAAAAGAAGATAATTAATCTGCCTTTTTTCCTAAGTGCTTTGCTGCTCAAAGCCTCCTAGCATGTAGAAGATTTAAAGCTACCTTTTTTGCTTTTTTCTTATAGAATGAACACTGTTTTAATTTATTCAATAGTTTGTTTTCTTGACCTCAATTTAGTAAGCCAGTAAATTGAAGATTTTACAGTTATCAAACAATCACAACAAGTACAAAAAATTTGCCTCCTATTTAAATGTGGTACTCAATTGATTTTGTGCAGTCAGGTGTCCTTGACAATAGAGAAGATTGTGAAATGCTAGCTTTTAGATGGATATGACGTGCCAACATCACAAATGAACAATGAAGAGAGGTTACTGTATTAGTCTGAGTTCTCCAGAAAAACAGATCCAGTAGGATGTGTGTGTGTGTGTGTGTGTGTGTGTGTGTGTGTGTGTGTGTGTGTATATCCAAATATATAAATCCAAAATCTGCAGGGTGGACTGGCAGGCCAAAGACTCGCAAAAGGCCAGTGCTGCGGGTCCAGTCTGCAGGCTGCTTGCAGAATTCTCTCTTGCTAGGCTAAGGTCAATCTTGTTCTATTCAGGCCTTCAGGTGATTGGATGAGGCCCACCCACATTATGGAGGGCAATCTGTTTTACTCAGTCTACCAATTCAGTTGTTAATCTAATCCAAAAATACTCTCATAGAAACACCCAGAATGTTTTACCCCATATCTAGGCACCAAGACCCAGTCAAGTTGACACATAACATTATCCATCACAATTGCCCCGTAGTTATTTTTATTCTTTGTTAATGTAAAGAACATTGCATTATGGGCAAACATAAACTATGGAGTCAGAGAGAGACTTCATTTTCCTCTGCTGCTTTTTAGTTATGGGACATTGAGCAATTTACTTGATCTTTCTGAACCTCAGTTTATTGATCTGTATAATAATATTCCCTTCTTAGGGTTGTTGTTGAGAACTACATATGATAATGCATATAAAGCATGCACATCCCTGTTGGACTTTGGGCTATATATATACACACACACATATATATATATGTTTTTAAATAATTTTTAATTTTTTGGATACATAATTGGTGTATGTATTTATGAAGTACATGTAATGTTTTAGTATAGGAATGCAATGTGTAATCTTCACATCATGGAAAGTAAAGTATCCACCTCATCAAGCATTTATCCTTTGTTTTACAAACAATTAAATTATTATTTAATTTTTAAATGTACAATAAATAATAATTTAATTTTTATTATTATTGTACAATTTATAATTGTACAATTATATTTAATTTAAAATTAAATTTTAAATTATACAATTAAATGTACAATTAAATTATTATTTAATTTAAAATGTACAATTAAATTATTATTGACTATAGTCACCCTGTTGTGCCATCATATACTAAGTATTATTCATTCATTCTATTTTTTTTAATCCATTAAGCATCCTCACCCCTCCCTATTCTCCCCACTACCCTTCCCGGCCTCTGGTAACCATCCTTCTGCTGTCTCCATGGGTTCGATTGTTTCAATTTTTAGATTCCCACCAATAGGTGAGAACTTTGATTTTTGTCTTTCACTTAAGATACTGATCACCAGTTCTAACCATATTGTTGTAAATGACTGAATCTCATTTTTAATGGCTGAATAGTACTCCATTGTGTATATGTACCACATTTTCTTTATCCATTCATCTGTTGATGGACACTGAGATTGCTTCCCAATCTTGGCTGTTGTGAACAGAGCTGCAATGAACTTGGGAGTGCAGATACCTCGATATACTGATTTCCTTTCTTTTAGGTGTATACCCTGCACCGAGATTGCTGGATCATATGGTAGTTCTAATTTTTAGTTTTCTGAGGAACCTCCAAACTGTTGTCCATAGTGGTTTTAATAACTTGCATTCTCACCAACAGTATGTGAGAGTTTTCTTTTCTCCACGTCCTCACCAGCATTTGTTATTGCCTGTCTTTTGGATATAAGCCATGTTAACTGGGGTGATTTGATATCTCATTGTAGATTTGATTTGCATTTCTCTGACAATCAGTGATGTTGAGCACATTTTCATGTAACTATTGCCATTTGTATGTCTTCTTTTGAGAAATGTTTATTTACATCTTTTGCCCAGTTTTAAATTGAATCATTCGATTTTTTTTCCTATAGAGTTGCTTGACCTCCTTATATATTCTGGCTATTAATCCCTTTTCAGATGAGTAGTTTGCAAATATTTTCTCTCATTCTATGGGTTGTCTCTTGACTTTGTTGATTGTTCCCTTTGCTGTGCAGAAGCTTTTTAACTTGATGTGTTATCATTTGCCCATTTTTGCTTTTGTTGCCTGTGCTTGTAGGGTATTACTCAAGAAATTTTTGCTCAGACCGATGTCCTGGATAGGTTCTTCGGTGTTTTCTTGTAGTAGTTTAATAGTCTGAGGTCTTAGATTTCAGTCTTCAATCTATTTTGATTTGATTTTTGTATACGGCAAGAGATAGGGGTCTAGTTTTATTATTTTTCATATGAATATCCAGTTTTTCCAGTTGAAGAAACTGTCCTTTCCTCTATGTATGTTCTTGGCACCTTTGTTGAAAGCAAGTTTACTATTAACATATGGATTTGTTTCCGGATTCTCTATTCTGTTCCATTGGTCTATGTGTCTGTTTTTATGCTGTTACCATCCTATGTTGGTTACTAAAACTCTGTAATATAATTTGAAGTCAGGTAATGTGATTCCACCAGTTTAGTTCTTTGCTCAGGATATCTTTGTCTATTTTAGGTCTTTTGTGGTTCCATATAAATTTTAGCATTTTTTTTTCTATTTCTGTGAAGAATGTAATTGGTATTTTAATATGGATTGCATTGAATCTATAGATTGCTTTGGGTAGTGTGGATATTTTAGCAATATTGATTCTTAAAATTCATGAATGTGAAATATCTTTTCATTTATTGGTCTTCTCTTCATGTCTTTCGTCAGTGTTTTATAGTTTTACAGTGTTTTACAGTTTTAAATATTCCTAGATATTTAATTTTATGTGTGGCTATTGTAAATGAGATTACTTTTTAAATTTCTGTTTCAACTTGTTCATTGTTGGCAAATAGAAATACTACTGATTTTTGTATGTTGATTTTGTATCCTGAAACTTTACTGAATTTGTCAGTTCTAATAAATTTTGTTGAGTCTTTAGGTTTTTCCAAATATGAGATTGTATCATCTGCAAAAAAGATAATTTGACTTATTTTTTTCCAGTTTGGATGCCCTTTATTTCTTTCTCTTGTCTGATTGCTCTGGCTAGGACTTCAGTACTATGTTAAATAACAGTGGTGAGAGGGGGCATCCTTGTTGTGTTCTAGATCTTAGAGGAAAGGCTTTCATTTTTTCCCCATTCAGTATAATACTAGCTGTGGGTCTGTTACATGTGGCTTTTATTATGTTGAGGTATGTTCCTTCTAAAACTCTTCTTTTTTTTTTTTTTATCATGAACGGATGTTGAATTTTATGAAATGCTTTTTCAGCCTCAATTGAAATGATCATATGGTGTTTGTCCTTCATTCTGTTGATACGATACATCACATTGATTGATTTGCATTGAACTATCCTTGCATCCCTGGGATAAATCCCACTTGGTCATGATGAATGATCTTTTTAATGTATTGTTGAATTCAGTTTGCTGGTATTTTGTTAAGGATTTTTGCCTCAATATTTATCAGACATATTAACCTGTAGTTCTTTCTTTTTTTTTTTTTTTTCTGCCTTTGGTATCAGGGTAATACTGGGCTCATAGAATCAGTTTGGAAGTATTCCCTCCTTTTCTATTTTTCAAAGACGTTTGAATAGGATTGGTATTAGTTCTTTCTTAAATGTTTGTTAGAATTCACCAGTGAAGCCACTGAGTCCTGGGCTTTTTTATTTTTATTTTTTTTTAACTGAGAGACTTTTTATTACAGCCTCAATCTCTTTATGTTATTGGTCTTTTCAGGTTTTGGATTTCTTTCTTGTTCAATCTTGATAGGTTGTATGTGTGTTTAGAAATTTGTCCATTTATTCTAGATTTTCCAATTTATTGGCATATAGTTGCTCATAGTAGCCACTAACAATCCTTTGCATTACTGTGGTATCAATTTTATGTCTCCTTTTTCACCTCTAATTTTATTTATTTGGATAGTCTCCCTTTTTTTCTTAGTCTGGTTAATGTTTATCAGTTGTGTTTGACTTTTCAAAAAAACCAACTTTTTGCTTCATTGATATTTTTTGTATTGCTATTTTCATTTCAATTTCATTTATTTCTGCTCTGATCTTTAGTATTTTTTTAATACTAATTTTTGATTTGGTTTGCTCTTGCTTTTCTAGTTTTTAAAGGTGCATTGTTAGGTTGTTTATTTGAAATATTTCTTCTTTTTTGATGTAATCACTTATAGCTATAATCTTCCCTCTGAATATTCCTTTTGCTGCATCCCAAAGGTTTTGGTATGTTGTGTTTCCATTATCACATGTTTTAAGACATTTTTCAGTTTCTTTCTTAATTTCTTCATTGACCCACTGGTCATTCAGGAGCTTATTGTTTAATTTCCATGTATTTGTATAGCTTCCAAAATTCCTCTTTTTGATTTTAATTTTTCTTCCATTGTGATCAGTGCACATGCTTGATATTATTTCAAATTTTTAGAATGTTTTAAGACTTGTTTTGTGATTTAACATATGGTCTATACTTGAGAATGATCCATGTGCTGAGGAAAAGAATGTTCATTCTGCAACCTTGGATGAAATGTTCTGTAAATATCTATTACGTCCATTTGGTCTACAGTGCAGATTAAGTCCAACGTTTCTTTGTTGATTTTCTGTAGGGAAGATCTGTCTAATGCTGAAAGTGGGATGTTAAAGTCTTCAGCTAGTATTGTATTGGGGCTATCTCTCTCTTTAGCTCTAATAACATTTCCTTAATATATCTGGGTGCTCCAGTGTTGGATGTGTATGTATTTAAAATTGTTACTTTTTTTTGGAGACAGAGTCTCACTCTGTCGCCCAGGGTGGAGTGCAGTGTCCCGATTCCAGCTCACTGCAACCTCCGCCTCCTGGGTTAAAGTGGTTCTCCTGCCTCAGCCTCCTGAGTAACTGGGATTACAGGCATGTGCCACCACACCCAACTAATTTTGTATTTTTAGTAGAGATGGGGTTTCACCATGTTAGCTAGGCTGATCTCAAACTCCCGACCTCAGGCGATCTGCCTGTCTCGGTCTCCCGAAGTGCTGTGATTACAGGCATGAGCCACTGTGCCCAGTCAATTGTTACATCTTCTTGCAGAATTGACCCATTTATCATTATATAGTGACCTTCTTTGTCTCTTTTTATAGTTTTTGTCTTAAAATATATTTTGTCTGATGTAAATATAGCTACTCCTGCTCTTTTTTGGTTTCTGTTGGCATGTAATATCTTTTTCATTTCTTTATTTTCAGTCTATGTATGTCTTTATAAATATGTGAAGTGTGTTCCTTGTAGGAAACAGATGAATGGGTCTTGTTTTTTCATCCATTCAGCTACTCTATGTCTTTTGAGTGCAGAGTTTAGTCCATTTACATTCAATGTTATTATTGATAAGTAAGAACTTAATCCTGCCATTTTGTTATTTGTTTTCTGGTTGTTTCTTTCTTCTTTCCTTCCTTCCTGTCTTCCTTTTAGTGAAGGTGGTTTTCTCTGGTGATATGATTTAGTTTCTTGCTTATTATTTTGTGTATCTGTTATATGTTTTTAGTCTGAGGTTAGCATGCTTGCAAATACTATCTTATAACCCATGATTTTAAGCTGATAACAACTTTAAGCTGATAACAACATAGCACTTTTTACATAAAGAAACAGACAAATAAGTAAAAAGAAAACAATAAAAACTTGCCTTAACTTTGTCCCTTCACTTTTTAACTTTTTGCTGTTTCTATTTATATCTTACTGTAATGTCTGTGTCTTAAAAAGTTGTTGTTGTTATTATTTTTGATTGCTTCATCAGTTAATCTTTCTACTTAAGTATTTTACACACCACAGTTATAGTGTGATTGTATTCTGTGTTTTTCTGTGTGCTTACTATTATCAATGGGTTTTTTTTTAACCTTCAGATGATTTCTTATTTCTCATTAACATATTTTTTCTGATTGAAGTACTTATGTTAACATTTCTTATAGGACAGAACTGATATTGATGAAATCCCTCAGCTTCTGTTTGTCTGGGAAAGTCTTTGTTTCTCTTTAATGTTTGAAGGCGATTTTCACCAGATATACTATTCTAGGGTAAAAGTTTTTTTCCTTCAGCACTTTAAATATGTCGTGCCACTGTTTCCTGGCCTATAAACTTTCCACTGAAAAGTCTGTTGCCAGACTTATTGGAGCTCCATTGTATGTTATTTGTTTCTTTTCTCTTGCTGCTTTTAGAATTCTTTCTTTATCCTTGGCCTTTGGGAGTTTGATCATTAAATGCTTTGAGGTAGCCTTCTTTGGGATAAATCTACTTGTTGTTCTACAACCTTCTTGTACTTTGATATTGATATCTTTCTCTAGGTTTGGGAAGCTCTGTTATTATCCCTCTGAATAATCTTTCTACCCCATCTCTTTCTCTACCTCCCCTTTAATGCCAATAACTTGCATTTGCTATCTTGTGGCTGTTTTCTAGATCTTGTAGACAAACTTCATTATTTTTTATTCTTTTTTCTCCTCTAACTGTGTATTTTCAATTAGCCTGTCTTCAAATTCACTAATTCTTTCTTCTGCTTGATAAATTCTGCTATTAAAAGGCTCTGGTGTGTTTTCCAGTATGCCAATTGCATTTACCAGCTCCAGGATTTCTGCTTGATTCTTTTTAACTTAACAATATCCTTGTTAAGTTTATCTGATAGGATTCCAAATTCGTTTTCCATGTTCTGTTGAATTTCTTTGAGTTTCCTCAAAACACCTGTTCTGAATTCTCTGTCTGAAATGTCATATATCTATTTCTCCAGAATGGTCACTTATTTATTTCATTTAATGATGTCATGCTTTCCTGAATTGTGTTGATACTTGTAGCATCTGTGTCTGGACATTGAAGAGTTAGGTGTTTATTGTAGTCTTTGCAGTCTGAGCTTGTTTGTAACCATTCATCTTGAGAAGGCTTTCCAAATATTCAGAAAGACTTGGGTGTTGTGATCTAAGCTGTATCTGCTTTAGGGGGGATTTCAAGCCTGGTAATGCTGTGGTTCTTGCAGACTCATAAAGGTACTGTCTTGATGGTGTTAGACCAGATCTGGAACAATTCTCTGGATTGCCAGGCAGAGATTCTTGTCTTCTTACCTCACTTTCTCCCAAACAAACAGAGTCTCTCTCCGTTCTGAGCTACTTGGAGCTGGAGGTGGAATGACACAAACATCCCTGTGGCCACCACCCTAGGACTGCCCTGGGTCAGACCTGAAGCTAGCACAGCATGGGGTCTTGCCCACGGCTTGCTGCAACTACTCCCTGACTAGCTACTGCCTGTATTTGCTCAAGGATCTGGGACTCTACAATCAGCAGATGGCAAAGCCAGCCAGGCCTGTGTCCTTCCCTTCAGGGCAGCAAGTTCCCCCAGGCCCTGGGTGAGTTCAGTGTGCCATCCAGAAGTCAGGGATTAGATTCAAAAACTTTAGAAGTCTTCCTGGTGTTCTCTTGTACTGTGGCTGAGCTGGGACTCAAACCACAGGACAGCTTTTCCCATCCTTCCTTCCCCTTTCAAAAGGCAAAGGAACCTCACTTGATGGCCACTGACACCTCAGGCCCACAGGTTCCCTTAAGGCCCAGACTACCGCTAATGTTCCCTTAAGGCCCAAGGGCTCTTCATTCAGCTTGTGGTGATGCTTACTTGCCTGAGACTCACCCTTCGGGCGATTGGGCTTTGCTGTGGCCAAGGGCAAGCCCAGAAATGCCATCCATGAGCCAAGTCCTGGAATTGGGGACCCCAAGAACTTGCTTGGTACTCTACCCTGCTGTACCCAAGCTGATACCTAAGGTACAAGACAAAGTCCCCTTTTCTTTTCTCTCTGCTTTTCTCAAGCAGGAGTCCTACCTGGCAGCCACCACAGCTGGGAATGTGCTGAGTCTCACCTGAAGCCAGCAAGTCTTAGAGTCTCACTCAAGGTCCTTGATGTAGCACCTAGGAATCATTGCTGGTTATTTAGGGCCCAAGGGCTCTTTAGTTAGCAGGTGATAAATGCTGCCAGGACTGGTTCCTTCTCTTCAAGGCAGAGGGTTCTATTCAGGTTCAGGGTATGCCTAGAAACGTCATCTGGGAGCTAGGACCTGGAAAGGTGCTCTCATGACTCTGATTGGTGCCCTATCTTGTTGTGGCTGAGCTGGTCTCCAAGATGCAAGACAAAATCCTCCCCACTTTTGTGTCTTCTCAAGTGGAAGAAAGGGGTCTCTTTTGGAGCTATAAGCTGTGCAGCCTGGGCTTAGGGGAGGGGTAATGCTAGCACTCCTTTAACTGTCCAAACTAATGTCCCAGTAGTCCCAGTAAGTTATGTTTCCACCTTCCCCCCAAGTCCACTGGCTCTGGGCCCAGGTCGGACTGATGAACATAAGGAACACACCTAGGTGTTGTGGTCTTTGTGGCCTAGATTGCCTTTCAAGTTTATTTCAGGCCCCAGAGCTCTTTAGCCTGCAGTGGTGAAGCTTGCAGGAACTCAAGCTTCCAATGCGATTGGCGATTTCCCTCTAGCTAGGGCTGGTTGAAATGCTTCCTCTGTGGGCAGGGATCAGCTGAGTTTGGTCCAGTTTTGCTTTCTGCTATAACAACGGCAGCAGTGAGTTCAATGCCTCATAATTGCTGGCTCCCTCTCTCCCCAGTGCATGTAAATGCTCTCCACTCCATGCTGCCACTGCCGAGGGGTAAGAGAGGGGTGGCACTGGCAATTCAGGATGGTTTTTAATACATTTTCAGTGCCTCTTTCAGTGATGTGAAGTTAAAACCAGGTACTATGAGTGCTCACCTGATTTTTGATTCTTATTAAAGTGCTTTTATGGTGTGTGTAGACAGTGTCCCTGAGGGGTGGGGGATGATCAGTGGAGACTTCTATGTCACCATCTTGCTCTGCCTACCTCGGAGCTATATATTTTTACGGTTAATAGTTACCTTTCCTTTCTTGAAGGTTGAGTCAGGTCCCTTCATGCATGCAAGAATTCCCTCAGTTTTAAGTCCTGGAAAATTTATAAGATGTGTTTTCATTTTAATGCTGGTCATAGGACCTGGCCGATGGTATGCATGAAGTACAAGCTGGATTTTTGAATGATGGGTAAGGTAGAACTGGGTGTCAATGCTCTTTTTTTTTTGGCTATATCTAAATTGGTCAAATGAAGCATTATGGATCTCAATGGTGATGTTTTAAGAATTGCAGATTTGCCATATTGATTTGCCATTAGTTTCAATTCATCAAATCATTTGACTTGTAAAGTTCAATAAAAATGCATTGAAGAGAAACAGTTTGATAGGACAATTAGACTTGCCTCCAGTTTGTAGGAAGCTCAAGAAATTCAGTAAACTTTGTGAAGAGCCCATTTCAAGACAATATTTCAGCAAGGAAACTGCTTAACAATTTCTGACAATACATTTAATCTTTGTTTTTATTGCTATTATCCCCATCCTTTATGCTTTTTAGAAAGTATGTATATTATATTTACCCTGTAAAGGTTCTATGGAGATGAAAAGGGTGCATTGTATCAAAAATAGATTTTGAGAGTCAATACGATGTCTATTCTCCTATTTACTAGGCTAACCCTGGAGCTCCACTCGGAATGGATATTGAGCCTTATTCACCTTTGTACTCAAAAGCACAACACAGTCTTGCTAATAAAGGACAGATTAAAATGTCAATAAACTGAAGTAATAACAGTAATAGTTAATATTTACTGAATGCCTCAAAACATTCTCAACAATGTTTTAGGAGCTTCACATAAAATTGACTCAGTGTTCTGGTTTGCTTGGAACTGAGGGGTTCTCTGAGATGCAACACTTTCCATGGTAACCTCAGGTAAACTCTGATGGTTCGTTATTCTATCATATATACCTGTGTTGACACCAAGCAATCTGTAGAATAATTAGGGTTATTAAATAATCAAACATTGGGTCTTATTAAAATATTATCCTCAAATAATAGGGTGCTGCAAACGTTCATTAACTTTCCCCAGTACCACTGAGTCCCCAGGTCTTCAATAAATTACTTACAGCTCAGCAGCACATGGCACTTATTCTAAAATTGACCACATAATTGGAAGTAAAACACTCCTCAGCAAGTGCAAAAGAATGGAAACAGAGACAAACAGCCTCTCAGACCACAGTGCAATCAAATTAGAACTCAGGATTAAGAAACTCACTCAAAACCACACAATTACATGGAAACTGAACAACCTGCTCCTGAATGACTACTGGGTAAATAACGAAATTAAGGCAGAAATAAATAAGCTCTTTGAAACCAATGAGAACAAAGCCAAAACGTACCAGAATCTCTGGGACACATTTAAAGCAGTGTTTAGAGGGAAATTGATAGCACTAAATGCCTGTAAGAGAAAGCAGGAAAGATCTAAAATTGACACCTTAACATCACAATGAAAAGAACTAGAGAAGCAACAGTGAACAAATTCAAAAGCTAGCAGAAGACAAGAAATAATTAAGATCAGAGCAGAACTGAAGGAGATAGAGACATGAAAAACCCTTAAAAAAATCAATGAATCCAGGAGCTGGTTTTTTTTTGAAAAGATCAGCAAAATAGAGCACTATCCAGACTAATAAAGACAAGAGAGAAGAATCAAATAGACACAATAAAAAATGATAAAGGGGATATCACCACTGATCCCACAGAAATACAAACTACCATCAGAGAAAACTATAGAGACCTCTATGAAAATAAACTAGAAAACCTAGAAGAAATGGATAAATTCCTGGACACATACACGCTTCCAAGTCTAAACCAGGAAGAAATCAAATCCCTGAATAGGCCAATAACAGGTTCTGAAATTGAGGCAATAATTAATAGCCTGCCAACCAAAAAAAGTCCAGGACCAGACAGATCCACAGCCGAATTCTACCAGAGGTACAAAGAGGAGCTGGTACCATTTCTTCTAAAACAATTCCAACAATAGAAAAAGACAGAATCCTCCCTAACTCATTTTATGAGGCCAGCATCATCCTGATACCAAAACCTGAGAGAGACACAACAAAAAAAGAAAAATTCAGGCCAATATCCCGGATGAGTGTTGACGCAAAAATCCTCAATAAAATACTGGCAAACCAAATCCAGCAGCACATCAAAAAGCTTATCCACCACTAATCAAGTTGGCTTCATCCTGGGATGCAAGGCTGGTTCAACATAGGCAAATTGATAAACATAATCCAGCATATAAACAGAGCCAACGACAAAAACCACATGATTATCTCAATAGATTCAGGAAGGCCTTCAACAAAATTCAACAGCCCTTCATGCTAAAAACTCTCAATAAACTAGGTATTGGTGGAACGTATCTCAAAATAATAAGAGCTATTTATGACAAACCCACAGCCAATATCATACTGAATGGGCAAAAACTAGAAGCATTCCCTTTGAAAACTGGCATAAGATGATGATGCCCTCTCTCACCACTCCTATTCAACATAGTGTTGGAAGTTCTGGACAGGGCAATCAGGCGAGAAAAAGAAATGAAGGTTATTCAAATAGGAAAAGAGGAAGTCAAATTGTCTCTGTTTGCAGATAACATGGTTGTATATTTAGAAAACCCATCATCTCAGCCCAAAATCTCATTAAGTTGATAAACAACTTCAGCAAATTCTCAGGATACAAAATCAATGTGCAAAAATCACAAGCTTTCCTATACACCAATAACAGACAAACAGCCAAATCATGAGTGAACTCCCATTCATAATTGCTACAAAGAGAATTAAATACCTAGGAATCCAACTTAAAAGTGATGTTAGGGACCTCTTCAAGAACTACAAACCACTGCTCAAGGAAATAAGAGAGGACACAAACAAATGGAAAAACATTCCATGCTCTTAGATAGGAAGAATCAATATTGTGAAAATGGTCATACTTCCCAAAGTAATTTATAGATTCAATGCTATCACTATCAAGGTACCATTGACTTCCTTCACAGAATTAGAAAAAACTACTTTAAATTTCATATGGAACCAAAAAGAGCCCGCATAGCCAAGACAATCCTAAGCAAAAAGAATGAAGCTGGAGGCATCACACTACCTGAGTTCAAACTATACTACAAGGCTTACAAGTAACCAAAACAGCATGGTACTGGTACCAAAACAGATATATAGACCAATGGAACAGAACAGAGTCCTCAGAAATAACACTACACATCTATAACCATCTGATCTTTGACAAATCTGACAAAAACAAGCACTGGGGAAAGGATTCCCTATTTGATAAATTATGTTGGGAAAACTGCTAGCCATATGCAGAAAACTGAAACTGGACCCCTTCCTTATACCTCATGCAAAAGTTAAGATGGATTAAAGACTTAAATGTAAGTCCTAAAACCATAAAAACCTTGGAAGAAAACCTAGGTAATACCATTCAGGACATAGGCATGGGAAAAGACTTCATGACTAAAACACCAAAAGCAAAGGCAACAAAAGCCAAAACTGACAAATGGGATCTAATTAAACTAAAGAGCTTCTGCACAGCAAAGAAACTATCATGAGAGTGAACAGGCAACCTACAGAATGGGAGAAAATTTTTGTAATCTATCCATCTGACAAAGGGCTAATATCCAGAATCTACAAAGAACTTACATTTACAAGAAAAAAACAACCCCATCAAAAATGGGTGAAGGATATAAACAGACATTTCTCAAAAGAAGACATTTATGCAGCCAATAAACATATGAAAAAAAGCTCATCATCACTGTTCATTAGAGAAATGCAAATCAAAACCACAATGAGATACCATCTCACGTTAGTTAGAATGGCAATTATTAAAGTCAGGAAACAACAGATGCTGAAGAGGATGTGGAGAGATAGGAACACTTTTAAACTGCTGGTGGGAGTGTAAATTAGTTCAACCATTGTGGAAGACAGTGTAGTAATTCCTCAAGGATCTAGAACCAGAAATACCATTTGACCCAGCAATCCCATTACTGGGTATATACCCAAAGGATTATAAATCATTCTAAAGATATATGCAGATGTATATTTATTGTGGCACTGTTCACAATAGCAAAGACTTGGAACCAACCTAAATACCCATCAATGATAGACTGGATAAAGAAAATGTGGCACATATACACCATGGAACCATGGAATACTATGCAACCATAAAAAACGATGAGTTCGTGTAATTTGCGGGGACATGGATGAAGTTGGAAACCATCATTCTCAGCAAACTATCACAAGAACATAAAACCAAACACCACATGTTCTCATTCATAAATGGGAGTTGAACAATGAGAACACATGGGCACAGGGAGGTGAACATCACACACTGGGGCCTGTCAGGAGGTAGGGGACTAGGGGAGGGATAATATTAGGAGAAATGCCTAACATAGATGAAGGGTTGAAGGGTGCAGCAAACCACCATGGCATACGTATACATATGTAACAAACCTGCACATTCTGCACATGTACCCCAGAACTTAAAGTATAATAATAAAAAAATGAAAATAAAAAGAAAATTACTTTCAGGCAGCAAATTCTTTAAAAGTGATATTTAAATTACAAATTTGTCTTGTTTCCTCAAAATATAAATAGGATTACAGAGCACTAAATTTACTTTTTTTCTTGGGAATATAGTTACTATTTGTTGAGGTTTCTGAGGTCTTTAAATATATTGTTTCATTTAATTCTGAAAACAAGCTTTTGGAGTAGAAGTTACTATTCTCACTTATAGAGGAGTTAATTGTGACTCAGAGAAGTAAAATAATCTACTTCAAGTCACAGATAAGTGGCAAGGCAAAGAACACTGTCATTGCACCACCTTTGCCCTTTGTGGGTTTACAAATCTCTGCCTCCCAAATAACAGAGAGATCCGATGTGAAGAGGTTATATTTAACATGCACAAACCAGAAGTTCTTCAACCACAATCCCACTCCCAGGCTTCTCCAGATTAAAGGAAGGCACCTTTCCATGGTGTTAGGTTCTGCCAAGGATACTCTTGCTTTCTGCTCTGGAAACAGGACTGGGCATGCTCTGTGTTCTGTATCTTAACAGACAAGTAGCCTGGGGTAAGAAGGAGATGAGGATCTCAGCTTCTATCCAATCAAGATGGCTCCAATTTCTGAGTGTTTGGGAGGATGTGAAATGTCCCAACACTCTCCACTCCTACAGATGCTCTTTGGAGATCTCCCTCTAATTAATTTACAGTCTTTGCTTTCGGAAGTGCTCGAAGGTTGTAGTCACTGGATCTGTTTGCCTACTTCTTAGCAAGTCTTCTGGGTATGTGACTCATATGTAGAAAATGTGGTGTGATACCTGTGCAAATGTGCCACTCAGATCTCCTGCAGAAGGCATAATTGACTGACAATCCCAGCTACTTGTTCTGAATCCATCACTGCATTTGTGTCAAAACCACAATTCCCACAGTCGACTCCCAGCCAAGCCAGTGATTGAATGTGTCAGGGATACTAAGACAGGCCTATTTCTACCGTGAACTTTTTGGAAGCATAACTTTGGTTTTAGGACTTTCCATTGGTCTGCTCCAAAACTAAGAGTTTTGCTGTAAGTTGAGTAACTTCCTATCCAACCCTTTGTTCCCTTTCTCCTTCACAGGGGTCAAAGCAGAACAGGATTTTCAAGATTCTCTCTGATTCCACTGGTGCCCCCTCCCCCCTTTTTTTCCCCTAGTAGGCATTTCCCCCAATACATCTATTGCACATCTACGGTTTTCTCAGAGAACCCAGACTAACACACTGGTACTTAATGCCCACTGTCCTCTGTTTTGAAGACTTAGCTAAAATTCTAACTTGAGATAATAGAAAAAAATCCCATTTAATGTCTTGCTACATATGCTGTAGTTTCAAAGTTTGGAATATTTGATTTAATGCCAGATTTTTAAAATGAAAACATTTTTGGGTGGTTGAATGGGGGAGTAAACTGGAATCAATAGAACATTTGAGATATATAATTTTAATATAGATTCCTGAGATAATTCTCCAGGTTTTTAGTTCAGTTTACTTGTATAAATGGAAACTCAACTCTAAAGGAAATGGCACTAACAGAAGAAGGTTGATTTGGGACTGAGACCAGCCACTTGGCTCCTGGATTTATCTCTTTCCTTTACTAACGATAGTTGTGAATGCATCCCTCCATCTCTCTGCATTATGCCTTCTTGGTTTGAAAAATATGAAATTATTTCATTATACCCAAGAGGAAAGTATTATGACTCCCATTTTGCAGATGACGAAACTAAGGCTGAGAAAAAAGGATTTAACTTGCCCAAGTTAACCTAGCTAGGACACAATAGGATAAAAATTTGGATAGAAGGGTTGGTGGCTATATAGTGTTTTTTCTTTTCATCTATTTCAAACTGCATCCAGTAATCCTTAAGGTGTTTCCAATTATTAATGTTATGGATTTATACACTTGAAATTAAAAAATAACACTTTGTCTAAATACATATTTTACCTGTGCATGGATTTTCTGTTATGAAAGGAACCACCTTATTGGACAATTTTAGTTTATTTTTTATTGGCTGCTTTACTGAGCCTCATCAAATGTATTTGCTTTGCAGAGCTACAGTGGATTAATCTTGAATAAGTAATTTGGAAATGTTTTTATTCATTTCTATGGAAACCATCTATTTGGATTTTCATATATCAAGATCATAGAGATTTGTCCCAGTCCAATTGCAATCTTAGTTACAGCAGTGTTGGCTTACATATTAAAGGCATAGTTTTGCTCTGATGGCCCTTCAGAAATCTGTAATTGGTGTGGAACACTGACACTAACAGAATGTGTCCTATGAAGTCCTACGAGTTAGACTTCTGCAGATTAGTGGAATCTTTCTTGATGGAACAAGCTCTTTGGAATTTATTAACATCATTTCCCTCTCCTATTAACTATTCCCTTCTCAGACAATCCATTTGATGTGCCTTTGCTGGCATTTCAAAGGGTCAAACCTCAATCTGAGAGTCAAACTGATATCTGAGGTCATATATACCAGAAACATACTCCTTGACTTTTGTATTAGTCTGTTCTTGCATTGCTATAAAGAAATATCCGAGACTAGGTGTTTTAGAAAGAAGAGGTTTAGTTGATGCATGGTTCTGCAGGCTGTACAGAAGGCTGCATGGTTTAGTTGATGCATGGTTCTGCAGGCTGTACTGGGGAGGCATCAGGGAGCTTTTATTCATGGTACCAGGCAAAGCCAGAGCAGGCATCTTCACATGGGTGGAGCAGAGAACCCTCTCTTCTCTCCTGGAAGAGAGAATGGGGAGGTGCCACACACTTTTAAAGAACAAGATCTTGTGAGAACTCACTATCAGGAGAACAGTAGCAAAGGGATTGTGCTAAACCTTTATATATTTCTTTTCTACAGAACAAACCCCTATCCTTTGATTCTCAGAATGTGTCATACTGCCTCCAACATGACTTTACACCCTTGCCCCACCAGCTTTAGGGCTCTTTGTGCCAGGGTCTCCTTTGCTGAGGGGGCTGTTTGTGGAAAGGTAGGTGTTGGGCTCATGCCGTTCAGACCTCCTGGAGGGTGTGCACTGTGGTTGAAGAAAGCATACTCTAGGGGATAGCCTTGATATCTAAGACTCATGTTAGACATTTAAGGTGGCCAGGCACAGTGGCTCACACTTCTAATCCCAGCACTTTGGGAGGCTGAGGTGGGTGAATCATGAGGTCGGGAGTTTGAGACCAGCCTAGCCAATGTGGTGAAACCCCGTCTCTACTAAAAATACAAAAATTAGCTGAGCATGGTGGTGTGTGCCTGTAGTCCCAGCTACTTGGGAGGCTGAGGCAGAAGAATCACTTGAACCCGGGAGGTGGAGGTTGCAGTGAGCTGAGATCACACCACTGTACTCCAGCCTGGTGACAGAGTGAGACTCCATCTCAAATAAATAAATTAATTAAATTTAAAAAAAAAGAAAAAAAATGTAAGCCTAAATCTCCCAGCTATAAATCCTGGAGAGTTTATAATAAATATTCAAGATTATCTATGTCCATCCATCTCTCTCTCTCATCTATCTTTCTTGTTTCTTTCAAGTCAAATAATTATACAACATTATTTCTTAAAACGTTGATTACCTACAACTGATTTATAATCCATAAAACAACATCTAATTTGCCAAAATATTACATTACGTCTCTATCAGTTCAATGTCATGAGCTATTTAAAAAGTCAACCCAGAGGTCCTAGGCTTTCAATGTAGGAGAAAGTCAGGCCATTTTGATGAACTTTGTTTAGTCAGTCTTCCTTCATGCTATGCCTGATAGTATTATAATTATATAAGCTTTCATTTGGTCTATCTTTATATTTAAATGCTGTCTTTTATAAGCATAATTCATTTTTAAAACCAATCTGACAAACTTATTCTTTTACTTAGACTATTTAGTTCCTTTTTCTTTAATGAAATTACTGATATGTTTGGTTTTACACCTCCCATCTTACTATTTGCTTTCTATTTTGGCTTTATTAATATTCTCTTTTCTCTACTTTCTTGATTTTTTGAATTAATTAAATATTTACATTATTTCTTTTTCATCCTGCTCATTTGTTAATTTTACACTTTATTCTTCTTTTAATATTTGTCCTAGAGATCACAACATACATCCTTGACATTACAAATTATTACTCTGAACTCTTTCCTAATGTTACTAGAAACCTGGAACCTTTGAGCTTTATCTTTCCCTCCTGCCTTTTGAATAATTCATGTTATATATTTTAGGTGCGTATAAACTTAAAATTTCACAAGAATTCACAGTTTTTATACAATCTCTATTTATTTATAGTTATTCACATATTCACATATTTATCCTTTCCTGTATTCTTTTTTTTCCCCTTTGAGACAGAGTCTCACTTTGTCGTCCAGGCTGGAGTGCAGTGGCGTGATCTCGGTTCACTGCAAGCTCCACCTTCTGGGTTCACACCATTCTCCTGCCTCAGCCTCCCAAGTAGCTGGGACTATCCGCGCCCGCCACCATGCCCGGCTAATTTTGTGTGTGTGTGTGTTTTTAGTAGAGAAGGGGTTTCACCATGTTAGCCAGGACGGTCTTGATTTCCTGACCTCGTGATCCGCCCGTCTTGGCCTCCCAAAGTGCTGAGATTACAGGTGTGAGCCACCACACCTGGCCCCTGTGTTCTTAATTTTCTCCTGTTTTTTTTTTTTTTTTTTTTTCCATGTTTCCATCGGTGATTATTTTCCTTTGCCTGAAAATCTTCCTTAAGTATTTCCTTTATGCAGACCTACTGACAATGAACTCCCTTAGTTTTTTTTTTCCCCCTTGAAATTGTCTTTTTTTTTCAGTGATGAGAGAATATTTTTACCAGATATTGAATTCTGGAATGGTTTTTGTTTTCTTGCAGCACTTCAAAAATGTTACTCTAATGTCTCTGGCTTCTATCATTTCTGTTCAGAAGTAAGTTGAAAGTCACGTTATTGCTCCTTTGAAAATAATATGATATTTTTCTCCAGCTATTTTTAAGAATCTCTGTTTTTGAGGTATTTTACTGTACTTTCATACAGTACATTTCAGAAACGTACTGTGTGGTTTTCTTTGTCTTTATCCTGCTTGGTGTTTGTTGAGCTTCTTAAATCTGTGAGTCAATACCCTTTAATGGTTTTGGAAAATTCTTGGTCAGTATCTCTGAGACAGCTGGTTTTCTATCATCTCTCTTCTTGTTTTCTTGAACAATAATTATACATATGTTAGACATTTTGAGCATGTCGGAAGTCTCTTCCACTTCAATCTATATATTTTTTTTCTATTCTTTGTTCTCTCTGTGCTTCATTTTGTATACTTTGTTAATCTCTCTTCCAGTTTACCAATCCTGTGTCTAATTTGCCATTAATGCCATCCGTTGAATTCTTAAGATACTGCATTTTTTAGTTCTAGAGTAACTATTTGATTTTTTAAAAATAGACTCTAATTCTGTGGTTAGAATCCTCATCGTTTCATTTATATTTTATACTATTTTCTATTTAACATATTGATCATAGTTGTTTGCTGATTCAAACATCTGGATCATCAGTGGGTCTATTTCTCTTGTTTTATTCTGTAGATTATAACTCACATGACATTTTTTTCATGTGTAGTATTTTTTGGCTGAATGCAATGCTTTTGTGTATGAAATAACTGTAGGCTCCATACGGTTTTATCTTCTATCAGAAAAGGAGTCCCCTTTTCTGTTATGCAGATAGAGTGATGAAGTGATTATCTTAATTCATTCAGGGATCGAGCTTGGTTGGAACTTATTTCAGTAAGATTCAATCTATGCTTGGTTTGTCCCTCTTCCTAGGGCAGGCCTTCCCAGGCTTTTGGCTGAGAGTCTGGTGTTTCCTCAGTCCTGCAGTTTGCAGGAGATTCAGATTTTCCCTTTAGGGGAGTTCAGCCTAACATGTATTTATTTATTTATTTACTTATTTAGAGACAGGGTCTCACTTCTTGCCCAGGCTACAGTGCAGTCATGTTATCTCCGCGCACTGCAACCTCTACTTCCCAGGCTCAAGTGATCCTCCTGCCTCAGAGTAGCCGAGAATATGGGCATGCACCACTATGCCCAGGTAATTTTTGTATGTTTTGTAGAGAAGGGATCTTGCCATGTTGCCCAGGCTGGTCTTGAACTCCTGGGCTCAAGCAATTTCCTCGCTTGAGTGAGAAAAGTTCTCAGTGTAACTTTTTATCCTCACAAATCATACTATTTTAATATTAGCAAATGTCTTTATGGGGTGAGCAGTCATGCATTTGAAGTAGTTTTCTTCACCTTGAAAATCTTTAATTTCTAAGCACTGTGAGATTGTGGGAGCTATTTTCTGCCTTTTGGAAGTTTTTGGCCTAGCTTTTTATCTTCCTGGACAATACCAGAACTCCAAAATTCCCTTCAAGGAAAACTGTCTGTATGCTTAAGGCTTTTCAAGTTTTCATTTTTGTCAGTCCAGTTTGTGTGGCAGCTAACACTTTTGCTGATTTCTGTTTCCAGTAGCATAGCCTCTTTCTGAGCCAAGGTTGATCAACTTTTGGTCAGAACTGGAAAACGTTCCTAGAGAAAAAATTAGTGGCCCTAATCAGCTCATCTAGGAACTCTGTTCCCCTCTGGAATTTTAATTAATCTAGTCCTAATTGCTTTCATAGATCTCTCATGCCTTTAACAATATTAAATAAAATACCATTCATCTTTTGCTAGTTGTTTTGTCACAGTGGAAGTCTTGGCCTGCTCTGGACTACTTCATTCTGTCTGGACATAAAAGTTCTTGCCCTCACACTTCATTATTCAAACGATCATCCAATACACTAATCTGGAAAAGATTATAATACTATTTTTGGTCTAGCACTTTTCCATGTGAAAATGGCTTAGTTATTTACTGTATTTTCAAGGACTACCTTACAAACACTAATTGAAAAAATGTCTCTCATTTTCTACCTATTCTTCATGACTGACTTTGTATATAGCCTTTGCCTCAGTCTTCCTTGAGTCCCCTAGTTGGACATAAACTTCTTTCTGGAACTCCTGCAACACCTTATTTGTATGATTTTATTGCACATATACCTTACATTATGGTTACTTATGTATATTAAGAGCTTCATCCACATTGGAAGGAATCAATAAATAAAAGACTGACTATAATACTGGGGTTACATTTTGGGGATACCAAGTGAGTCACTACATACTAATCCTCATTGTTTGCGAAGAGATCACCTAGGAAGCAATATTTGTGAATGTTTTCTGAACTGGAGGCAAGAATCACACCAGAACCATCCATTTGCTTTTTGGAAAAAACATTTTCATAATAGTAAGGTTAAAATTCTGGTTTTTCACCGCCATTAAATAAGAGAAACATGGTTAATATGACAAAGGCAACTAGTGTTCACATACTTGCAGATCCTTGTATCAAAAGCTATTGTAGGGCTTATTATATTGGTGGTGTGTCCAAAATTGGTGGGTTCTTGGTCTCACTGACTTCAACAATAAAGCCACGAACCCTCATAGTGAGTGTTACAGTTCTTAAAGATGGTGTGTCTGGAGTTTGTTCCTTCTGATGTTTGGACATGTTTGGAGTTTCTTCCTTCCCGGTGGCTTCATGGTCTCGCTGGCTTCAGGAGTAAAGCTACAGACCTTTGCAGTGAGTGTTACAGCTCCTAATGTGACATGCCTGAAGTTATTCTTTCCTCCCAGTGGGTTTGAGGTCTCGCTGGCCTCAAGAGTGAAGCTACAGATCCTCGCAGTGAGTGTTACAGCTCATAAAGGCAATATGAACCCAGAGTGAGCAACAGCAAGATTTACTGCAGAGTGAAAGAACAAAGCTTCCACAATCCATATCGCGACTACAGCGCCTTGCCCCTGTTGCCTCAGGCAGCTTGCTTTTTATTCCTTTATCTGACCCCACCCACATCCTGCTGATTGGTCCATTTTGCAGAGAGCTGATTGGTCTATTTTACAGAGAGCTGATTGGTCCAATTTACAAAGAGCTGATTGGTCCATTTTGACAGAGTGCTGACTGGTGCATTTACAATCCCTGAGCTAGACACAGAGTGCTGATTGGTGCATTTACAATCCTTTAGCTAGACACAAAAGTTCTCCAAGTCCCCACTAGATTAGCTAGACACAGAGCACCCATTGGTGTGTTTACAAACCTTGAGCTAGACACAGGGTGCTGATTGGTGTGTTTACAATCCTTGAGCTAGATAAAAAGTGCTGATTGGTGCATTTACAATCCTCCAGCTAGACATAAAAGTTCTCCAAGTCCCCACCTGACTCAGAAGCCCAGCTGGCTTCCTCTAGTGGATGCTGCTGGGACCTCAGTCAGAGCTGCCCATCAGTCCTGCACTATGTGCCCACACTCCTCAGCCCTTGGGGAGTTGATGGGACTGGGCACCACGGAGCAGGAGGTGGCACCCGTTAGGGAGGCTGGGGCCTCGTGGGAGCTCTGCAGCTGGGGCATGGCAGGCTGCAGGTCCTGAGCCCTGCGCCATGGGGAGGGGGCTGAGGCCCAGTGAGAATTGGAGCACAGCATGGGCAGGCAGGCAGTGCTGGGGGACCTGGCGCATCCTCCGCAGCCGCTGGCCAGGGTGCCAAGCCCCTCACTGCCTGGGGCAGGGGTTTCCTGATGTCTGCTCCCAGTGCGGGCCTGCAGAGCCCACACCCACCTGGAATTCGGGCTGGCCCATGAGCGCTGCGCGCTTCCCCGGTTCCCGCAGGTGCCTCTCCCTCCACACCTCCCAGGAAGCAGAGGGAGCTGGCTCGGGCCTCGGCCAGACCAGAAAGGGGCTCCCACAGTGCAGTGGCAAGCTGAAGGGCTCCTCAAGCACCACCATAGTGGACACCGAGGCCGGGGAGGTGCAGAGAGCGAGGGCTGCTAGCACGTTGTCACCTCTCAGTAGTAGTTAGGGTCTAGAATATCCATGTACAACTTACATTCTCAAGATTACGCACATAAAATTTCTTAGTCAGAAATGACTCTGTTACTCCAGGAATTCTAATACCTCTAAAATCAACCACCATTTGAGCAACTGAGCACTGCTGTGAGCAAAACACTGTGGGGAAACACAACATTCAGACGTTGCCACTTCTACACCAAGGGGCATAGTTAAAACAAGGCATAAATATTGCAAATAAAACAACATCAATATTAGAAAATATGTGACAGAAGCTACATGAATAATGCAGCTAGTAAATATTCTAAGGATGTAGAGGAGATGATGACCATTCTGTGGGTGGTCCTGCTAGAGACCTGGATTATATCCTCTCATGGGACTTCATATAGCCTCATGTAGCTTATGTAGCCTCAAGGGACTTTGGCTTTAAAATTCCTTTTCTTTTCTTTTTTTCTTTCTTTCCTGTAAGTTGGATTGATATAACCCATTGTGTTGGAAGAGAAATGAATAAACTTAATAATGTCTTTCCATCCCAGTTGGCTTTAATAGTCTCAATTGCTTTTAAGAAAAACTTGTAAGACAAGTAAAGAACTTCCTGCCAAACTGTATGAATGCCATCTGGCCTGGTGTGGAAGCTTGGTGGTCTAAGTCCATTCATTTAAAAAGTACAATTTACCACAGCTATTCTGGAAGAGCCTGCAGGCGGAAGGAGCTGCAGTGTTTCTCATCAGAAATGTTAAATGAAAAAAAGGATCAGAGATGAACCAAATAAACAATGTCCCTGGAGAACCAAAACTTAAAGATTTCAAAGTGTTATGGTGAAATTTTATTAGTAGTTGGGTAGAACATGAACTGTAGAGTGAAACTGGTGAAAGGAAATCAGAAAAAAAAACAGACATAAGAATGCTGTTTGAGGACTATCAAGGACCAGGACGTAAATCAAAATTTGCCAATGTTTAAATATTCATTTGGCATATTAGTCTGGGTGTAGTGGTTCATGCCTATAATCCCAGCACTTTGGGAAGCTGAGGCAGGAGGATCACTTGAGCCTAGGAGTTCAGACAAGATCGGGCACTTTCAGGATGTTATGGCCATAAACTGAGCCCAGGAGTTCAATACCATCCTGAGCAAGATGGTGAGACCCTGTCTCTACACAAAATTTAAAAAAAAAAAAAAAATTAGTCGGGCTTAGCAGCTCGTGCCTGCAGTCCCAGCTACTCAGAAGACTGAGGTGGGAGGATCCCTGGTTGAGCCCAGAAATTTGAGGTAGCAGTGAGCCACGATCGCACCACTACACTCCAGCCTGGACCACAAAGCAAGGCATTATGCCTTAAAAAAAGAAAATAATTACTATAAAGACCACCTCATCACATGAAACCAGGTAACTATGTTGTTGTACTATTCAATTGCATAGAATTCAATTACACAGGATGCAAAAAGTGCAAACCAAAAACTGGGAAGAGTTCAGACCCCAGAAGATAAAAATAGTGTTAGATGGTGGACTAAAGATAATTTTCTTCTCCCCCTATACTTCCTAAACATTTTGTAATTTTATTATATTAATAATTTTTGAAACAATACTTTTATTCAACAAATATTTAATGACTTTATGGTGGACACAAAGACATAATAGATATTATTTCTACTCCCAAGGAACTCTAAAACTAGTAAGAGAGTAAGACATATAATATCTAACAAAGAGTGTGAAATAGGTAAAGCCAGAGGAAGTCAGGTAAAAAATATTCATGTAAGACTATTGTGATCATGAAGGCTTACTGAAGGCAGGAGAGTTTGAACCAGACATCGAAGGATAGGCGTTTAATAGATTATTGTTGAGCATGAAATGGCATTCTTTGTGAAGAAAATGCACAAGCAAAAGGGGAAAGATGAAAAAAACATTGCTATATTTGTGGAACAGCAAAGATCCACATTGCTCAATGAACAAAGTAGAAAAAAAAAAAAAAAAGGTAACTTGAAAGTGAGGTAGAGACCAGATTTTAGATTGCTTACATGCTAGGCTAAAAGTTGGCCATGGTCATTGCATTCTAAGAGCTAATATGTGTATATTACAAGGTGCGAAGTATTTTCATATACTTTACATATGGTCTTCATAATAATGTTTTGGAGAAGAGATTATCACCCCATATACAGATAACAAAAACTAAAGCTGGAGAAGCTAAATGACCCTCCAAAATCACAGAGCAAGTTTCTTCTCCTGTCCATATTGTGCCTTCTAGTTGTTCATTCACACCAAATATATATTGCATTTGTCATAATGCATCATAATTGGTCACTTTTTTCTCTAGCACATCCTATTTATGTGTGAAAAAGGCAGCCACCAGGAAATTCACATGACTTAAAATAATTGATTTATGTTTTTTTTTTGTAGGCAGCCAAGTATGATGGCTAGAAAATGGCGTTAGAATAAAGCCTTCATACAAGTTATAGCTCCACTCTCAGCTGTTTGACATTATCTATTAACTATTTAGTTTAACTTTTCTGAGCTTAAGTGTCCTTACTTTCAATAATGCTTATCTTAGAAAGTTGTTCAGAGTAGCAAATGGGAAAATGTAAAAAATGTTCAGCCTAGGACCTGATTCATAATAAGCATTAAGTTAATAGACATTTTATGTTGTTGTAGAAGATACTATTAATATAATAACTTTGAATTATTAACTGAATCCCTTTCTTTTTATTTCTTTTTCTTAATTTAGTTCAGTCAGTTCTTAATGTCCCAGATTTCATGATGGTAGATATCATCCTTATGCTTCTAGATATAGCACTCCCTTAAGCATTTCTTATAGGTCCAGTGTAGTAGTAATGAATTCCCTCAGTTTTTACTTGTCTGGGGAAGATTATTTCTTCCTTTTTTTAAAGGATAACTTTGCTAGGTATCGTACTCTTAGTTGGCAGTTTTTTCTTTCAGCATTTTGAATATATCATCCCTTTCTCTCCTGGTCTGTAAGATTTCTCCTGAGAAACCCACTATTAGTCTGATGGGAGTTCTCTTATATGGGACTAGGATGCTTTTCTCTTGCAGTTTTTAGAATTCTGTCTTTCTCTTTGACTTTTGACAGTTTGACTATAATCTGCCTTGGAGAAGACCTTTTTGGGGATTTTTGGGTACCTGGGGATTTTTGAGTTTGTTTTATCTAAATCTTTTGTTCAGGAAGTCTTTAAAATAAATTTTAAAGAAATCTATTATTTCTCAACCAGGCATGGTGGTTCATGCCTGTAATCTCAGCACTTTTGGAGGCCAAGGCAGGGATATCACTTGAGGCCAGATGTTCGAGATCAGCCTGACCAACATGGCGAAACCCCATCCCTACTAAAAATACAAAAATTAGCTGGGTGTAGTGGCACATGCCTGTAATCCCAGCTACCCAGGAGGCTGAGGCATGAGAATCACTTGAACTTAGGAGGCAGAGGTTGCAGTGAACCGAGATTGGGTCATTGCACTCCAGCCTGGGCAACACAGCAAGACTCTGCCTTGAAAAAAAAAAAAGAAATCTATTATTTCTTTATGAATTTTATTTATAAAAATCTATTTTTATCAATATAAACTTTTATAGAAATGTATTAATATTTTTGTGAAGATATATATTTATATAAATTTGTATAGATTTATATTTATATATTATAAATATTTTATATATTCATAAATATTACATATAAATATAAAGATAAAGATTTATATTTATAAAAATCTATTTCTAAATAGATTTTTAAACAATTAAAAAAATAAATTTAAAAGAAGTCTATTATTTCTTTAGATAGATTATCTATGCATTTGCCACTCTCTTTACTTTCTGGAACACCCAAAATTTGAACATTTGGTCACTTTGCGATGTCCGATATGTAACATAGGCCTCTTTCATTCTTTTTTTTTTTTAATTGCTTTTTCTTTTTTTGGTCTACTTGGGTTATTTCAAAAGACCTGTCTTCAAGTTCTGAAATTCTTTCTTCTGTTTGATCTAGCCTATTGTTGAAGCTCTCAGTTGTATATTTTGTTTCAATACATTGAATTATTCAGCTTTAGAATTTTTATTTGGTTAATTTTTTATGACATGTACCTCTTTGGTGAATTTCTCATTCATATCCTGAATTGTTTCTCTGATTTCTTTATATTGTTTATCTGTGTTCTTTTGTATCTCACTGAGCTAGTTTAATATCGTTATTTCGAATTCTTTTTCAGGCATTTCATACATTTATTTTTCACTGGAATCTATTTCTGGAGAATTGTGGTGTTCCTTTGGAGGTGTCATATTTCCTTTTTTTTTTTTTTTTATGTTTCTTGTGTCTTTATGTTGATATTTGCACATCTGGTATAACAGTTGTTTCTTCCAGTTTTTGGATTGCCTTTCATAAACAAAGACTTTTTCCTGTAGATGTATCTATGGTATTAGTTGGGTAGGGCACTTTAGTTTTGATTCTGGGTATGTGCAGTAGGGTAATTACTTATGATTTCTTTGGCTGTAAGTAGTGTCAATGGTGTCTATGATTTCCTCAGTGGCTTAGGCTGAAGTTGTTAGTGGAGGTTGTGGTGAGACGTTGCTTAGGATGGGGAGGCCAGGTGGGCCAGTCCTTGGGCCCCTGTAGTGGCAGTGGTGAGCTAAGTATACCTGTCCTTGGGTCCCCCTGGTGGCATACATGGGCACTGGTATTAGTGGGTCTAGGAAGACCCACTAATTCTTGGGCCTCCAGGCTACACGATGGCAGTGACAGCAATGGGTTGGGTGGCTGGGCAGGCCTCAGTTTGCTGGGCAGTGTGTATGGCATACATGATGGCAGTATCAGTAGTAAGATAACCTCAGGCTCTCAGATGGCATGAACTGGTGTCAGCGGTGGCTGCTATGGCTGGGTGAGGCAGTCCCCAGGCCCCTGTTGACATGTGTGGGTGGTACCAGTGGTGGTGGTGGTAGCAGGCTGGGTGGGCCTGTTCTCCGGCCTCCAAGAAGAGTGCACAGATGTCAGTGGTGGCAGATGAGGCGGGGTGATTCTCAGGTTTCGATGGTATGCTTGGGTGCTGGTGGCAGGTTTTGTGGGACTGGTATTATGGTGCACATGTACACGTGAGGCGACTGATGGGTCAAGTGTTCCGTGATTGGAAGCAAAGAGCCTGCTCTCTCCCTGCAACCAGATGTTCACCTTTCCCCGGCTTACCCCTACAGATCATTGTGTTGTATATAAGGGATTTGGAAGGCCACAGAATAAGAGTCAGCTTAATAAGTAAAGAAGGGAAAGGGAGGTTACAATCAAGGATCACTTTATTACTTTATCTGAAGTGATATAATTCTTCTGTGCTTGAGGAGTAGACAGTCCCATTCATTAATTTACTTCATTGTCCTGTCTTCAGCATCATTAGTGAACTAAAATACACTAAAATAATACTACTGCTGTTAATGTTGAGAATTAACATTTACTGGGTCCTTAATATATGTTAGGCAACAACCTAGAATAGAATAGAATGAATAGAATAGAATAGGCCACTCAAGCTTCAAGTTACAGAAAAATTTTTCTTATTCTGAAGTTTGTGTTGGGTTCTTGAAGCACATTTTTACTATGCATATCTAGAAATGCACTTTTTGTTATTGCACCAGGCCTATGGAGTCAACAAATATAGAATACCTTTGCTATGGCCTGAATGTTTGTCCCCTCCAAAACTCATATTCAAATTTAATTGCCATTGTTAACAATGTGAAGAGGTGAGGTCTTTCAGAGGTGTTTAGGTCACAGGGTCTCACCTTCGTGGGTGGAATTGGTGCCGTTATAAAAGGGCACATTGGGCCCCTCTTGTCTCTCTCACTTTCTTGGTTTCCACCATGGGATGACACAGTAAGAAGGTCCTGGACAGATGGCGGAAACTTGGTATTGGACTTTTCAGCCTTCGGAATTGTGAACCAGTACATTATGCTCATTATAAATTACCCACTTTCAGGTATTCTGTTCTACCAGCACAAAATGGACTAAGATAACTTCCATAAAGACACCCCACCCTATATTTGCTATATATTTATTCTATGATTCAGAGCAGCACTATATAGCTACAGCTACACAAAGCAAATATATCATGCATTTGAATATTTTATTCCTCCATTGACCCTTCTGCTTCTTCTCATTGGCATAATATTTCCCACCGAAGTTTTCATATCCTCAAGGTCAGGTGCTTCTAGAAAGTCAGGCATGATCAGTCATGATCAGTCCTTTCTGTGAGAACTCAGTCTATCAAGGTTCTCATCAGTGTGTATTAGTTGGCTTTGGTGTGCTTTACTAATCCTATTTTAGCTTATTTATTTGTTTTTTAAACCTCTTTTGACCTGAAGAATTAAGTTTAATCAGAAATCTGGCATTTGTAATGATGCCCTTTGGGATATATTCAGTGAATACTTGATACTTACCATGTTGATAATGATATAGTTTGTTAAGTGATATAAGTGTCAAGGAGCTGGGAAAATATGAGTCTGACTGACTAGGATAGAACAAATGCAGACACTAATTTCAAGCTCACAGACACAGCTTAATTAATTTTAAAAATCTGCTCTGTAGTTTTAGCCAGTTTTAAGACGTATTCTCAGAAAATATATCTTTTTTTTGCCCCCTCAGTATATTTCCACTTTACCCAAAATTCTTTCAAGTATTAACTAACTAAATATAAAACATGAAAGTACCGTCTAGCGAGGGACACCAAGGTGGTTTCTTGAGATTAGGAAAAAGATAAGCATGTCTTCTTAACATCTCATGATATTTAGTCAGCACTGGAGCCTTGGGTATTTCAGGGGATTTGGAGAAGCACTTCAGCAACTAGCCATTGGCTCAGGAGAAGGTTCTTCTTTCAGTGTGCTACTCTAGTATGTGGAGGAGAAGATCCAATGGAAGGAGAAAGAAACTCCATTACTCTTTCTTGTGGAATACTAGGGAGGATCAAAAGATCCTTTAATTCTGAGTTTAGTCATCACTAATGATAGATTTGGCTGGGAAGCATTAAAGTAAATTCCCCCCAGCTTACAGGCTTCCGAGCCTAGCTCCTGATCTTACATAGCTCTTTGCCTGGAAGGTTGCCCAACTACTACCCTCACCTACAAGCCTTAGTTCCCCCTATGTCTCCCACAGCCCCTTTAATTGCCCTGTACAATTACTTCATCAGATCTTTAAAAGAGAATAAAATTAAATACTATGTATTTGATAATTGATTTAATAAAATGTGTGATTCATTATTCTTTAAAAAGGGTGCAGGTATTTTTTAACACATATGGTGCTTCTAATAATGTGTATAAATATTTAGTTATTTGATCTCAGGTAAGTTATGTCTTATTATAACACCCTTGTAGTGAAAACATCAGATTCCATATGATTTTTAACTCACAACATTTTCCAGACCTATTCCATAATTTTAGCACTGTCCATACTGTATACATTTACATATTGTGAGAAAGCCAAATACACTTGTAAATCATAGCTTCAGAATGAAAATATTTAGGCATTTACATATCACAAACCTTTAAACAGTTTAATGTAGAGATTTATACATATGCTATGTAAGTAGGATATGAGAGACAGTTGAATTAGTACATAAAGTTTTTATTTAAAGTTTTCCCCTTCCAAGCAAGCTTCATTTACACATTCTAATACTGTACAAAATTTACATTCTCTGTGACTTATTTATTCACTTTTCACTTTCTAGTAACTTATGTCTTTCTGAAATACAGAAAGCTTTACTTATAGTTCTCATAAATGCTTTTATTTATTTTGGCGAGAAATAAAAAATAAAATGCAGAACAAGTCTAAGGAAAGCAAATGTTCTTGTATAAACTGTGACTTTTGGAAGAAACAGTGACAGTTGACAACAAAAGGTTCTGAAACAGACCTCGTTCTATTCATGATGTCAGCTGAGATTTTCCCACAGAGTACTGTAACTTTTCTTTCTATATACTCATATGTTTTCAAGGAAAAAGAAATGAAAGTTGATTGCACTGGATATACATATATTTATATATATATTTTTACAACGGATCCTTTGGATCTGAACATACAAATAAATACAAAAACAATGAAGATTGCACTTTACTGTAGAAACGGCATTGGATTCCAGTATACCCATTTATCTTGACATGCTCTGCCATGAAAGCTTATCACCAAGGCATTTTTCATCTGTGGGATTTCCTTAATTATTGTTTTGAATGACACATTTATTGAAGGATTCAACGCCATCTCTGGATGGTTAAAAAGTATTTTAGGCTTTTATTTACTCCTAAAGTTGTTGTTCAAGCTCTGAAGGGCTTGAAAATCGAATGTGCATTCCTGTCAGTTTTGTCCTTTTGGTTGGCCACACTGAGACTTATCTCATGCTATCCTGACCTTCTGCTCCTGAATTCCTCATGCTCCTCAAGACAACTAGCAATTGCTCGCTTAAATGAGTTCAAGCATCTCCGGTGATAACAAACAAAATATGATGAATTGGGGGAATAACGATCGTAAGTCAAGTGTCTAGAGCTACCCAAAGGTGAGGAAGAGGAGAAGTATTTTGTCAGGTGCTATAATTGGCTCCTGTGGCTCTTGTAAGTTCTGTGTTTTAGAAACAGAAAGACAACTGGAATTGTACTTAACAGAAATTATTCTTTCTTTTCATCCCTGAATTCCTGAAAACAATCTCCCATTTTTTTTATTATGGATTAAATTTGGGTCAGACATATCATATAACAGAATCTCTAAAATAGTACGTGACTGAATTTGTCAATCCTGTCTTTTGAAGTCAATAACATGTTAGGGAAAAGCACAAACCTCCATGAACTGAATAGTGACATAATGTGTTGTGTTTTAATCTTTCAGATAAAATTGAGGACACAGAAGTGATGACACTATCTAGCTTAGAACCTATAGGGTAGAAAGCATTTATTACAAGAGCCAACATGTTTCTCTTTTCTGATCCCAAGAGGTGCTATAAGGGCAGAAGGTGTATGAAATGAAGTTGTAAAGAAATGAAAATGCCTCTCTTTAATCTTATATGATTTTCAATAACAGTGTTGCCAATGGAGTCTGTGAAGTAGCCACAGGTTAAGAATACAGAATCAAGTGGCAATTTCTGTAATGCAATGTATTTTGCTGGCTCAAATTTGGAATCATTCTTGAACACAGTATCCCCGAAATGTCAACATAGATCACATGCAGGTAGACTACAATGCACAATACTGATCTCAGGTCTCTCTGGGGCCAGTCTTCTCTATTTTGTCTTTCTCCTTTTGAAAGTTAAGATTCACATGAAGAGTTTTTGTAAAGCTGGGATAAGTTAAAACCAGTCTGAAATGGAAGAGTCTGTCACCACAGGAAGTTTGGTGCGATCTGGGTTACAGACACGGTATATGTTCAAGAACAGGTCTCTTCCTTTTGTAGTTACTTATAAATCATCAGAAACCAGGGGTGGGTTTTGGCAGTTGTACCATTAGAATGCTTTGTTCCTATTATAATAGTGATGCCACCTGCCATTGCTTCCTAGAATGTGATACCGTTCATTCCAGAGTTTCCTGGTGTTATTTGTTGTATGGCACACAAGAGGGCAGAATAACTGTCACACAGGCAGGGCCTGCCAACGGTTCTGCTACATCTCCTTCGAGTTCTGTCCAGGTTCCTTTCTCTGGACAATAGCATATTGTAGATGACTTGTAGGCCCCCTGTAATGACAGAGGAGGGAGCATTTAGAGAAGGAAGTCGGAGAAGTGCAGTGGCAATGTTACTGATCACATTTATTAACATATTGAAAAGAAAATATCTGTTCTCCATTCTTGCTAAATAATTCGAAATGAAAGCAATGGATTTTAAACTGTTCTATTCCAAGGTAAAAGTTAAGATTGACAACATTTCAAAAAAAATTTTGTGTGTGTGACTAATAATAAAAGTCAAATACCTAGAGGATCCTGGATGCTCAACAAATCCTAAATCGGCTGGGTGCAGTGGCTCATGCCTGTAATTACAGAGCTTTGGTAGGGAGGGCGAGAGGATCACTTGAGCCCAGGGGTTTGAGACCAGTCTGGGCAATATAGCAAGACCTCATCTCTACACACACACCAAAAAAGATAAAAACAAATTGGGCCTGATAGTACACATCTGTAGTCCCAGCTGCTTGGGAGGCTAGGACAGGCGGATTGTGGTTACAGTGAGCTCTGATCATGCCACTGTACTCCAGCCTAGGCAACAGAGTAAGATCCTGGCTTAAATAAATAAATAGATAGATAAATAAATAAATAAAAATAATATACTAAACATAGAAGTTATCCAGCTGGTTTAAGTTTTAAAAAAAGAACAAATTTACTTTAAACATTCAAATAGTTAAGACAATGATATTTCAGATTGTTGTCTCACTTCTCCATTTTTATTTTGCTACTGTGAAGAATCAGAGCTAGGATTGAAAACCAGTTTAAAGTAAACTGGAAATGAAAGTTTGTCAGCTTTTGTCAGCTTTCTCATATATTGATTTATTTATTTTCAAGAGGCCACATGAGAAATAAAATGTCCTTAATCTTGTTTTCTTTGTCAACTTTAGAGGCTAGTGCTTGTGTAACACTTCCCTCCCCAAACCAAGGCAGCTTTGTGTTTATCACAGGAAACAAACAAAAATGCCAACCAACCTAATAATTATTTTTCTGAAAATGCCCCAATGTCTACTTCCAAATGTATATATCTTGCAGCTAACAATATGTACAAGCAAAGCAAACAAGTGCACATATGAATATCTAGTTATATATGTCAATGCCTATTTGCCTACATATAACTAATAATGTTTTAAAGCTCCCCAAAACATTATGTCACAATCTGTTAGAGGCAAAAGAAATAAAACTAAATAATATTATTAAAACCACCAAATTAATCTTATAAAACTAACACAGGTAATTAGGAAAATAGACAAATATTCATCATTTTAAAAGTGAATATGTAATCTGCTAGACCCGATGTGTCTCCTGATGTACTATAATTTGAACTACAAAGCCACCTTCTCAGGTGTTCTTGCTAAAAAAGAAGAAAGAAGTTAACAAAGGAAATAAAAAAAGGAAAAAGCTGAATTTAATTATGCCCTTATCTCTGACTTCCAGTCTCTAGAAAATATGCAGACGGAGGACTATTTCAAATGACTCCACAAGGAAGTCATTAACCAATTTCAGAATGTAAGGTATTCTGTATAACTGACCCTCTTGTCAAAAAGTCAATGGCATGAAACAAAAAGAGGCTGGGTAATGTTCTAGATTGCAAGACATATAAGATAAATAATGATGAAATATAAGAAAGATTTGTTGGATCCTGATTTGGATATGTCAATTTGAAAACTACATCTTTTTTTTTAAGTCAGTGGCAAATATCTGAATATAAAAAGTTATAAATGAATTATTGTTAATTTTTTGGAGAATGAGTGTATTTATGTAAGTTAACGATTTTTAAAAGGTAAATACTGAAGCATTTAGGGTGAAATGATAGGACATCTGGGATCTACTTCATATTGCCTGAGCCAGAGATTTTAAAAGAGGGGATAGATGAAGTGTGGCAAAATGTTGATGGATGTTGAAGCTGAATGATGGGTTAATGAGGGCCCATTCTAATCTCGATTTTTGTGTATGTTTAGAAAATTTCATGATAAAGAGGGAAAATAAGGGGAAAAATCAATGGCAAATCACGCATCCTAAATAGACTTCATGAATATTGGAGAATGAATTTCCATTTTTCATGCCTTACCAGTCAGAAACCTTTCAGACCCTCTTAATGAACTGCAGACCATTTGTAAAATCACCTCAGTTTGACTTTTAGTTGGGAAGCCAGAATCACAAGATCATAGAGATAGGAGAGAAAGAGACCTGCCGCACCTTGTCATGCTGTTGATCAGCCAGCAAGCCAGTTCAACAGCCACCAGACTGATCCTATTTTACTACCTAAAGCAACTGACTGCCTGTGTGTAAGTATGATACTCTTAAAAGGTACATGTGTGGAAGATAACACATTTGGAAGGATACAGAAAAAGTAAGCACCAACAAAATAAAGGAGCATGCAGTAAATGTGGACACATACCATACTCCAGCTGTAGCCTCCCACAAGGTAAATGCTGTCATCAAGTACTGCACAGCCAGGGCCACTTCGGCCCTCCAAAATGGGAGTTTGGAGTATATTCCACTGGTCACCTTTCGGGTCATAGCATTCCACAAGCATTACATCAAGGTGGGAGAAACCTAAGTGACAGAACAAAGTGGAACAACAAAATAATAAATGCTCAGGGTCCCAATTCGAGGCCAGGCCTTCTTTTAAAAACAGGTCTCAAGTCAAAATAGATAATTATGGTTTTGAAATTACAAAAGCATAAATTCACTGAGATTGGGAGAAATGTCAGAAAGACCTAAAAAACCCCAAAGAAACTCTAGTTGTTTTAGATTACTTCAAAGCAAGAATACCTGAGCAGATGTCATTAGTAAAGGTTGATTATATGTGGATAGATCTTATTAAAATGGTTTATTAAAACCTTATTTTAAAAGGTTTAAAATAATAGTTTAAGCAAGCATTTTACAGGGCACTTACAATATGCTAGTTTTCTTTTCTAAGGACTTTATTTAAATGAACTCATTTAATCCCTTCCATCATTCTATGAGATAGTCCCTGTCCTTACTTTCATTTTATAGATAAGGGAACTGGGGGACAGAGAAAGTCAATTGCTTGAGTAAGTCACAAGTCAGTAAGTAGACAGGTTGAGATTTGAATCCAGGAGAGGCTTCAGAACTCAAACTCTTGCATACTAAATTGTATTGCTTTTTCTCAAATGAATATTTAACTCTCTCAGAATGTTTTGATAAATTAAAAATATGTTGTTCAGCATCTTTTACCTTTTTCACAATTTGACTATGTTTATAAACAACTCTGATGATGTAAATGGTTTCTAATATTTACCAATAATCAAGGTTTAGAGTAGGAGGCTGAGTACCTTTCACTGAAGAGCTTCTCCTACCTCTTCTGATAGGGTTCTCAGTGTCTGGGGCAGTACCTAGGTCACTGAGAACAACTTAAGTTTCCTGGACTCTACTGGAGCCCTGCCTTTAATTTAAAGGGTGAGAAACACTTAGTGGGAGCTTCATACTCACCAAGCAGATCAAACCTTTAATGTTTTTATTTATTTATTTTTCCTGTAGTTAAATGCAGGCTATGGATATTTGCTAGCTGACAATCACAGTGTGTATTTTAAAGTAACCAACGTACTGGATTCTTTAAAATAATTGAGAAGATGAATCAAAAAGTGGAGAAATTTTGGTCTTGAAGAGGTAGACAGGTTATTTTGGTTACTAACTTCCTACAGAAAATAAATCACATAGATGGTGGAACAACAGAACAATGTACTCACTGCAACTCTAGAGTATATTCCTTTCCTTTACCATTAAGATTATTAATGATGATTTTTGAAGCATATACACTTAGAATGGGTACTTGGGCAAATTCCAGGTTCTGACCTTAGAGGCGTCATTTGAAGATATATATGCCTTCTCTGTGCCAGTGTTATACATGGGGACCGTAATCCTCATAGAAACCATCAAGGCAAGATTAATTATCCCTCCTCTACAGATATGAGGTTAAGTGTCTTGAGTGAGACCGCACAACTAGAAAGTGCATAACTAAAATCAAACGTGGGCTTAGATGCAATGTCTATATCCTCTCCTCACCAGGATGCCTCCTTGAGCTAACCCAGTTTTGATGTGTGTGTACTATTTCTCATTTAGATTGTCATTACCTGAGTCTTTCTGTCCAAACCCAACCTTAAATGTTAGAAGATCCTAGAGCATTTAGACAATATCTTGTGCAGAAGAATGAAAAGAAATCACATTTTAACATAAAAGGATACAAAGTTAATATAAAACATGTGACATAAAGGAATGGTGTGTGACTCGAAATGAAAGAGCACCATTGAAAGAGATAAAGAATAAAAAGGGAAGAGTTACAGTAGTAAATAAAATATTTTCCCACTGGAGAGAGCACTTAAGCTGAGCAGCAGACATGCTCTAGGCTATTGGCATTTCTGAACATGAACTTGACTGAATGAACACGAACTTGGAAGTATCTATGTAAAAATTACACCTGTTCAGACTTTATTACACTTACAGGTAAACATGTATTAGGAAAATAGAAAAAACATCTAGGTCTAAACCATCTAAAAAGATGTATATACTATTAAAAAGTAAATGCACACATGTGTGTTATCTACCATACTTAGATAGCCTGTTTCCCATTTAGCTCAATTTCAGGGATCATAGACTAGCAGAGCTGAAGGAGATTTTAGAGATCATAGAGCAGTTTCTTCATCTTCAGATGAGGAAACTGAGGCCCAAAGCAGTTCAATAATGTTCTCGATATCATAAGTCTCTCTGTTTTCCTGTCACATTCAGTGTTACATGCATGCACATAATGTTATATATGTACACATACACTACAAAAAGTTGCAGTCACATACATATTTGGGGCAGGAAAGGTGCCGAAACATATCTCTGAAAATGCTATGCTTTAAGATTTTTGTTGAAAAAAGCAACAGAATTTGATAATCATAAGTAGTTTGCTATTCAATTCTTTAAAAATTCTAAATTTAGACACAAAAATCTGATAAATATTACCTTTTAAAAAATCACGTTAGCTTTGTGCACTTATGACTAAAGTTCTTTATGATTACTGCAAAAACAATTTTCTGGAAAAAATTCATTACTACCACTTTGGTGATAAGAAATAATTTATTTCAGTGAATTCATTGTTACAACAAATTGTTTGTGCTCTTCAGTTATTAATGCTCCTGTTTCTTATTTTCTGTAGACATCATTATTCATTTCTTTTATGTGTATGGTAACTAAAAAATAATCCTATCTGCAGAAAAGCCAAAATAAATGCTTGCTCAAGGGTACTGCCAATTTACACAGAGTAGATTTTATTAGATCAACATGTTTTTTACTTGGTTAACTATCATTATCTAAGGAGAAACCCCCTTAGCAAGAAATATGAGATGCAAATGTTATTGTGACTAAAAAACAAAACACCAAAAAAAGACCTTTCAAATGATTTCCTCCAATTGCATATAAGCGATCATTCATTACAGCCAAAGTGTGAATTGCGCGTTTTGTGTTCATATCTTGTTTTCGAGCCCAGACATCCATTACTGGGTCATAGCAATATAACCATGGGACATATTCTCCATTGTGTACACCCCCTGTGAAATAAACATAGACATACAAGTCAAGAGAGTGCTTTGGAACTGAACTTTGTAACAAAAAGTGGAGGAATTACTTGCCTGAAATGTATATTTTCCCATTGTGCACTGCTCCTGCATGAGCCGCCAGAGGCTGTGGCAAAGAGGAGACATAGCGCCATTCATTTGTTTCTAGGTTATAGCACTCCACGCTGGACAAGTAGCCAGTTTCATTCCTTCCACCAATAACGTATAAATGTTTGTCCAACCGACATGCATAGAAACTGGCTCTTCTACAATGAAAACAACCCACAGTAAATCACAAAAGGAGCTGTGAAATGTTACCTTTTGAAATAAGGTAAGCACCACCCAGTTAGTCAGGAAAAGGGGTGCATTCTGCTTCAGAAAGGGTTGCAAATCTTTACAAATTACACATATACCTTGTAAGTCTGAGACCTTCTACAGTAATCATATGTATTGCCCTTTCTGGTTAATATTCTTGATATTAAAGTAATAGTAGAGGAGAAATTCACCAACTCTTTGTTTCAGCCCTTTTTATCTTGCTTTTTATACACTATTAAGTGTTCATTAATATTTGGGATATTCGGTACCTTGTAAGGATATCGTAGCTCTGTAAGACAAAGTGAAAAATGAAGTGGATAATGTAACAATAATAAATTATCTTGACATTCACTTTCTTTATGGTCCTTCAAGGGTCATTGTTCCCAATTTATAAGAGAACTACATCATCAAAATTTTTCTTCAATTATCACTTTTTTTTACCCTTAGTACTACTACAAATAGATTAACTTTTGTGAACTTCATATAATGTTCAAATTTTGCACTTATATAATCAGTTACGGGAATTTCATCTAAGTAGCTTTTTATGTTGATTCTTAAAAGGCTATAAGATATTTTAGGTCCCTTTTTAAGAGAGGCTATTGACTATATTATCCCATTATGCCATCAAAGCAAAAGATACAAGCTGTGTTGGAAGGACTGTAGACAGAACAATCCTAAGATATGCCATAATTTAGGAGTGAGATTTGAAGATACTGAGGACCTGAATTAGAGCTGTAGCAGAAGAAATGGAAAGGGGTGACGCAAAAGATATTTTAAAGGAAGAAAATGTAAAACTTGGCAAGTAATAAAATATGGAAGCTCAGGGAGAATAACGGTCAAATAGCAGTCAAAAATTGGGAGTTAGGATGACTAGTTTGAAACTTTAAGCAAGCCTTTGACTGTTTGCCTCTTTTTTTCATTGATACTACTGGAATAATATACTTCACAAGGAAAATGTGATCCAATATTGAATAAGTATAACTGTTAAGTGCCATGTCCCTCAGATAATGTAGTTTATATTTAATGAATTAATGATCTCTATTAAAATAGATGCCAAGATTCTTGTGGAATGTTGATTGCAAGACAAGGAGTGCTACAGGTTTTTATCAAGTAAACATGTTGCTTGGAGATTTTCCAGGTTATGTTTATGAAGTACCAAAACATTTAGGAGGTAGTGTGTAGCATGGTGATTAACGATTTGGCTTCTTGAGTAAGACTGCCTGGCTAGATGATGGATTAGGTGTGTGGCCTTTGACATGTCACCCAACCCCTCTCAGCCTCAGGTTCTCATCTGGAACATGGGGATGATAATGGTCTCTTTCTCACAGGGCTATTGGCAAATACATATAAGTGCTTGTCATAGTGTCCAGCATTGTGTTCATGTTCAGGAACTGTCAGTTAATATTACCTGGATAAAAGGTTTTTAAAAATTGACCATCAACATGTTTGCATGTAAACGTTTCCGAATAACGTTTAAGTGACAACTAAATTCTTTAATATTCGTTCAGATGATTTGTTACCATACAGGCATGATATTTGTTATGGATGGTAATGTATTCATTTTTTAATAGTCCTGAAATTATCCTAATAGACATCATTGATAATTTTAGAGCAGTATTTTAGCTATGTTTGTTTTTTTCTAGATTTTCTTGATATATTTGAAGGAAATATGTGCCTTGGATAATTCAGAAAGATGATGAAGAACAGCAATAATGAAAAGAGTGGTAGGGAGAAAAGTAGGAATAAAATAAAGAGAAGATGAGTCAGGTTTCATAAAGTAAAGACTTAACTGGGTCCATGTCTTCTGTGGGGTTTGTGAGGCTCTGAAATTGTAATAAAATGCTGTAGATAGATGTTTTTGCACATGTGCATTTTTTGGAGGAAGCTTTTTTTTTTTTTTTTTTTGAGACAGAGTCTGGCTTTGTAGCCCAGGCTGGAGTGCAGTGGCGTGATCTTGCCTCACTGCAAGCTCCGCCTCCCGGGTTCAGGCCATTCTCCTGCCTCAGCCTCCCGAGTAGCTGGAACTACAGGCGCCCGCCACCACGCCTGGCTAATTTTTTGTATTTTTAGTAGAGACGGGGTTTCACCGTGTTAGCCAGGATGGTCTCAATCTCCTGACCTTGTGATCCACCCATCTCGGCCTCCCAAAGTGCTGGGATTACAGGCGTGAGCTACCGCGCCTGGCCAGAGGCAGCTTTTAAATGTGATCATCAAAGGGATTTCTAATCTTAAAAAAATTGAGATTTTTCTGGTATGAGGGACTGAAAACTCATCTAAATATAAATAAGATTTCAAAGCAGTTGCAAAATTAAGTGCATACAGATAAACTACTGCTTCCTTTTATTTCCTCAACCAGACTTCAGTTACTTTCTCACTGAATATGATAGGTCAAAGTTATTCTACTAGTACGTTTACCTTTTCAAGTTTAAGTGTTTCATTGAAAAAACTGACACATGTCTACAAAAATCCGTCCTAAAGTAACACATATTTTTTTTCCACCATTGACACTAAGGTAGTTCGGTATACTTCTTCCATGTGATTCTATACTAGGAGCCTCTGAAGCAGTACATTTTCTTTTTCACTAATGGGCCATCTTTAAAGAATTGGGACTATGTGGGTTGTAAGCTGGTCATGGTGAGTTCTGTGCAGCATTAGTTTAGAAGAAAAGATGCCAATTAGTATGAAAACCTTCTATTTAACTGAGTTTAGATATTGGAGAATAAGAGGAAGATCTCTCTTTGGTGAACTCATTTTCTTGTCTAAAATTCAGTTTTTTCACTTGTTATGATCTGGTTCCTTCCTCACCGTGACACCTGGTCAGCCTGTCAGAACCTGCTTTATTTTCTAGCCAAGGCGTTCTTCATGTGACACTCCGTGTGTACTCCTAGCTTTATCCACACAGTGTCACTGTTAGGATCTAAATGGGAAAAAATCAGCAGGTTTCACTTCCTGATGAAAAGTGCATTTTTAGGTAGAAATTCCAACAGTAAAGATTCTGAATCTTTGACTTATTCCCTTGCGTGCCCAAAGCGAGAGTTCCTGAAATGCATTTTAGAAACCTGATTGTTAATGGTCTGCCAGCAACTGTGAACACTCGCTCTAGGCTAAAATCTTACCATACCAGGTCTCTCTTGACAATGCTCCCTGCCCCTCTTCGCCACATGAAGAACATACAAGGTTTAGGCTATTTTATTTTGAGAGGAAAGTAAGTTCAAGATTGTTAAAGATTTTTTAGTGGGATTACACTGTTTCTATTTCAAATTGTTCATCTCTCCCTCCTTCAGCCTCCCCTGCCCCCACTGCCAGAAGCAATTTTCAGTATTTGTGAGATAAGTTTTAAAAAGATTAATAATAATGCATACAAATATACTTTAAACCTGGCTTATTTTACAGATCTTTACAAGTTCTCTCTGGCCCTTAGAGTTGTCAGTTTATATCCTAAAGCATGAGATTGGATTACTATATCTTTACCCAGCTTGAAGTTTTGACTTTTGTCATTGGATTAAAAACAATGGATATGTTAAAAAGAATATTGCCTCCCATTGTTTCTT
The DNA here is from genome assembly GCF_002776525.5 of Piliocolobus tephrosceles. Lineage (NCBI taxonomy): Eukaryota > Metazoa > Chordata > Mammalia > Primates > Cercopithecidae > Piliocolobus > Piliocolobus tephrosceles. Next base: position 49,603,034 of record NC_045451.1, on the reverse strand, counting down.
GTAACACAAAATATTACTAGAAACAAAATATTTAAACATTGACGCATTTTTGACACATGAAATTCTTGTCTTTTATTTACTCTGTGAAATACAGTCTTCGTTCTTAACACTTCCCAAACTGCTTTTTCTTCTATTTTTTTAGATTAGCTAGGGGGTAAGATCTCCATGAGAATAACACTTCAAACGTCAATTTTTACTGAAAAAAATTAAGTTACCAAAACATTTCTACTGATCCAAGTTTTTAATTTTTTCCTCTCTTTACTGAAGAATTAAATTCTAAATCTGAGAGCAAAACAAGTCATCGGCACTACATTTAAATTTATATTTTCATCTATTCATTTCTGACAGTAAATTCATAGCCAGCAGGTATGCAATTCATGAGCCGACTCATGGTTGAGTGAATCTGAAGGCCATGTGCCCATTTCCCTGCTAAAGTGGGAAGGTGTTCTGCACTTTTTCTCTATTCTTTTGGAAGGGTTGGCTAGGTAGGGTATCCTGGGACTCAATCTGTCAGCACTGAGTGGGAAAAGGCAGATCTCACAAATGCCCCGTCAATCTTGCAGCTCCATCTCTCCTGTGGGCTGGTTGACCCAGGCAACAATCTATAACTTAAAATGAAATTTTTCTATCTTTACCAAGCTTCCATTCAAAATACAAAATACAAAATAGCAAGCACAGCTCTGTAAGGGTAGGTTACCCCAGAGGTGGTTTACAATGTGTTTTCATTATTCTCAATCGGTTTGGTGATTTCTCAGCATAATAATTTTTCAGCAGTTTGGTAGCAGCATAAGGGAAGGGGGTAGGTGGGGAACTTCCGGTTTCATTCATGATCTACACAATGTAAAATTAACTAAATGTTTTAAGCAACTTTTCTGATCTAAAGAGTGTCTCATATATTTCTAGATTCTTTTTCCTCTTTTTTTTAAATCACCAATTAATCTACACTAGTAACTGATTGTACTTGCTATTTTGAATGGAAACTTGGCAACGACAGAAAAAATTCATTTTAAGTTATGGATTGTTGCCTGGGTCAACCAGCCCATAGGAGAGATGGAGCTGCATGATTGACGGGGTATTTGTGAGATCTGCCTTTTCCCACTCAGCGCTGTAAGGAGCTCTTTATTTGGTCTATCGAGTTGATTGTTCTAAATCTAAAAAAAAACTTCTTTTACTAGGGACGTGACATGATATACCATAATGACTTAGAAAGAAACGTTAAACAGTCCATCCTGTCAACGGTGGCTGCCGGGTGCCGACAGACCATGGCAGGTCTTTTTATCAGGTCAATGAGCTGCTAAAAATTGTCTAAGTAGGACCCTGCCATGATAGGCCATAGTGCCTCAGAGGAAGTCATTACAGACTATCAAGTAAACAATACACATTTTCAAAAAAATTACTAATTAGGTTTTGCAGCAATACTTCCCATCCTTAGGGGCTCTACAGTGGGATAATTGACCACGACGTGAGTTATGCCTCCCAAGCCGAAGGCATGAAGGTTAATTATCATGGTGTACAGCCCCCAGCAAAGGGGTCCGCGGTGATGAGATGATGACATTTCAAACATGTATTGATAGTAGTTTTTTAAGTAAAACTTTTTGGAATAGTTTTGATTAAAGGGCAAAGTGATGCAGCTGTAATAACAGCAACCAGGAAATAACCTCCAAAAGAGAAAAACAGGGTGCACTGCAGAAAGAGACCAGGAAGCTTCAGATTCATTAAGTTTGTCAAACTATTAATTGACTTAGAATTATTTCCTCAGGTACCTTTGAACTAGACATTCCTAAAAGTGTCTGTGGTCCTTCATGTATTACGCGTCATCATTTTCACTGTATAGCCTTTAGTCTTCTAAGGGAGTTTTAATATATTTACCTGTATATAGAGTAAAAGTTAGGTCTTGTGTTTCATTAGAGCATGGATTCATGCTGTCTTGCTGCAATAAGTACATTTTTCAATAAATGATATTATATGAAAATTTTCTTTTAGCTTAGAATTTAGGATTAAGAATCCAATTTAATCTCAGGGTAATCTACTTGAATGTTATAAAAAGAGAGATATTCAGGTGAGAGGTCATGTAAGAAATAGAAAAGAGAAAGAATGCTGATGATTCCTTTTTTTTTTTGAGACGGAGTCTCACTCTGTTGCCCACGCTGGAGTGTAGTGGCGCAATCTAGGCTCACTGCAACCTCCGCCCTCCAAGTTGAAGCGATTCTCCTGCCTCAGCCTCCCAAATAGCTGGGATTATAGGTGCCTGCCATCGCGCCCAGCTATTTTTTTTTTTTTTTTTTTTTTTTTGGTATTTTTTAGTAGAGATGGGGTTTCACCATCTTGGCCAGGTTGGTCATGAACTCCTGACTTCATGATCCACCCGCCTTGGCCTCCCAAAGTGCATGCTGAAGAGGCAATAGGATGCAGCTTACTGTCTATCACACTGGAGAATTTGCTCAAGAGGATGTCTAGATATTATTTGAAAAGAACCAAGTGTTCAAAATCTAGGCTGTGAATTTGCATAGGCAGATAAAGACATGGTGTCATGCCTGAGGAACAGCTAGGAGAGACAAAATATATGTAAATATAGTAGCCATCTTGTCCTTTGGTAGCTAGGAGACTTGGCTGAGATAACTAACTACTCTGTATGCAAAAAATGAGATGACACGTTGGAAGACTAATTTTTTTTTTAAACCTAACAAATGACTTGTTCTTGAATGTATGGATTCAAAGACATTTGGGGCGGTAAATGCAAACAAGACAAAATTTACTCTTGAAATGTTAAATTTCAATATTTCATATCTAATTATCTAAATGTCTAATATTTAAATATTGAATTTTAATATTGAATATTGAATTTAATATTAAATAATTTAATATTGAGTATTGAAATGTCTGTACCAAAATGCACATCATTGCAAGTATAGTGTTTTATATTTCAATTTTAGGGTTTAAATATATTATCACCAAAAAGAGTGATATAGCCAGAGAAATTTTAGCTCTGTTTGCAAAATACCAATCAATATAATCAAGAAAGACAAGTCACATATTTTTTTTTCTTCCTACATTAGGACAAATAATTGACTTAGTTTTCTCTATTGAATTAACAAGGAAGGTCACGTAAATTGGCTAGGCCAAGTTTTGTATTTTGCCTCATATGTCTTTCATTGACTTTGTTTAACATTCCTTCTCATGAAAAATCACCTAGCACCCATGCCCCCTGTAAAGCCATCATAAACATTTCAGGTGCAAGAAATAAACACTTACCTTTCTTGCATGGGTGGAAGTTGAATCCAGCTGTTAAATCGAGGATCATAACGACTGACAAAATTTGTGCTGTGTTTGCCTGTAAAAATGTATTTGAGACATTTAAAACTGAGATTCTTTTGCTGATTTGCACATATAGTAGTATTTTATAAGGCGTCTCTGTTCTCAGGTTTAACAAACAGATGAATTAAGTAGAGGGAATGCCTACCACAGCGCAGGCGACGAGTCAATGGAAAAATAAATGTGCCGCCTCAAGTGTTTTTCCTCTTTCCTTCTCTTTCCTTCTCTTTCCTTTTTCTGTTTTTGCAATGAGTTAGGATAAAACTAAATCAACCACAAGAATCAAAGCAACTATATTTACCAAACTCGCTTTTATTACAGTGTTAGGATAAAAATATCTGGGGTGTTACTGGTGTTTTAATGCTTTAAACACAGTAAGTTATTGTCTGTAAATTATCAGTTCCACTCACATGTGCACGGCCTCGCTATCGGGGGGAGAGTCCGCTCTCTCTCTGTTCAATAATAGCAGCCACTACAAAAAGAGCCTGACTGGGAAAGTTAGTTTTGTTCTACACATACCATGTAAGTTCTGCATGTGTATCTGGGGGAAGCACAGTTGCTGTGACATATACACAGGTGTATGTGCTGAAATGGGAGACATGAGTCCTCCAAGCTGCTTAACTAGCTTGTCCCCTCTGTTGAGCCTGAGAAGCATGGTAATGCCTCCAAAGTATTAAAATGAATCTTATTTTATATACGTGTTGACGTTAGAACAAGAAATGGAAGCAAAATAATATATTACATTCTCTGTGTAGCACCTGAGATGATAATCATCTAGAGGACTTGAAGCCTTAACTCTAAGTCTGCCTTTATTTATATATGTGTAACTAAACATTGAGAGATGGGTACCAAATTTCACTACAGGACTGAACAGATAGGGGTGTGTGTATGTGCATGTACTCACACAGAAATGTCCACCCAACACAATTATTACCTGTACAAATATATATCAAGCACCTAGCACCTACTGTGTGTTTTATGTATTCTAGACTCTGGAAATACTTTGGTATGCAAGATAGACATAGTCCGTATCCTTATAAATGCATAAACAAACGTATAATATGAAGTAGTGATGAATGCTATTAAAAGATAAAGCAAGGAATGATAAAGGGAGGCCAGTTTAAGTAGGAGAGTCACCTGCTCACAGACGTCTTTTGCAAGTCATGCATATATCTACAGAATGAGCCTCTCAGGCAAAGGGGCGGGAAAGAATTAAGTCGCTGGACTGGCAGTAAGTTCAAAAACAGCAAGAATGCTAGGGTGACTGGACAGAGGTCAGAAAGGGGTCAAGGGCCAGAACATAGTGTGCCTTGTGGGCTGATGCAGGATTTTATATTTTGTTATAAGGACAATAGCAAGTCACTGGAGAGTTTTGAGCAAGTGAAAAACAGTCTAATCTATCACGCTGGCGGCTGTGTAAAGAGTAGACTATAGGGGGGCCACTGTGGAAGAGGGGAACTGTCAGGAGACCACTGCAATCATCAGGGTAAGAGCTGTGGTGGCTTGAATGAAGGTGGAGGTGGTGAGAAATGGTTGAGTTTTAAATCTGTTGTGCAGGCATAGCCAAATAAAATTTCCTGAGGGCTTGAACATTGGTATGAGAAAAAGTGAGTCATTCAGGATGACTGCTAGGTTTTTAGCCTGAATAATTGAATGGAAGGTTATGCAATTTGCTGAGGTGGGGAACACCAAGGAGGAGTAGTTAGGGAGTTGGGAAGAGAAGTTATGAGCTCTGTTTTGGAATTAACCTTGAGAGACCTATAGGATCTCAAACAGGAAGTGTCTGGTAGGCCACTGGCTAAATGCAGCTATGGGTGCAAATTTTGGAGTCATTAGTCCAGAGTTACTTAAAACCATAGGGTTGAGTGAAACCATTTATGGAGAGTGTATGAAAATGAAAGACAATGGGTCCTCAGAGTGAGCCCTGGAATAGAAGAAGCAAAACCGACAAAGGAAAAGAATGCTCAGAAATAGGGGGAAAGGTGTGGTATTTTGAAAGCAAATAGTGTTTCAAAGGAAGGGAGGTGAGCAGCTGAGAGGTGACTATGGGATCGGCAGCATGAAGGTTGCTTGTGGCCTCAACAGGCATTGCTTCCGTGAACCGGAGGGGATGAAAGCCTGAGTGCAGACTACTCAGGAGAGACTAAGATGTAAGAAAGTGGAAGTAAGAGGATAGGCACTGCTTCTTAGGACTTTTGCAATAGAAAGAAGGTTATAGCTGGAGGATGCAGCATTGAAGGAAGGTTTGTTTGGTTGTTTTTAAAGTTCGGACACACTGGAAAGTCCTTGAGTGGGCAAGAAGGAATGAGGAATAGACTTTAGGATTGGGGCAGAAACAATAGTAGGGGGAAGACAGAATATATAAGTTGCAATGGAAATAAGTGAATAGATTGGAGGTAGCAAAATGAAGAGTTTATCTTCTGAGTGCTTCTATTGAATTAAAAAGTAAGGCCATCAACTGAGAGTGAGGATGGTGACTCTGAAGAAGGAGGCATTTGAAAAGACTGAGGAATGAAATAGTTACTGTGGAGGGTAGAAAGGCACATTGACAACAGAAATTCAGTGGAGCTGAATAATAGCCAGCTTGGCTGTGTGGTTTTCTCTACCCACATTTAGTTGCTCAGGGGCAGGGGAGAGAGGGAAGAGGGTTAGGTTTAACCAGGACTAGTACCATCAGGCAAATTCAGAGGAAGGAGAGAGAGAACAAAAGGCGGCAGGTATATGAGGAGAGTGTTTATAGGGATGGGCCATAGAAGCTAAGCTCAGTAAAATGGGAAGTAAGGTCACGATGGGATGATGGACAGTGAAAATGCGGCATTGCCAGCAAAACAGTGGATTACTGCCACATAAAGAGGCAGCAAATGGTATCATCTGCAGATATCCTTTAAAGTGCTTGGGGTTTTAAGGGATTGAGAATGGCAATAAAGAGAAAACAGAGAAGCTGCTTGCCTCCAATAATATAAAGTATGTTGGGGAAGAAGATACACACTGGCTCCCATTAGAAAGAGTGGCTAGGAAAGCAGTACTCTCAGAAGATAGCCAGGTTTTGGCCGGGTGTGGTGGCTCACGCCTGTGATACCAGCACTTTAGGAGGGCGAGGCGGGCAGACCTTTGAAGTCAGGAGTTCAAGACCAGCCTGGCCAGCATGGTGAAACCCCATCTCTACTAAAAATACAAAAATTAACCAGGCATGGTGATGGGCTCCTGTAATCCCAGCTACTCGCAAGGCTGAGGCAGGAGAATCACTTGAACCCAGAAGGCAGAGGTTGCAGTGAGCCAAGATCGCACCACTGCACTCCGGCCTGGGCAACAGAGTGAGACTCCACAAAAACAAAACAAAACAGCGCTAGGCTTTGATTAGAAAAGAAGTTAAAGGAACCATTCAGAGGAGAATTTAAGGATTATAGATATTTTGCTGATGTGAGATCACGAGTTGCAGGGATCATGTGGGAAAGTTTGGATGGTTAGGTTGAGTGGTAAACTGAGTTTTATTTGGGGACATACAGGAAGAGATAAGAGTACCAGGGGGAAAGGAAGGCTCAGAAGATTTGTATTTCACATAAGGAAGCTCCAACTCAAGAAAGAATTATGTCTAGAGCTGGTTAATAAGTGAGTTTTTGTGAAATCTGCAATCATTTCCGTGTAGAAAAAATATCATCATTCTTAGTCAAGTTCCAAGGTTAATTCCCAAATTCAGTTGAAGATTAATGATATTGATAGGAAAATAGAACCTACCCACTGTGTATAGGAATGTTTCTCTAGATGTTTGGTTTAGAATTTCTATTTGGAAGATGATATCTGCCTCCTCCTGGCAATGGAGCCAAGAGTGCCTTCATGTGCTGAGCAGTGGTGGTAGCAATGTTCACTTCGGGTTGTAATGGTAGTGGCCTTGATTCAGAGAAGAGGCTAAGCAGAAACTGGTGTAACATGGATGTGAGATGAGAAAATGGTTTCCAGAGGCAGGGTCAGTGATGCAAAAGAGTCTGGGTGTGGTGGCTCATGCCTGTGGTCCCAGCTACTCAGGAGGTTAAGGTGACAGGATTGCTCAAGGACAGGAGTTCAAGGCTGCAGTAAGCTATGATTGCACCACTCCAGCCTGGATAACAGAGTGAGACCTTGTCCCCAAAACCCCCAAAGAAGACGCAAAAATAGGGCAAGAATGGAGGACTGGGAAGACGAAAAGAAGGAAGGCATTCTGGAGGTGGCAAAGGAGGTGCAGAGAGGATAATGAACCTCAGGAGAAATGAGCGTGGTAGAGTGAGGAAGGTGAGATGAAATGGGGTTATTCTCCTTCCTTGTGGCTACTATGGAGATGCTACCAGCAGCCTGAGAGTGGCGGCCATATGCTATGAAATTTTGGATTATCCTTCACACATTCTGTTTTTTCTCATCTTTTTCATATTTTTTTCTCATTTTCCTCCACTTTTCTCTTTTGTGCTGGTGCCCTGTCACCAAACATCATTGTTGCTTAGCACTGGGCTGATGTGATGAATGGGGCAAAGGGTGGCGGTTTCCAGTCAATGTAGAGGGGAAGGAGGTGGGAAGAAAAGAAGTTCCCTATGAGCGTTGTTTTGGGAATCAGTTATTAGGAAGTGACAAATGTAAACTGGGTTTCCATAAGCTGGGGCACTGACAGAGTCTGTGCATGTCTATTAGAATACGATCATGCATTCCTATCACTAATGACATGAAGAGAGTTGATAGGAGTTAATAATTATATCTGAGTAGAAAACCTTATGTGTATATTTTGATTATATTTCCCATAACTAATATATTTGCTGACTTCAAGTTGTGGTCATCAATAGATCATCAATAGATATATTTATTTCAAAGAGTATATGTTTGTGTTTTATGAGCATGTATTGAAATTCACAATTTTGTATTTCAAGGGCACACATCTCAGATACCATTTTCATAAGAACTAATTTTTTTTTTTTTTTGAAAGAAGTCTCGCTCTGTCGCCCAGGCTGTAGTGCAGTGGCCGGATCTCAGCTCACTGCAAGCTCTGCCTCCCAGGTTTATGCCATTCTCCTGCCTCAGCCTCCCTAGTAGCTGGGACTACAGGGCCCCCCCACCTCGCCCGGCTAGTTTTTTTTTTTTTTTTTTTTGTATTTTTTAGTAGGGACGGGGTTTCACCGTGTTAGCCAGGATGGTCTCGATCTCCTGACCTCGTGATCCGCCCATCTCGGCCTCCCAAAGTGCTGGGATTACAGGCTTAAGCCACCGTGCCCGGCCAAGAACTAATGTTTAACTTAAGAAGATTTCATCTTTGGGACTGACATACATAACATCTGAACCCACGGATTTAAAAGCTTTCTCTGTGCCAGCAATGATATTAAAGCATGTTATATATTATCATAGGATTGCTATCCTTTATATGTTGTGGTATTAATTGCATGAGGTATTATAATACAAGACTCTCATATTTTAGAGATGGTTGAGTCTCTTCACAGTTTTTAAAATGAGGAATGATGAAGAGTTCCTTGTGAGTGAGTGGGAGCCACTTTCCATGTGATCCAATGTTGATTTAATTTCACAAGATCAAGATCAAAAGCAAAACATGACTGTTACATATCTAACCAAATACATATGGTTACGTGAAACACAGTATATTACAGTGGCTAAAGACGACGGCTCTGAAATCAGATAGACCTAGGATCTTGTAAGCTATGTCTGTTGGCAAGTCATTCAACCTCTTCAGGCTTAGTCTTCTCATAGTAAAACTAGAGCTACCATGGAATGATTTGCAGGATGCTTGTGAGGACTAAGTGAAATGATGTAGGTGCGTGCTTAGCAAAGTTCCTGGCAATAAGGAGTACTCAATAAGTACTGCTAATAATACTAATGAAGTTAACTATGGTTGACCAGATGGATGGAGTATGGAAACCATTCATGGGACTGTGGCGGATGCTCTTGGTCCTTAGCCCAGATCCTTTACGAGACCGATTCACCCATTCCCTGGCTGCAGAATGCTGGCTGCTCATGGTCACGGCAGCTCCTGCTGCTGAACAGGCCACCTCATTGCCTTCCCTCATGCCCCACCTGGGGGAAGGCTTTAGCCAACGACTGACATGAAGTGCAAAAGACTGGCCTGCTTACAGCAAGGTGTAACCAGTTCTCCTCTACTTAGGTGAGCCCAGCCCATAGTCCAGCCTCCTTTGCCCAAATCTATGCTAAATGACTTCACGTGCCAAATGAGTCAGGGATACAATGACTCAGCCTTTCACGTGGAAGCTTCCAAAATTCTAAAAAGGGACCTTAAACACACACACAGAGAGAGAGAGAGAGAGAGAGAGAGAGAGAGAGCCCTCCCAGACCTGTATTAAGGCTAAAGGTAAAATTAAAATACAGTAATTAAAGTTATACTAAAATTTAATTCTGTGCATCCTAGTAGTTAAAGCAAAGAGAAGAGACACAATAGTCACGTGGTTAGCATTAGTAATAATTTTCAAAAGCACACAATGCCTCAGTACTTTGGTCTAAAGAATTTATCCTCTGGGGCTTCACAGGGAGCCCGTGAGTGGCAATGGTGAGAACCATCCCTATGGTAAACGCAGTTTTGGGCTGTTTCTAGTCATTTCTCATAGCATATTCACTGATGGCTTTAAACCCAACTGCTGTTCCTCTCAGGGCTGGGAAAGAGAAAATCAGTGTAATCCAACAGCATGATTTTATGGGAGTCTGAATTAGTTCAAAGATAAAATCTTGATTCTCTAGACTAGAGGAAGGCATATGTCCTTTCAACTCTCCCCTGTTCCCCGCTCCCCCAATTCTCTCAGATGTGTCTTTGATTAGAAATTGAACAGCAAGTAGCTACAGGTTTGTTTGTTTGTTTGTTTATCTATTTATTTATTTATTTATTTATTTTTCTTTGCATATGCCTATGGAACAGGTTTTCTGTGTTGCTGCTTAAGGTCTGACTTAAGACCTCAAGTCAGGCAGATTCACAGTGTTTTGTGAGAATGAACTGTGGCACCAAGACTGCTATTTTAACAGCCTATTCTACCTGTGAAATGCAATAGGCTGAAGACGTTCCTGTTTTCTCTTGTCATGTTTTAGTTTTAACCTGGCCTTCAAAAAGAATGTTCTGCAGATTATTTGCTTAGATAAACCCAGCGGCCGCACACTGTGTGTTTGCTTACAAATGCTCCTTACAGTTCAAATCACTTCTGAAGAAGGATAAGTTAAATAGTAAATGAGGAGTTTACAATGCATTGTGCGCATGTCAGGGTTTTCTGGTAACATATCGAATCCATCATTACAAAGGTAAGTTAGGGGAGAGACATGAAATACCATCCTTGCTCCTGTTCCAAATCTGTTTCTCACAGAGCCCAGGAACTGTCTTCTTTCGAACATTAGAAAATGTGGCACAACAAAGCTGCAGGTCTTGAGAAAGAATGTCCCCCTCTCTTAAAAGAAATGTTCTTGGAGGGTGGCCTGGATTGTTTTCCTTGAAGATTTTCTAGAGTGAACAGATGTAACAATTTTCTATAATTTGCCTTGGTGCAGATGCTGAAAGAGAGCGTTCACAATAAAATATATGCAGTATATGTAATTTCAGCTGGATGTTCTAGGGTTTTAAAGTAAAAATGTGTACCTGCAAGCTGTTTTATAGTTTCTCAGTCATAATTATCTCTGTTATACAGAAGGCTACAACTGCAACTCCTCCTTCATGTGCAAGCTTTTCAAAAATATCTTGATAATTTTGCATATTCTGCAAGCCACAGTGTTCTTCTTGTGTTCGACTTGGGAAGTGCGTTAAAATGTTTAATTTCTCTTTGCAATAAGTTTATGATGTAATCACATCAACGAGGAGGATGGTGGATAATCTATGGAAGAAGTGCTTGCAAAAGGTAGAGCAACTGGAATGGGTGTCGAGTAATACCTGCTGCAAAATAACTTCATCTAAAGTTATGTGCGGCATGACTGGACATAATGATTGCGTATTGCAACCCACATTATTCTATTGATAAAATGGGAGAAAGGTGTTGGAGAAGATGGTGAGGATTCTTAACAGCTGCAGCTTGTTCCCTTCCTCTAGGGAGTTTGTGCTCATGCTTGTAGCATTCCTCAGGGGATGGATAAGGAGAGGGGCTGGGGTATCACTGCGAAGCCAAATCCCCAGACAGTTGATGAGTGATCGCTCTGCTACACATGTCCCCAGTTAGCTCAATGATTGACCCTCTCTCCAATTGTCAGCCCCATTTCCTGACTACTTCATTTGTCCCCGTTGCACAGAAATGTATTTTCCACACTAATTACAAAATGGACTGCTACTGATGCCCTTCATTACAGACATAGTTGCTGAGCACCTCCAATTAAGTTGTTCAATAGTTACCATTCGGATTCCACTGGTCCTCTCCACCTAACACGAACAAGAAGTTTTCCACCTCCACAACGCAGTGGTGGGCACTGTTGTATGGCATAACTGAAATTAAGAATAAAAAAAAAGACATATGAAATTTTCCATCTCAGGATTTGCTATCTTGGCTCACTGGCTATTTGTTTCACTGAAGTGCGTAAAATGTGAGACTGAGTCAGAGGAAGAAGAATGCACAGGTAGCCAAGCCGCTAGTCACCAATCCAGGGATCCCTCTGCAGTGACTCCACGGTGTGTTCCCAGCGGTTTCAAACCCAACCCCTTTTGACTAATTTTACATAATGTTATTCCAGAAATTAGTCAAGAACAACCTGTCATGCTGCTTTCAATTCCTAGGTTCTCCTAACCTGCCTGATGATGTGGATAGTGATCTGAACGACTGACACTCCTAAATGGTCAGGGCTGGGGTTACTTCTTGGAAGAAGTATCCCTGAATACACCTGGAGCCATTAAGATGCTCTGCCCAACTCGGTTTGCTGGCAGTCTTTCCATAAACAGACTCAGGGTGCTTGGTAGCTTTCTATTCCACAGCAATGAACAAGCTGAATTTCCATACAGTTTTAAGTTTTTAAATTAAGGTCCTGCTGATTTAATGCCTCCTCCAAATGTATACGCTTAATTTCCTGTACAATGTCATTAGCAGCACAATCACACATTTTCTATCTATCTGCTTAGGAGCTCTTCTGTAACAAAGATGAAAACTGTCAGGAACATCACAAATATCTATTCTCTTTGCCTCTCCCTTCTCTCCGCCCAAACGTGGTGGATGTGAGGAGGGGACATTATTCAGAAACCCACTAATGCCAGCTTTCTCTGTATTTGTTCTGATTTACATTTCCTTTAGGGAGACACAAAGTACCAGGATAGGATGCTCCTGTATCCTTTTGTGCTGTGCAGTGTTAGTCTCTGCTACAATAATATCCTATGGTAAATGTAAACGTATAGAGCATTAGTTATATCTCCTACAGTGGTTTGGGCCCAGTAGGAAAAATGATGTCCTTGTTCAGCTCATCATATGGGCACCTTAAATCTAGGTGAGGACAAATGGGGAGGTGATGTGCATGTTCAGGCAGGGAACTTATTCCTTGACACGGATCAACAGAGCACTTAAGAAACCAGTGCAGTGGGAAATCAATATGAGTCAGGGCCAACTCTTACTTTGTGTTCCTTTGCCAATGCAGAGAGAGAGAAAGTGAGGAGACCTATCTCACGCCTGACTTATTTTGGGTGCTATATAGCTCTCATTCCATTTTGTTTTTATTATCTTTTATTTTTCTCAGGAAGCACTTATGCTGGCTAAGATATGTAAATAAAAAATAAGAAACAGGCACAGGTTTGAGACTTACAACACAGCCTCTGAAAGAGCAAATCAGATCATTTAAGCTTCTTACCATGGGATTTTAGGAGTTTTGTTTTGTTTATTTACCTACTGACTTATTTATTTGTACTGTAAATATGCATTGTTTTTGAACTTATACTCACAAGGCGGAAGGCATTGGTAGGTAAACCTCCAATCTGGGAGATAATGTAGAAATTGGGTGGGCAGTGGTTTGTGTGGTCCATGAATCAGGTCAATTGACTTTGAGAGTCATCTCAAGAATGTCCTTTAGCCCATCAATCCTCAGTTTATCTCTTTGAAAAACGCTTTTACCTGTGTAGATCCTGCAGCCTTCACTACTCAGAATTCGTTGTGGCAGAGTATACGTGAGGCTCATTGAGCAACAGAGGTGGAATGTGTTTGAAAGATTTTCTTCCCTTTAATTAGTTTATCATTGTTTGGAGCATAATGCTGGTTCCAAAATACCAAAAACAAAACGAAGCTTCCGTTATCATACTGTGAACAACCTGGTGCCACTCCAGTTGATGGTAACGTCCTCTGGCCAGTGGTAAACTTACTCAGCATTAATTGTCAGCTGTATGCATCAATTCACATGAGATACAGAGCAGTCATAGAGGCCATCAGCTACAACGAACTTATTCTATGACCACAGCTCTTCAAATATTTCTTTTAAACTTTTGGTCAGTTCAACATTTTGCCCAGATCTTATAAATAATGAAAAATGGTATTATTATTTTTTAAACCAGAAGTCCAGCTTCATAATAAAGTACAGTCTCTGAAAATAAAATGACACTTGTGTTTTGTTCTTGCCATTCATTTGCTCTCATTCAGGCAAGCAGAAATTAAGTGAAGGAACAATACATGATTTATTTTTAAGCCTCTTTTTCATTTGATTACCCCTATTGTTATGCTTTATGCAAACAAATGAAACTATTGCACTAAGCTAACTATTGAACTCTTCAAAATAAAAGAAAAGAAGGTCTTTGAAGTTCTAATTTGAAGGCTACTTGAAGGAATTCTCATCTATTTACACATTTTTACCCTTGTTTTAAAACCTGTCTGCTATATTTCTTGGCTGAGCATTTCAGTATTCTCATTCCTGAATTATTGTCTTTTCTGAATTATTACTGTGAATTGAGAGGCTATAAATATACTCAAATACTCGTTGAAATTATTCTGAATATAAAACTCTCCCAAATTTATTTTAAAAAATCTATATTCAATCAATGTTTGAATTTTGCGAAAGACCTAATTTCTTTGACTTCTGATTAAGCCCAAAGAAAAGCAAAATAAATAGTGTAGTGAACAAGAGCAAACAATTGTTTAAAATGGCCTTGGGTACTGCACTTATTGATTTTCTTTTAAATAACCACAGATACATGCCTGCTCCTTTCCAGATTTCTCCAGAGGTGGACAAGTGTCTCGCCCTCACAAGCAGGTAGTGGGGGAGGTTTGTACTCCAGGTTCACATACAGCCCAGTGTGAGTTTTTAGCGTGTCAGTCAGTGAGTTAGAGGGAAAGGGGAAAGAGAAGCTAATCAGGATGAAATGAGATTAAAGGCTGTCTAATTTTACAGCAACTGTGATCCATCAGCCACTGTGAAAGTGACAGTGGAAATGAATGATGGAGACAGACAGGTGGGGCTGTACATTTCACTGATTTATCCTCAAATGCACTGGGCCTTATTTTATTGAGTGAACATGACCGCATTTATCATGACTGTCATCTAAACCCACTTCCCTCCATTTAGAAAGGTCACTTTACTCAGAGGGAGTAGGAGAGAGGCACTTTCAAATCAGATTTAAAATCTAATAACACGTGTTTATAAGGCCCTTTGCGAGACTTCTCAACTTTATTAAACAAACAGGTAGTGCTAGGAGGAAAGAAAAAAAAAAAAAGCCAGAAAATTGGAGAAGAAAACACTTTTCATCACCGAAGGAGCACTTCATTTCATCTCTAAATTTCAAGCAATTTGTACCATTTTCCCCTTCCACTCCAAACACTCAAAATTCTATTCTAGTCTTGGGAAATTAAATAAAACATTTACATTTAATACTTTCAATTAAGAAAGTAGGAATCAGGTAATACTATAAAATAAACTTGGAGAGGATATTGTCACAGTATTTACTCTGCAGAATGACTAATCATCACACAGGAAATAGATGTTAGCAATTGTAACAAGCTGAATCTCTGCCACAATTAACTTATGTACCTGTTAATTGTTTCCCCATAACTTTAAGGCCATAAAAATCTCATTTACACAGTCTTTTACCCCTCCCTGTACCAGAGCAATAAAATGTCGTGAGATCTTATGCACAAAATTGGTCTCTGTGGATGGGAAAACAGAGTCAAACTCTCTGGGAATTCTCTGTTATTTTTTGCAATAATAACCAGCACTGACCAAACATTTACTATGTGCCACATATATATACATTAAATACATAATTATATTTATCTATATTATGGCTTTGGAAATACAAAAACAGTTGCGTTCTTGCTATTCATTTGTTCACATTTGGGCAAGCAGAAATTAAGTGAAGGAAATAATAAATGATAAAATATACTGATAGTATATTTACCTAAATTGGCTCACATCTTTCATTTAATACAACTAATCGTAAAGGAGGCATTACTCATTCATTTCATTTTTTAAGAAATACTAAAAGGCTGTGAGAGGGTAAGTCACTTGTTGAAGGTCAGACTCAGGTACCAAACGGCAGAAATAGAATCCAAACATGGGGATATCTGGACCCCAACTCACGCCCTTATCCATTTCACTCTACTGATTTTCAATAGGTATGTCCATCCATCCAGCAAGTAATTACTGAGTTCCTGAGTGTTCAGTGATGGTGTTTCTGAAATTTGTGTATAATTTTTTATATTGAATCGTATTTTAAACGTGTTTACTACTATGATATTTGAATGAATCCTTAAAGCAAGAAGACATTCCTTTAAATGATTTCCTATAAATCTGGATATTCAAATAGCTGGTTTTCTTAAAGCAGAGTACATTTGTTTGATAGAGCCAGAAAAAACACTGAGAAAATCAGCCAGTTAAGGGTGGGTAGAGTCTGTTGGCAGATTTTTTTTTTTTTTTTTTTAAGCAATGAGGACATATTTCAACCTTGTAAGTAGATTCGAAATATCTTGGTTACAGAGGCTGTTTTCCTGGCCTATAAAATGTCCAGGGGTCTTGTCTGTATTCCTGAAGGCCTTATTGTACTAGAGATCCACACTACTGTGTCTCCTCTTCTCACATTTTACATCTAAGGAATGTAAACCTCTTCCAGCAGAAAGCATAGGTATCCTTTGCAACCCCCTATTTTTCATGAATATCCAAACAAGAGATTGCATAGGGCTGTGCCAAGAATATAAACTTGCTAAATAGATGGTTATTGAATGTTTATCAATTAGATGTAACATTTGTGAAGCCCTTGATATTTTTGGTCTCAAACACATAAGCTTGCAAAACTGTCAGATATAACAAAGTTCTCAATTGTTTTGAAAAAATAATTAATGCCCATGGTAAAAATACAATCTTAAAAAAAAAGGACATACAGAACAAATAAGTCTTCCTCTTACCCTCGGTCTGCCTTCAGCCTTTCAGTTCTCTACCATAGAGGCGATCTCTGTTACTATGTTCTTGGGTTTTCTTTCCAGAGACATTATATATCTGGGTCATTTTTGTTAACACAAATGGCAGCAGCATACTATAGACATACTGTTTAGTGTCTTGCTTTTTCGCACTAAATAATACATTAATTAATTCTTTCTCCATTAATCAAGTATTTGTTTTGGTGTTACTCCATGCCAGGCAATGTTGTACCTGCAGGGGAGGTCATGGTAAGCAGCAAACCAGGTACACACTAGTCAGGGGAAGCACATAATAAACACAGACACAAAGAAATAAGCTCTTTTGTTTCAAATGATAAGTGTAAGAAGAAAAAGAAATCTGGGTCGGGGAGAGGGAGTGGCAAGGTTAGTGAGTTTTGCCAGTGCTCAGGGAAGGCCTTTCTGAGTAGATGACTTGTGAGGAGATGAAGTGAGTGAGGGAGCTATCCAGGGTGTAGGTGCAAGAATAGCAAATGCAAAGACCTTGAGGCACAGGTTTGAAATGTGTGAGGGAACGGCAAGAAGACCAGAACACAGGGATCTGAGATGAGGTTGAGGAGAGAGGCCCAGGGCAGACTAGTGCAGTGTCGAAGGACATGGTCAGAAGATAATGCTGGCATTATTGTCCACTGAATTATTTTAAGTGGCTGCACAGTGTTCCATTTGATGGGCATTCTATAATTGATTCCATTTCCTTCTGATGGTTAATTCATTCAACAAACATTCACTAAACACTCATTAGGTGCAGGCACCTTTTCGGTTGCTGATAATACTTAACTGAACGAGGCAGACAACATCCCTGCTCTCCTAGACCTTATATGATAGAGAGGAAGAACAACACAGATAAATTAATAACAAATAGAAGCACAGCCAGGTGATGACAGATGACATAAAGAGAAATACAATGGGATGATGTGCTAGAGAGTGAGTGCCTGTCTGTTACTTTAGTTGAAGCAGTTGGTCCAGAAGTGGGAAGGAGTTGGTTGTGCCTGAGAAGCAGGTTGTGCCCGAGAAGCAAGTTGGTTGTGCCTGAGAAGCCTGTGTCTTGTGAGCACCTTGGGTGAGGGCCCAACAGGCATGGATGAAGTCAGCAGGCAGACACAGGCTGAAATGCAGGTCTTTATGAGCCAGAATAAGCATGGTGGATTTTATGCTAAGCATGATGAAAAGGCATGGGAGGGGTTTAAGTGGCAGAATGACATAATCTGATTTATGTTTTAAAAATACCAGTCTGGCTACTATAGAGGTTGTAGGAGGAAAAGAAGGAAAAGAGGGGGATCAAGCAGAGGTTCTTTCTGTGATCTAGATGAGAGAAGATGGAGGCTTGGCCAGGAGGGGACAGTAGGGATGGACAGAAGGGCCATGCTTTGAAGGTTGCTGCTGTTACAAGCAGTGCTGTGTTGAGTGTCCTTGCAGATACATAACACATGTGCATAGTTTATCTGTAGGATTGATTCTTCTAAGTGAAATTTCTGGGCCAAAGAATAGATACATTTTACATTTTGATGGATACCATCATATTGTACCCATTTTTTACACTTGTATCTTTGCCAATATGGTGAGTGAACAATTGATGTCTAGTTAAAATCTAAATCTTTATTTATTTGTGGTACAGGTGCAGCATGTGTTCCTACATTTAAAATCCATTTGTATTTTACACATTTTTGTTGGGTTTGAGCTTTTGATATAATTTATGTTACTTATAATTACATAATTTCTGTTTTTAAGGTATTCTTTTCTAGGAATGAACAAAATAAATGATATCTTGGAAGCATCATACTGCTAGAATATATATTTGTGAAATATTTACTCATCGAAGCAAATTCAAATAGCAATTACATGCTGTTGAAAACAAATAACCTGAAAGAAAGCTGCTTCATTTTAATAATATTGAATATTCCTTGCCATGGGATCTTAGAAGGTTTTTTTAAAAAAAACCAAAACAAAACAAAAACTTCTGGCCGGGCACGGTGGCTCATGCCTGTAATTCCAGCACTTTGGGAGGCCAAGGTGGGCAGATCATGAGGTCAGGAGATCGAGACCATCCTGGCTAAGATGGTGAAACCCCATCTCTACTAAAAATACAAAAAATTAGCCGGGCGTGGTGGCGGGCGCCTATAGTCCCAGCTACTTGGGAGGCTGAGGCAGGAGAATGGCGTGAACCCGGGAGGTGGAGCTTGCAGTGAGCCAAGATCGTGCCACTACACTCCAGCTTGGGCAACAGAGGGAGACTCCGTCTCAAAAAAAAAAAAAAAAAAAAAAAAAAAAAAAAACTTCTTCAATTTTATAGTAAATGCAATTGAGAAACATAAATGTTTTAAAATGTGCTAGTTAGTTTAATCCTACCATTCAGTCTTACAGCAAAGATCTAGCAGCTTGGCTAACGCATTTCTGGAGATAGAAACAGACACACAGTAAAACATTTTACACATTACGAAGTGCTTGATAGATACTATTGAATAAATAATCCATAGAAAAAGCTCTGCTACTTTTTTTCTTTTATATTTCGGCTCTACTATAGTTTCAAACTACAAATAAATGGAAACATTTTGTATATTTGGGGGATGATTTGATCATTATGGACAGTTAGTCTGGAAAGTTTAACCCTGTAAGAGTTTTTATGGTCTGAATCCAATTATGAGTTGGCAAATGTTCTGAATTAACCCAAAGGTGGCCAGCACTTTCTCCCTTACCTCCTACTTGTTCTGCACATACCAAGCCAGATTTTCATAATCTCTGGAGATGAATTTATTTAAGTGAGTTTAAGGTGTATGAATCTAAAAAAATGTGTGCATTTAGGAGGTTGTGCAAGAACCAAGAGAGCTTGTCTCTCATAGTTCAAAATTGTATCTAGGGGTCAGTTTTCTTGACTATGAAGATCATTTAATCACTCCCTCATTTGTGCAATGATTGAACTAAATGCATGCTTTTACTGTATCACTTGCCAAGTGATGAAACAGTGTATTAAAATGGCTTGCTTTTGGCTTGTCACCCCCAAAAGATCTATGAGCCCCTGAAGGCCAGATGCTATCATCTCTATAGCTTCATGCCTAGCACAGAACCCAGCACATAGTACTGGGCCAGACTCTGGCATCCCTATAGCATTTAGGCATAACATAGTAATCAGAAATATTAATGAATCAGTAAATGTTGATTTATTGATCAATGAATAGCACAAATGACTGAATGCTAGCTAAGAGACTATGGAATTCACTTTTTTGGAAGGTGGAAAAAATTGTGATGGATGCCAGAAGATGCGAAGGAGGGAGGAAGTGAAAGGAGAAAAGAAGAAGAAAGGGTACCTTTGGTAAGGATTCTATGGCTTCTGGGATTGATGTCACCATGCAACACGTATGTAAGTTTTAAGCAAAGGAGGTTTGTAAGCTTTTCAAATGCTAGATATATGTTATTTCTTTCCAGAACTATGATAACACCTAATTGTGCCAAGGGCAAAGGTTTTCAGTAAAAACCTTGTTGATTTACAGTTTTAGTTCTGAACACTTAACTTGGGGAAGTGCTAATAAGCAGTGAGATTAATGTGATTTCACATTGGACTTCTATTACCTGTTTAAGCAAAACTGACCTTCAAAGTCTTATTTTTATCTTAGTTCAAATATTTTCACTAATATATTCCTAAATTATGATCATGTTATTTTAATATCAACTGTTTTACTTTGAATACTTCCTGGCATGCTAGTAGGAACTTAAATACAGTTTTACTTTTACTTTTGGAGAGTAAAACATCTTTGGGAATGAAAGCTGCCATCTCTTTCAAAGGTTAGTTTTTCTTCCTGGTTTACAAAGTGTTGTGTGTTTCAGACACATGTCAGTGAAACACTCTAGAGCTTTGATGATTGCCCTTTTCCAAGTGTCAACACAATATCTTCCAGATCATATTTTTCTGGGAGAAAGTATCACTCTGATACTTTTTATTGTTCTATACCCCAAAAGGATCGTGTCAAAAACAGTAAACCTTCTAAATGAATTAAAGTAGTACAGCAACATATATTCTTTAAGCATTTGATAATAAAATCTTTGACAAAGGTGAAGGGAGTCAGGGCGATTTATAAGGTGGATGATAAGGCAACAGGAAAGCAAAAATGATTGTTATGTAGTTTAAATTATCTTGGATGATGGCCCCATAGTTGCCCCAAGTTATTGAGGGCCGAAGGAAGGAAATGGGTGTGGCCTACATAATGAGGATTTATAAGAGGCGTTTTCTGATGCAAACCCCACATACTCAAATATGGGAAAGTGAACTCTAGTGGTTCACTTGAAAACCTACAAGGTATCAGAAGGTCTAATTGAGAACCATATTTCGGGCCAGGCACAGTGGCTCACACCTGTAATCCTAGCACTTTGGGTGGCCGAGACAGGCGGATCACCAGAGGTCAGGAGATCGAGACCAGCCTGTCTAACATGTTGAAACCCCGTCTCTACTAAAAATACAAAATTAGCTGGGCGTGGTGGCATGTGCCTGTAATCCCAGCTACTCGGGGGCTGGGGCAGGACAATTGCTTGAACCCAGGAGCTGGAGGTTGCAGTGAGCCGAGATCGCACCATTGCACTCCAGCCTGGGCAACAGAGCATAACTCTGTCTCAAAAAAAAAAAAAAAAAAATCATATTTCAAGCAGCTAATTCATTTCATTCAAAAATATGTACTGTGTACCTATTGGTTAGTATGCTAACCTCTGAGTATATGAAGATGAATTGTATACCATTCCTTCATCCCAGAGCTCACCGTGTAGACAGAGAGAGAGAGAACATGAGAACAGATTAAATAGGATACAGAGTACTCCAGGTAGAAGAGTAATAGATGCTCTAGGGAGGAAATGACTAAAACTTCAGTGAGCAAGTGAGGCTTAAGCTTAATCATAAGGCTGAAAAGAGATTTTTCCAGGCTGTTGCAGCAGTAAGTGTCATTATCAGGAAAAGGCACACAGATTCCACAAATATTTACTGAGCACCTACTAAGTGCCAGGCCTTGGGCGAGGCCCTGTGATATAATTTTTAAATGTTAGCTTAATTTTTAAAAAGTGAATTATTAGAATTAGATCAATGTCTGAAGTCTTCTTATAAGTTCTAGTGTTCTATATCACTGTAGCATGACTACAGTTAATATCATATAGCTTCAAATAGCTAGAAGGAGAATGTTGAATGTTCCCAACACAAAGAAATGATAAATGTTTGAGACGATTAATGTGCTAATTACCCTAATACGATTGCTATACATTATATGTAGCAAAACATCACTGTGTACCCTATACATTATTATTTGTCAATTACAAAATAAAATAAAATTTTTAAAAAGATTGTACTATGGCCGGGCGCGGTGGCTCATGCCTGCAATCCCAGCACTTTGGGAGGCCTAGGCAGGTGGATCACTTGAGGCCAGGAGTTCGAGACCAGCCTGGCCAACATGTTGGAATTCCATCTCTACTAAAAATATAAAAATTAGCTGGATGTGGTAGATGCCTGTAATCTCAGCTACTCGGGAGGTTGAGGCGGGAGAATCACTTGAACCTGTGAGGTGGAGGTTATAATGAGCCAAGATCACACCACAGCACTCTAACCTGGGCAACAGAGCAAGACTGTCTCAAAATAAATAAATAAATAAACAAATGTTAAATTATTACAGTATCAACTTTTTAATTGAGGTCTGAGAAAATGTGTTGGGAGACAATGGTGCAAATAAGAGGAACGTGCTTTTATCTACACCGTCCTTTTGGACAGTGGGCCTGCGCTACCTACTCAGGTTTCCTTCTGGACCACTGTCTTCTTAGACAATCCGGTGATCACAGCCTCTGCTCTAATTAAATCTTTCCTGACATGTGGAGCCACTAATCATTCTGGAAGCAACTGGTAGCATTATCAGAACTGTGAGCAATACCTTTGTTCCTGTTAGATACTCTGTCATTGCATTTGTTCTAGCTATCTCGGTGTGTTATTGGTGCCATTGCACTTATTTGACTTTAAAGCCGATTTCACTGCAAAGATTCAGAAGAATCTGTCATACAGTCTTCCAATGGCCATTTCATGGTGTGTGCATGTGTATGTGTTATGTCCAGTAAGTACTAGAGCAGTTGGGCCAGGACATCAGGATTATATTGAGTCAACAGCTCGTCACACATAAGGGAAATGAAGGTGCAGTCCGTGATATTAGGAGATGAGCCCAAGGTGGATGGTCAGGGCCATGATGAGGCCTAGAGCCATCTTTCCAGGAGGTTCTGTAATCTTGATTGCTAGAAAAAGCTGAAGAACTGAAGCAGTTCAGGTCAGAGCATGTAGAGCAACATGATGAATCCCTTTACCCCTTTTTTGGCACTGTTTTTTAACTGGCAAAACTAGACATTCACTGAATACTAAGTAATTTTTTTTATGAATGTATTTATGAATGATATGAATATTTGCCACTTCTCTAGTCTTAGAATATAGACTGATACCCTAGTGCTAAGACAATCTAAAGATACATACCGGACTTGATAACTTGGCCCCTAAAACTGGTTTGAACTGGTTGTCTGTGTGTCCACACACATGCATTCAGTCTATACGTACAAAGATGTGGAAGACAATTGGTGAGTAGTTTTCTTTAAGTAGTTGTGGGAATACTGTGCATTTTCCATCAATAAGAGAAAATAATGATCCTCTCACCCTCCACCCTAAAGACAAGGCAGAGAGTGGGACAATTCTTGAATCAGATGTGTGCATGTCTCCTGGAGCTTGACAGGCACAGGAAGACGTCTGAAGGCAAGAGGCTGGGGGAAAGCTGTTTGTCACGAGAGTGTGAAGGGGAGCTGGGGGAGAAGTCACCTGCACTTCTGGGTTTGGTGGGGCGATGGTACCTGGTACCTTCCTGCAGGCTAAGCTGGTACAGTGGAGGCTCGCTTGGCCAGAGCTGTTTTGAAAGGACACCCCCTCCCACCACAAGAAGATTAATTGCCAGTCGAAGGTGACCCTAATAAAAGCTATGTGGTGGGTATAGCCCATGGGGCAGTAGGATGTCTTCAGAAAGAGGCTCACAACAGAACTCATAAAGACAGCTCATCACCAGAGAAGCTCAGCTCTGTATCGGTTGCCTCCTGAGGAGCAGGAAGCCAGATCCTGGAAACCAGGCAAATAAGAGTTTTTCTCCCTTTACCTCACACCCTCCACTAGCTGTATTCCTGGTGAAACCAGAATACACAGCATGGCTGATTTCTTTCAGGGCAGGCCAGCCTGGCTCACTCTCATGTTAATACAGGTGTGCAGGAAAGAGTTCACGTAGCAGGCCTGAGGCTGCTTCCTCAGAAAGGACTGCCTGCAAAACTAGCCTTTAGCTGGCATCTGAGAACTTAGATTTCAGAAGCATTCCCACTACCTCAGCTGATAAGAGTAGCTCTCTGTACCCAAACTGTTGGTATAAACAATGTGATTTATGCTGAACACTTCCTTTTCTTCTGGTAGTCTGTAATTTTGGTATGTTCTAGAAGATGCCTACCTGACCAGCCCCCAGTAAAACCCCTGGCTGGAGTCTCTAACCAAGCTTCCCTGTTAGATAGCATTTCAAGCGTGTTGTCACAATTCGATGCTGGAAATGAATGTGTCCTGTGTGACTCCATAGGAGCAGGACTCTAGGAAGCTTGAGCTGGGTTTCCTCGGGACTTTGCCCTATGTGCCTTTAACCTTTGGTGGTTTTGCTTTGTATCCTTTTGCTGTAGTAAGTCACAATTGTAAGTATGGCTATTCCATAATCCTGTTAGTTCTCCCAGTGAGTCACTGAACCCGGGGGTGGTCTTGAGAATTCCTGATACAGTAGGAGATGGAGACACTTTACATGTATTTAGTGGATGATTTAATGGTCCAAAGTGACTGGGTCCACTTTAGAACTTTTCAAGGTACAACCCACAGGGAGAGATAAATCATCCAACAGAGAGGGTTTGAAAATCGGTGGCTGGAAAAAATCAAGTTGTTTTTGGCTGGCCTCGTATGTGAAGCTCATTCAATAAACTGATTATGGATGGATGGATGTATTTCTGACAAACTGCTTCTGGGCTCCCGAGGAACGCTTTTTAAGAAAGCATGGCTCCAATTTCGTCTGGTTGGAGCCAATGTGTGTATCTCTCCTGAGAATCCACTAGTGCCCAACACCATTGCACCAGAAGTGCTAGAGGATTTGTCAGAGAAATTGGCATTGTCGCCCTTTTTATTCCCTTTGAAACACTGATACACATCCATAGGAGGCCATTTGAAAGGAATAGGGCAGTGGTATAGAAGATTTATGTCAAAAAAAAAAAAAAAATTCTAGAGATAGGAGAAATCACTGGGGTTTGGCTTAGTGAGGTAGCAGCATGCCCTCTTCAATCTCTCCCCAGACACTGCCTTCTTCTGCTGTCTTCACAGGTCCCCTGCTGTATCTTTAAAAAATAAAGAAAATGCAAACTTCTTTCATCCTGCTCTCCCTTCTAGCTGCCCATTCTAGAGCACCCCATTACCTGACCCCCCCAAGCCAGGTTTGTACACACAGCAGTAGACTGTGAGTGATTGGTCTAAAGAGGGTTGCATGATCCAGCCAGGTACTTGCAAGGGATTTTCACACTGGAGCTGAAAGGAGAGTCGTTTCTTTTCTGACCACAAATCCTGGAGCTGCTTACAGTCATAGAGAAGCAGGTCTGAGCAAAGAAGGAGCTCGTGTTGTGAGAAATGAGACCTTCAGAGAAGCCATCCTGATGGGATTTTGAAATTTGGTTTCTTGGTCATTCTTAGGCCAGTACTGCCTTGCCCTCCTGGTCATGTGGCCCAGTAAACCCCCTATATTCCATAGACCTTTGCGACAGCCTCCTCACGGGTCTCCTTGTTTTCATTCTTGTCCCCTTTTGGCTTATTTTTCACAATTTACTGAGAAAGGTCCTTCCAAAACCAGAGTCAGGTGATGACATTCCCTTCTATTCAGTCATTTCCTTACTTCTCATTGGAATACATTTTCAAGTTTCCAGAACGGTCTGCAAAGATCACATGGCCTGGCCCTGGCTACGTTTCTAAGCTCCTTTTCCACACTCTGCCTCACTGACGGTGCTCCAGCCATACTGGCTGCTTTGCTTCTGCAACACTCCAAACACGTTCCTGTGTCGGGCCTTTGCACTTGCTCTTCTCTCTGCCTCTGACATGTTTTCCTTTGAATATTCTCATGGTTCACTCTATCATTTAATTCAGGTGTCTGCTGGAAGAGAGACCTTTCCTGACAGTGCCATTTAGAAAGCCCTTGCCTATCATTCTCTGCTCCCTTACCCTTCTTTTGTGATCTCGATAACACTTGATAATGCCTACCTTCAGAATTTTTTTTAATTTAAAAAAATTTTTTTAAGACAGGGTCTCATTTTGTTACCCGAGATAGAGTACAGTAATGTGATCATATCTCATGGCAGCCTCCAACTCCTGGGCACAAGGGATCCTCCCACCTTAGCCTGCCCACGTTGCTAAGACTACAGGTGTGTGCCACCATATCTGAGTAATTTTTAAATATGTTACAGAGATGGAGTCTCGCTATGTTGCCCAGGCTGGTTTTGAACTCCTGGCCTCAAGTGATTTATTTCTATGCTAGTGTATTAACTGCATAAGTAAGACAAGGATTGTCTTGCTCACCACTGAAATTCTAATGTGTAGAAAAATGTTTTGCACAGAGTGGATGCCCAATAAGTGTTTGTTAAATTAAAGACAAAATAGTTTAAAGTGATATAGAATTGGAGTTCTGTTATTTGCAAATAATACTATAAATTTTAAATAGAGAAAGGAAAACAATTTGGTTAAGATGAAAAGGTAATTAAATAAGTATGTAGGTTTAGCTACTTGGTTCAGTATTACAGATTTATGTACAATTTACTTTTTAAAATGGAAGACAGTGTATTGTCATACAAACCAGGTTTGATATCATTTACCTGTGTCAGTTTAGGAGCCTTGATTTTCTTCATCAGTAAAATGTTGATGATAATATCTAACTCACAGAGCTATTGTGAGAATTCAATTGAATTGGATAACTTACGTAAAGTACAAGGCTCATTACAAACAAACTGTAAAAGATTGTTCTTTCATTGTCCCCTTTTCTCTAGTTTCTTCACACATATTCTCCAAAGAAAACATCCCCAAATAAAGTTTCTTTGAGATGCTAACTATTTAACAAAAGTTTGCTGAAGCATGGATTTACCACAGAACTGAATCATAATACTATTTTGAGTTGTAAGGGGGCAAGAATGTATGGTTTCCAGAAGATGATGATATCTGGACATGTGGATAGGATGAAGTGCCACAAGTACCCATATTTTTAAGAGTTACATTGGTTTAAACTTACTAGCTAACAACTCACATTTGCATGAGAAGGATAAGGGATTTCATTTATTTTTTAATGAACATATATCAGATACCAACTATGTGCTGTATATGAAACAGAAAAGAATGTAAGCATCTCTACCAGGAGCTCATGTCCCAGAGAGAGATAATTTATATGCACATGTAAATTTAACATAAAGCTGACTGTAGTTAATGATGTAATAGAGGTCTAAAGTACAGAAAAAGATGAGGCATGATAACAGTAATTGCTTTTTTCAGTTGTCTTGGAAAATAATAACTACAGGTGGATTTGTGTTGGGCCATTGAAGGAAGGGTGAGAAGTGGACAGATGGAGAGGGGTTCAGGGAGGTCCCATCAATGTCATCTGTGTGCACAAAGGCATGGTGGCTGGAGAACTGTTAGGCAGCTTTGGGTGCCTAACAGTTGGCTGGTGTGTAGGGGAGGTAAGGAGCAATAGGATGTAAAGTGGAAAAATAACATGAGCCAAGATGGTGGAGGTCCCTGAATTCCACAAACTGTGCTGCTCTCAGTAGAAAGGCCTGGAAGAGTTTAAGGAGGGGAGTAAATCCTGAACTGTATGAACAGCAAATAGGCCCCCTCCTTAGATCTTGTTCACATTCATCACCTGTGCAGAATCTGCCAAAATAAAAAAGCCATCATCTCAAAGTGTGGAAATCCAACAAAAGAAAGGTCTCAAGGGAAAAAATATGAAGAGTATAAACCTCTTCAAGTCACAGCCCAGAAAAAGTAAAGCACAGCTGCACGTAAAAGCTAAGAGGCAAAGAAAATGTGGGACAGCAAAAGAAAAAGACCATGAATTGGCATGTGACAATGGGTATATGTAGTATTTGTGGAGAAGGAATAGGCAAGAACATCTTTATGTAATATAAAGAGGAAGAAAAGGAGTAATTTTAATAACTAAGAAACTAGATATTATTATAAACAAGACTGTTTAAAATACAATCTATTCAATACAAATCTATTCAATGTATTGTGTTTACAGTACAAATCTATTCAAATACTACTTCTGAATAGATTTGGATTCTCTTTTTCCTGGTGATAAAATGGGGAGTAACATCACTCTTACCCTGCAAAACGTTGGCTGTTCTATTCAGTCACTCAACAAGTTTGAGTCACTTGTTGTTGAGTCACTTATCTCTTACTCTTTAATAAAGTAGTTAATGAACTGTCCTCTTCCCTCAGGAAGAGTATCTGAGCATCAAGGGCTAGTAGCAAGACCTAAATCCATTAAGCCTGACTCTTTTTCACTGTTCCTCACACATCATACCATCATATCCTTATTCCCTCCTGACTCAGTTTAGTTTTCATAGCTCATCTTTGCAGTAATTTCCTGGCATACACACTCAACTCTCTTGCCTCTTGCTTTATTCTTCAGAGTTGTATAATTGAACCAAATCTTGCCTATATTCAGTCCCATGTGAACACCCACAGGGCTGAATGTGACTAGATAAATTTATATCACTATGTGAATAAGCCTCATTTTGCATTCATGTTATTGTTGCCTAAAATTCCTATTATGTTGTCTTAGTCCATTAATTATTCTGTTCTCTCAAATCGAGGGGCTCATGGGCCAAAATGGGCCTACCATTTGTCTTTATTAATAAAGTTTTATTGGAACACAGCCACTTCCAACAATTTGTGTATTGTCTCTGGCTGCTTTTGTGCCACAACCACAGAGTTGAATGGTTGCAGCAGAGACCTAATGATCTGCAAAGTCTAAAATATTTCCTATCTTTCCCTTTACAGAAAAAGTTTGCCTACCTTTGTCCTAAATGACTATTTCACATTTGTTCTCTCTCCTCAAGTCTCTAACATCTGCGCCCTGATTTACTTTTAGCTGATAACCTTGTTTTGTATTTCACTAAGAAAATACAAACATTTAGAAAAGAATTCCCACAGCCTCCCTGCCTCATACCTACCAAATTACCCGCATCAGTAGACCTGTACTCTGCCTGCCTTTTGTTAGCATGGATGGACCTTCCATGCTCCTTTCTAAAGTCAAGCCCTCTATTTGTGTACTAGGTCCTCTCAAATACTCAAGGATATTTTTTTCCAGCAATTTTATCATATCTTGCATCATTAATTTTCCCTCTTATCAGATCTCTCCTATCAGCAGGGAAACATGCTGCTATATTGGTCACTTTAAAAAAAGACATCTCTTGAATCAATATCCCCTTCTTTCTACCTATCCCATGTCTCTTTTTACCTTTATATAAACAGTCCTCAAAAAATTTGTCTTTGCTCAAGATTTCTAGGGTGTCTTTTCCCATTTTCACTTCAACCTGTTCCAATGAGGTTTTCCCTTTCATAATTCCATGGACACAGTGTTGTTAAATTAACCTTAATGTTGCTAAATTAACCTTCATGTTGCTAAATCTAATGTCACTTCTCGATGCTCATCTCATATCATCTACCTGAAACATTTGACCTAGTAGATCATGCCTTCAAATGTGTTCTTCCAGGAGATCATTTTCTCTGGATCCTCCTTTTACCTGATTGGCTGCTGCTCCTTGTTCATACTCTTTGCTTGTTGCTCTTCATCTCCTCAATCTCTAAACTTCAGCATGCTCCAAGAGCTTGCTTTTAAATCTTTCTCACCTCCATCCACACTTAATACTTTGTTTTTGTTAATAAAGTTTTATTGGAACATGGCCACTCCCAACAGTTTATGCTGCTTTTGTGCCACAACTGCAGAGTTGAATAGTTGGAGCAGAGACCTAATGACATGCAAAGCATAAAATATCTACTATCCTCCTCCTCCCAGAAAAGGTTAATAAAGTTAACCCCAGAGTATGACTTTAAAAACCTCAATCTAACTCCACTTGGGTATCAAATAGGCTCTTCAACTTACCAGTGCCCCCAAACAAACCCCTGACTTTTCTCTCCAAATATTCCCCTTCCCACCTAAGCCACTGTCAACTCTATCCTTCTACTTGCTCAGGACAAAAGCCTTGGGGTCATCCTGACTCCTCTCTTTCTATTATGCTTTGTAAAATAAATGACTTATTTCTCTTGAGATAAAAAATATCCTTTAGGCGATCATGGTGACTCACACCCATAATCCCAGCACTTTGGGAGACTGAGGTGGGAGAACCCCTTGAGCCCAGAAGTTTGAAACCAGCCTGGGCAACATGGGGCGACCCCATCTCTATTATAAAGAAAATACCAACCTTTAGACATTTTTCTTTGCCCACTCACTAATACATAACCATGAATTATGGTGTATATGCTTTTGTAATGTGCTGTCTTCACCTAAATATATGGTAAACTATTTTCATTTTAATAAATGTAGATGTTCATTAATAGTTTTTAATAGTAGTATGCTATTTCTTTTGGTATGGCTAAACTGATATTTATTCAACCATCTCTAATTGTAAAACACTTAATTTTGGTTCTAATTTTTTGCTGTTATAAACAACACTGAAAGGAATATCTTGGAACATGTGAATAATTATTTTCTTGGAGTAAATTCCTAGAATTGGGACTGCAGGAATCAACACCATTAAATTTCTTTTTAAAAATCTATCTTTGATAACATTTACATATAAACAAACATATTTTTGCATGTTCCTGGATGAGGGTGATATACTAATATTTGTTGATGAAAATTATGTAACAAGTAAATTATTGATAATTTAGTAATGCTTTTTTACTAATTGCATTTGAACTGCAGTGGTGAACCCAGTATACACAGAAGACACTATACTTTGAATTGATAGAGAATGTGCCTCTGATTGTGGATTCAGGAATCCCTTATGTGTCTCTATGAATTTAAAGGCTGGTGACCACAGCTTTGGTGATTATTTAAAGAAGCAATTCATTTAGCATATGATCACAAATGGAACGCATTTCCTCTTTCATCTAAGCTGCCCACTTCCTGATAGAATGAAGTATTACAGTAGCAATACTAATTCTGGTACTAAGAAGGCAAGTAAAAAGTTCTCATTAAAGCAGAGTAATTATAGATACATAGTTGAAATAAAGTAGGATTTTAACTGTGGGCTATTTAAATTAACTTCCTAGATTGAATCTTTTTATGTACTGTGAGAGCTTCTCTCTGGAATTCATGGCAACCACTTCAGCGTTTCTCAGCCTCTTGGAGAAATGTAGAAGGAAGAATGAGGTCTGTTAATTGCCATGGTTGCAAACACCCATTGCTGCTTCCTGTTCAAACTCGCCTTTCGTTAACTGCAGCAATTTTGAATTAAGCCACTAGATGGTGTACACTGTTCTTTGCTTACCCCCCAGAAAAAGCATCAAGAACTGTGCTCAGGTACAGGATTCCAAGGCCAGCAAAAACAAAGAGGAAAACTTACAACACTAAGGCCAAAATTAAGGGCCTCTCTTTTAAAATTCTGGTGCTCATCTTTTTTTTTTTTTTTTTTTTTTTTCTGATGCAGATTACACTGAGTTGGAGAATGTCAATATTATTTTCTTGACTCTACTCTTCCTTAGTATACCAAATATTTGAGCTGGACCAAAATCTGTTTCAACCTTTCACAGCAACCTATTTTTGAATTTCATACATGAGTCCTGAAGGCACTATAAAATAGTTTCTCCTTTAGAAACTCATATGTACAGACACCTTGCAGGCGTACCCTATGCTAATATTGTTAAACATATATGTTTAAAAATAGGTCAGATTTCTCAATATCTTGAAAACTCTGCAGATAAGTCCTGTGGTGTTGACATAGCAGAGATGTAATGAACTAGAATTTAGCTCTGCTCTTTAGTCTATAAGCAACTTTGATCCATGTTTCAATATAAACTTGCATTTCTATATAGGGTGTATATGTGTTTGGAAAAATGATATGGTTTTCTTTGAGTTTCAGGGAATAATTTGACACCGGAGTCAAACACATTAAATTCACTTTTCAAAATGGGTAAATTGCTTTAAGAGACAAACATTTTAGAGAAGTTAAAAGAGAAAGTCTTCCTCCTTACCTTAAAGAGGTGTCTCAGGTTTTTATAAATACATTGGTATTTACCAATGGATGGGTTTTTTTTAGTAGCTTCAACCTATCTTTTACTTTATTGAATTCACTTTTTTATATAATAAATTATTTTACGTTAGGAGCAAACATTTTAATGACAAAGTTGAAAAGATAAAAAGTCTTTAAGTTACCTTAAGATGCCCTCTCAGATTTTTGCAAATACACATATATTTCAATACGGGTGATCTTTATTCATTAAACAGTTTCAACATACCTTCTAATCTTTCTTGTCATCTTAGATCCTTTATGAATTATAGCTCCTCACCTCAAGTAGCAGTTAACTTTCTAATCCTTAATAGTCAAAGATGACTAGCAAATCTGTATAATCAACCTTTATGGGGAAAATAATTTTCAAACCAGTCAGGGCTCTTGAGCTGACAAGAGCTGCCCAAAGTTTATTTCTACTACACAGTAATGAGTTGAAAGAAATGTCTCTAGGTGGATCTTCAATTGGAAAATCTAAAAAGTCAGTGAAATTACTAAAAGGCCTTAATGGTGCTTCTGAAAACAGACACTAATTTTATGTTCTCATTCTTTGAATTACATTCATCTGACATTTAGAAGTCATTTTATGGGAAAAATTTTTATTAACTGAGAAACAAGATTTCTTGGATTATAATGATAAACGATGACTATATTTTTAAAATATAGTCAACTCATGATTATTCAATGACCAGTGCTCTGGTTTATATATTATTCCAATATTATTATTTCTTCAGTTAGCTCCTTTCAACCTGTCTTTTTGTTATTTAATTCTTCAGAGAGTGGGCAAAGCCAAAGGGCACTGGTAAATGCAAATTATCAATCATGTATCAGCTGTAAAAAAACCACTGGCTTTTTTGGTGAGAGAACAGAATGATGAAAGTTAAAATTATTATAAATTGTGAAGCTTTTAGCTTGCTCGCTTTTTTTTTTTTTTTTTTTTTTTTTTTGAGGCGGTGTTTCACTCTTGTTGCCCAGGCCAGAGTGCAATGGCACGATCTCGGCTCACTGCAACCTCTGCTCCCAGGTTCAAGTGATTCTCCTGCCTCAGACTCCTGAGTAGCCGGGATTGTAGGCACACACCACCACGCCCAGCTAATTATTCTTTTTGTATTTTTCAGTAGAGATGGGGTTTTGCCATGTTGGCCAGGCTGATCTCAAACTCCTGACTTCAGGTGATCTGCCCACCTCGGCCTCCCAAAGTGTTGGGATTACAGGCATGGGCCACTACACCCAGCCCTAGCTTGCTTCACTTTTAACAATCAATTTTATACCTTCACTTCATATAGCTGATATTTAAAAATTGATCAGTTTTCCTTTACATTGTTTTATACCTAGTTTATATTTTTATTTTTTTCAAATATGACTTTTGTAGATATAAGCCTTTTACATTATGACTCCTAAAAGCTTTAGTTTAATTTTAATTTTCTATTATTTACGTATTCTTATTTGTCCCACTATTCTCATCTACTAGACAGATGTCTAGACTGGGCCTATAAGAGAAAGGCCAACTCAGAACGAGATTGAAATATCCTCTGTCTCCAAATTGGAGGGCTTTACCAAATAATGGGCAAGATGTTGAACTAATAGCTCCAAAACCTTGGGTCAACCGGATTGTACCATAGTAAATGAGGTGAATGGGATGAATAGTTTTATTCTCTTTGGCCCACGTTCAGTTACGCTAGAAAACGTTATAAATTCCTGTTATTGATGTAGTATGTGAAATCTTAAGGAAAGAATCATCTGTTGCAAGTGCAATTTGATGGTAGATTTAAGTAAATAAGTCAAATAAAAAATAAAGCATGTCTAAGTGAGAAAAACCAGGGGAAGAAATTCCTCATGGTTGCTTGAAATTTAGAGTATGTCATTCACATATCCTCATGGGAGCCAGATGCTGAACTGTAGAATTAGTCTATGATTCATACGAAATGCCTCAGAAAACACCAAGGGCTACTATGAGACTCCCAGCTGCTCTTTCTTCATCTACCCCTGAAAAGTTGGTATTCATGCATTTCTTCATTCATGTAGTCAATGAATGATTATTATTGAACCCTATTCTATGCCAAGGATTGGGCATACGTAATGCTATTTTCTTGGAGTTGGGTATTTTGTCCCCTTTCCTCTCTATCTCTTCCCCCTTCCAGATCTCAATGATGCTATTTGCTTAAATGCTGACTTCTGAATTGGTATTTCTACTCTTTTCTCTTCTGTCACATAGACCAACATTTTTTGGTTCTTTCTGTAGAACTTCCCTTAAATCTCTCTCAGTCTTTAATATTCTTCCTTCCTTCATTGATATACTCACTAAATATTTATTGAACACCTATCATGTGCCAGGCACAAGTCTGAGTATGATGAATGTAGATATTTTGACTTGACATACTGAAGACTAACTGCATTCCATCCTCCTCTAAAAGTTCATTTTCTTGGTTTCATCTTTTGACCAAAGGCATCAGCTCAATTTGGCCAACCAAGCCAGGCTCTCTCTTACTTCTACAGTCCAGCAGTTACTAAGTGATGTCTAACTCTATTTATAAAATGAGTTTTACATTTGCTAGTGTCTCATCGTTTTCATAGCTATTGCCGTAAATCAGACCCTTATTATCCCTAGTCTGGGTTATGCAATAAATGATTACCCTGCCTCCAATCTCTCCTTCTCCAATTCATCCTAAATTAGCTTTTTAAACACAGATTTAATTATGTTATTTATCTGCTCAAAGATTTTTGGTGACTCTCCATTGACTATAGAATAGGATCCAAATGCTTTTCACATAATCTTTTACACCTGATCTCAACCCACCTTTCATGAGTTCCCCAACTCTGAGCAACTTCCTGAATGTAAAATGTAATGTGAAATTCTGCCTTGCTCACATTATTCTCTTTCTCCTGGCACAATAAGAAGCCATCACATTTGTATGTTGTTTTCCAGTTTACAGTGAAATTTCCCATGCACCTTCTGTGAGGTAGGCAGAGATATTTCCCCCCAAACTTAAAGCTGGAAAAGTTAAGGTTGTGAATGTGTAGGTGACATACTGAGCTAGCTAATCTTGCTTATGATTAGCAAGAGAGCCCAGATACTAAACATCAGTGGGCAGTAGCACCAAAAAACAGATTAGGATGAAGTGTAGTATTTTACCAGCAACATGAATTCAGAATACAGATTTCCATTAATATTTGGTGTCATATGTTGTAATCTAAGGGTTTCTTTTACACAGAAAGCAAAGCCCATTTTAAAATTCCGTGTATCTTTTGATTTGTAACACTAATCAGAGTTTAAAAAATAGTTTCAACATTTTATAGCTATTATGATAAACTCTACCTTCTTTTTAAACTTTGTGTATCCTTACAGTGATACAGATATACTGACAATATCAACATAGTCTAGCTTCCATAAACATTTTGTAAAAATGGTACCTGCTACTTTCATCACAATTTTCACTATATCATGCTATAATTTGATGGAAACACGCACTTTTTTTTTCTTTTTAGACGGTATTTCACTCTTGTCCCCCAGGCTGGAGTGCAATGGCACAATCTCGGCTCACCGCAACCTCTGCCTCCCAGGTTCAAGTGATTCTCCTGCCTCAGCCTCCTGAGTAGCTGGGATTATAGGTATGCACCACCACACCCAGCTAATTTTGTATTTTTAGTAGAGATGGGGTTTCTCCATGTTGATCAGGCTGATCTCAAACTCCCGACCTCAGGTGATCCGCCCACCTCAGCCTCCCAAAGCCCTGGGATTACAGGCGTGAGCCACTGCGCCAAGCTGGAAACCTGCACTTTCAACTAATGTTAAGCTAATTCCTGTTTTGTACACCAATGGCAGGCACTTAATAAAACTGGCCATAGGAAAGAATACATTTTAAAAATTTAGAATTTTTGAACTTGAAGTATACTGTGTCTACATATCAGAAGTCCACGAATGAGTCAAAGATGAGGATGAATGTATGAATGGATACTTCTCTCATTATTAACAACTATAAGCATTTTGAGGCCTCACTATATAACATTTTATATATGTCAAACGAGTTGATATAATGCATCTGACTTGATCCCTGTATAAATAAGATGTGAAGGTAAACTGACTTGTATGTCATCAGTTTAAAGACAGCTAGGGTTGCTTAAGCTGCTCTTGTCGTTTAGGCACTATTCATTCATTTATTCAATAATTACTACATGTGCTTGACACAGTGGCTAAAAGATTTTCCAAAGGCATGATATCCTTGCTTTCAGTGTAGGCAGGCAGACATTTAAACAACTATGTCACAAAACAACAAGCTTTCTAAGGTACCTATGGACAGGGAACTGTGACAACACAGAGGAGATAGCAATCATTTGTCAGAGGTGGGTCAGGAGTTATCCTGGTGCTTGGTCAGAAGGATGTACATAGCCAGGTGGGTGTAATGGGATGTTCTCCCTTCACAGCCTGTACCTACTTCATTCTCAGCCAATGGCAGTATATGTAACTGACTAATTTATGTGTTCTGTGAAAATTGTGGAGACCTTCATAATGTGGGCCTTGTTGTATTTGTATCCAAAATTCCTGCACAAAGCATAATTGTGTGTAGAATTAAACAGGACTGAAAAACATTCCATACAGAAGAAGCAGCATGACCACTGGCCTGGATGTCAGCAGCACATTTTAGAAGTCTGCATGTATTCAGCAAAAACTGGAGGAAGATGTGTGGGATAGGAGAGACAGGAGAAAGTAAATCTGAGAAGGCAGGTTTTAGGAGCCCTGCTAAAGAGTTGGATTTCATCTTGTACATTCTGAAGATTCATTGAAAGATTATATGCTAAGGCTTGACAATGAGAATGGGATGAGGAAATGGATGAAAATGGAAGCGGAAGATCATAGCAATAGTACTTATGATGAGTTGAGGAAGGGGCTGGAGGAGAAAGAGGGGTCAGGGATGACACTTAGGATTTCAGGTTGGAGAGATGAAGATGGTATTTCTCCCAAAAGAGAACAACAAAGACAGAATGGGTTCAAAGGCAAGGTAATTTTAAGGCCAACTGGAGATGTTGGGGTTTCTATTTGCAGTCAGAAATACAGTAGTCTGACTCAAGAGAGAAGTCTGGGAAGGAAACTCAGACTAGTGGTCACCCAACAATTCTTATGGCTGCTGTCACGAGGACAAATGTTCAGGATGAGAAGGGGGCTTGGGATGACATGCTGCCAAACACTAATGTTTCAAGAGTAACTAGAATTAAAAAGGCATCCAGGAAGTTACATGAGGAAGCACATTTTTCACAAAGCTGTGCTTTCCAAGTAGATGACTTAGCCAGAGAGATGTGACTTTCACTGAGATGAAGGCCATCTCACCACTACTACAAGTACGAAATGAATTGTCTCTGGACCAGAAGTCATTGACAAAGAAAATACTCTGCATTCTTCATGATTTCAATGCCAGGCCCATCAGCCTTCTTCACATGTTCACAATGGTCATTACTCTCCTCTTCCTCAAGTCGTTCCTCTTCTCCCTTGGTAGCACGTGTATTTTAAGATCATCCTTTTCACATTGGTTTCATCAAAGGGAAATATGGGAGAATAATGAGAGGGCAAAGTGGCAAAATGAAAGCACAATTGCCAACAAAGTGTATTTTCTACAGAGAAGGCTCTTGACTTCCACATGGGCCAGGAGCTTGGCAGTGCTCTGAGGCTGGCCGTTTTTGAGCACTCCAATAATCATGCCCTCAATTCCATGCCTCTGGACACTTTAGATAACCACAGCAGCAAGAGACAAAAAAAGGGGCAAAACCCACGTTTGATATCCTACTGAGAGAAAACACAGGCTTCTATTTGTAGTCTGCAGAGAAACCTTCACCTTTGTGCACTGTTAGAGAGGCTGGGCATGCAGCAGTTGTCTGCCACTCTGATACCCCTGTGCCACCTGTCATAAGAATGTGTAGACCTAAGAGATAAGACATAAGCTCTTCCTAATGGGAGCTATTTCAGGGATACAAGATAGGAAAAAAGTGACTTTCAAACTGGAATTTTTTAAGTTAATAATACTAAAAAATGATTCATTATTGATATCTACACTTACTGAGCATTTGTTCAGGCTTTATTCACAAGAAATTTGTATTTCTACCTATTTTCTGTTCACTCAAGAGACGGGATCTTCCCTCCCAACCTTGATACGTTATTTTTCAATGGATAATTAATCAAACTCTTCTTCCAACTCTTCTTTTTTGCATGACTGGCTTTCCTCAGGTACTAATCTGAAACTCTTCATGTGGTGAAAAAGGTTATATTTAATTCTCCAGTGTAAACAAAGTTGGGAAAAATTTTACCAATCATGTCTCTTCAAATCACAACCATAGTGAACCCACCTACCTGACTCACCCATTTAAATCCACAAATACCCACGTGACCTAAAAATTGTGACCCTTCTCCAGAATCCTCCTGGCCATGGTTTTCTGATATGGTTTGGCTCTGCGTCTCCACCCAAATCTCACCTTAAATTGTAATAATCCCCTCATGTCCTGGGAGGGATCCGGTGGGAGGTAATTGGATCATGGGGGCAGGTCTTTCCCATGCTGTTCTTGTGATAGTGAATAAGTCTCATGAGATCTGATGGTTTTGCAGAAGGGAAGTTCCCCTGCACATACCCTCTTGCCTGCCGCCATATAAAACGTGACTTGCTCCTCCTTGCCTTCTACCATGCTTGTTAGGCCTCCCAAGCAATGTGAAACTGTGAGTTAATGAAACCTCTTTCCTTTATAATTACCCAGTCTCAGGTATATCTTTACTAGCAGTGTGAGAACACACTAATACATTTTCCTTCAGCATTCTGTGACCATCAGGAGGCTCCAGCTCAAACCTGTGCCATCCGTCAAATATGCAGTGACTTTACCAGAAACAGCCTCAAGCCCAATATGCTGTGAGCAACAACAACCAAAAACCGAGAGAAGTTTAACCAGAAGGAACCTGGGAAAATGGAGAGGAGATGTCACAGCAGAGCTGAGCTCTTCAAATAAAAACTCTTAGAGCCCAGCAGGGAGCCATGGTACTGAAGACACCGTGGTCTCAGTTCTCACCACGAATATGCCACTTGTACGTTCTGAGACAGGTGAATCAAACCTGTCTCCATAACCATGAATGTGTGCACAACACAACATCGTACCATGAACACTACCTTCAGCCGGCAAAGAAAATCATGGAAAAGGAAAAAAAAGTAATCCATCTTAAAAATCCAGCCAGGTACAGTGGTTCACACATGTAATCTCAGAACTTTTGGAGGCTGAGGCAAGATTTGCTTGAGCCTGGATTTTGAGAGCAGCCTGGGCTACATAGTAAGACCCCATCTCACTATTAAGAAATTAGCCAGGCATGATGGCACACACCTGTAGTCTCAGCTATTTGGAAGGCTGAGGTGGGAGGATTGCTTGAACCCAGGAGTTGGAGGCTATAGGGAGACATGACCACACAACTGCACTCCAGTTTAGGTGACAGGGTGACACCCTGTCTTTAAAAAGTACAACAAAAACAAAAACCTAACAGATGTGGTCATTTTCACTGTAGGGAATGGGCCTAGGATAACACTGGTTTTCTCCTCCTTCAATGGAGGACAGGCTTGTGCAGTAGAATCATGTCACTCCCCTTTGCTTCTATTTCAATTTGTTTATTTGCTATTGGGTCAGTTAGACACAATAGAAAACATAAAGCAGCTAAGGTTTTAAGGAGCTTGGTTAAGCCAAACTAGATATTACAGTTCCAAAGAACCAAAAATGTATCTGTATTTTGACATTTTAAATAGTTGATTTTGATCTCTAATGAAAGGTAGTATTCACAGATAGTAAATCCAAGGATGCTGGCATCTTTTGATTTTGACCCTACAGATGCACTCTCCACCCCAGGTCCTTGCTCTGTTCTTCCACTCTGTTCTTCCACTGACCAAATTAGGGGCTCTCTTGCCTCTGGCTTCTGGATGGATTTGCTTTCAGAAGACTGAGGGAGGTAAGAGAGGAAAGTCAGGATATTTACTCTTCGCTTTCTTTTTCTAGGTCAGTGCAAGCTGCCTTTCTCATCTTAATGAAGGTCCTCAGTTGGCCCTTTCCACAGAGCCCTCTCTGTGTCTGGTTCTGGTAATCCTCTCTTCCCTTGTGGACATGTACTGAGGGTTTAAATTACATTCTCAGAGTAACAATGTGAGGTCAGTAGCATTACTATCTCC
This sequence comes from Piliocolobus tephrosceles, assembly GCF_002776525.5. Taxonomy (NCBI): domain Eukaryota; kingdom Metazoa; phylum Chordata; class Mammalia; order Primates; family Cercopithecidae; genus Piliocolobus; species Piliocolobus tephrosceles. The sequence goes on along the minus strand of NC_045451.1, from coordinate 49,562,893 downwards.
ATTGTGTTGTTAAGAAAACCAAGGTCAAGGATGTGTCCAAGCTACTTTGTGCTAGAGTCAAATTATGAGCCCAACTGAACAGTGCCTCTCTTACTAGCACCAGGGATTGGAGAGGGGGGTACACTCATTCCAAGATATTCTTGCCTTTTGACCACAGCTCTCAAAGTAGCTCTCTTATTATTAAACAGTGTCATCTGTTTCCTGTTGGAACCCTATGTTATATACCAAGCGTGCTCAATTTTAATATGGCACTTTGTGGGTTCTCCTCTCTGCGTTATTTGCAAACAAAGAGTTAATTATTTTCATTTCAAAGTGGTCATAGTGATTTAAAAGCTTCTGATATATAAACACTTTTCTGAATAAATCCAGTTGGAAAAAAAATATCATGTTAGAAAGAGATCAAGTAATGTCAGTTACAGGTCAAAGAACTCCTAATAAGGTTTCATAGAACATGGCTTAATAGAAAGAACACTGAACTAAAGTAGGTCAGAAGCCAAGGGTTTAAGTCACAAATTCATCAATTATTGCGTGACCTTGACAGGTCACTTAACCATTCTGAGCTTAAGTTTCCTCATATGTCAAATAGTGATAATAAGCAGTGACCTGTTTATCTCCTGGGGTTATTATAGGGGAACCAATAAATGACAGATTTGAAAGTGCTTTCCAACTGCAAATATTACACAGGGATATTACCCAGAGTGGTGATGAGAATAACATTTATCCAATAAATAAATGTGTAAACCTCCATTACTCTAGAGAGCCCTCAATACAGAGCCCTCAATACATGTCCTTACTGTTATCCTTAAAATCACAGCAACCAGATAAAAGTAGTGCAGTGTTGGGTTTCAGAGGCAGGCTCTGAAGCCAGTTGCTTGGACTCCAGAACAAAGTAGCTTGGACACATCCTTGACCTTAGTTTTCTGATCAACACAAAAGGAATGGTAATGCCATTGACCTCACATTGTTACTCTGAGTATTTAATGAGATAATTTATGTTAGAAACAGAGCACAATGTCTTGTATACAGAAGTTCTTTGTCTATGTTAGCCTCAAGCCATTAGAGGCGCAGAGAGAGCACTTCAATGCAGAGTGTCATACAGTGGTTAAGCATCCAGATTTCAAAGTAAAAGTTTTATACCTTGGAATATTAACTTACATATTTACTAACTGTTTAAGTTTGGACAAATTATTAATCTTTCTAAGTTTTCATTTTTTCCATCCTCATCAAGCTAGTTACATCTGCCTTATGAACTAATGAAACCATGTTTGTGATGTGTTTGACTTGATGCTGGACACATAATAAGTGCTCAATTAAAATGTCCATTACCATGTTTAGCATGGTGTTGCTAAAGTAAAAATTCCCCTCCCTTCCCTCCACTTTTTTTTTACAGACAAGATCTTACCCTGCTGCCCAGGCTGGAGTCCACTGGCACAATCAGTGATCAGAACTCACTGTAGCCTCAACTTCCTGGGCTCAATAAATCTTCCTGATACAGCCTCCCAAGTAGCTGGGAGGGGACTACAGGCATACACCAACATACCTGACTACTTACTTTTTAATTTTTTGTAGAGATAGAGTCCTGCTTTGTTGCCCAGGCTGGTCTCAAACTCCTGGGCTCAAGCAATCCTCTCACCTTGGCTTCCCAAAGTGCTGGAATTATAGGTGTAAGCCAGCAAACCTGGCCTTCCTTGCCTTTTTATTCCTTACTTCTTTTGCATATGGAGTCATCAAACAGGCTCATTTTATGAAACAGATATTTGCAGTTCAAAGACAGTATTAAGAAGAAAAATCTCACTACATACATTTAAGAGCTGGACATATCTTTGAAAGGCTGTTGTTGTCTCAGTACAACCAGCAGATGCTCCACTGGAGGAACCCACGGCTAATGAGCCGATGTCTGGCCCCCTTTGGTGCTTGCCCATGGCCCTGGCACAGCACGAGAGTTAATTCCCTGATTCAGTATTGTCCAGTGTCTGTGGAATATGTCCCGTGAGCTAGGCATGGGGGAGCTGTCAGTCATGGAGGTAGACATAATATCTGTCCTCATGTTGCTGACAGAGAAAGTGTTTCTTTTATAATCAGAACAAAGTCTGCCTCTGAAGTTAAAGATGAAGGTCACAAAATATCCCCTGAGAATCAGTACAGCTTGTGACTTTAGGTGTGATTTCTGGAATTAGACTATCTGAGTTTAATTCTTGGCTTTGCTTCTTAGTCATGGTGTCGTACAACTTTACCTCTTTGTGCCTTGGTTTCCTCCGCTATGAAATGGAAGTTCTAGTAGAATTTGCATCATATGGTTGATGTGACGATTAAATGAATTAATACATGTAAGTGGCCCAGTCAGTCTAATATATTAGAGTTACGGCCAGGCGCGGTGGCTCAAGCCTGTAATCCCAGCACTTCGGGAGGCCGAGACGGGCGGATCACGAGGTCAGGAGATCGAGACCATCCTGGCTAACACGGTGAAACCCTGTCTCTACTTAAAAAAATACAAAAAACTAGCTGGGCGTGGTGGCGGGCACCTGTAGTCCCAGCTAATGTAGTCCCAGATACTGGGGAGGCTGAGGCAGGAGAATGGCGTAAACCCGGGAGGTGGAGCTTGCAGTGAGCTGAGATCCAGCCACTGCACTCCAGCCTGGGCGACAGAGCGAGACTCTGTCTAAAAAAAAAAAAAAAAAAAAAAAAAATAGAGTTACTACTATCAGTATTGTCTCATTACCAAGTGGTGTGATTTGTGAGTGAAATAGTTATGGCCTTAGATTATAGTGCAAGGGTTAGCAAATATGGCCTGCTGACCAAATCCAGCCCTCTACCTATTTTTATAGATAAAGTCATACTGGAACACAGCTATGCTTATTTACTTAGGTATAGTTTATGGCTGTGTTTGTGCTATAATGGGAGAGCTGAGTAGCTTTGACTGAGACCTTATGGCCACAAAGCCCAAAATATTTACTACCTAGTCCTTCACAGAAAAAGTTTGCTGACTGACCCCTGGATAGACAACTACTATTAACATATTTTTCTCGGCTGGGCACGGTGGCTCATGCCTGTAATCCCAGCACTTTGGGAGGCAGAGGCGGGCGGATCACTTAAGGCCAGGAGTTTGAGACCAGCCTGGCCAACATGTTGAAACCCCATCTCTACTAAAAATACAAAAATTAGCCAGGCGTGGTGGTGGGCGCCTGTAATCCCAGCTACTTGGGAAGCTGAGGTAGGAGAATCAATTGAACCCGGGAGGCGGAGATTGCAGTGAGCCAAGGTCGTGCCACTGCACTCCAGCCTGGGTGACAGAGCAAGACTCTGTCTCAAAATAAATAAATACGTAAAAATAAAATAAAATAAAAACATATTTTTCTCAAAAGAAAAAATTGGCACAGCAATTATTTATTCTGGGAAATATGTGTATATTCATGCTTCTGCATTCTTTCAAGGGACATATTACACACTGCGATAAGTGCAACCGAGAAGGCCTCAGATGGGTCTACCATGTGCTCTCTTCATCCTCATCAGTTCTGCTTAAAGAAGCATTATGCACGAGGATGATGCTACTAACCCAGTTTCAGCAGAATAAACATCCTGTTATTTTCCAGTAGTGTTCCTGGATTTGCATTGTTCCATCTTCTCTTTCAATGGATTTCTGTTATCCACAGTCACATATGCTTATAAGGGGCAAGCTGGTTGGGGTGCAGCCTGTGGCTTGGAGAAAGAATTTCCCTATATGAGAAGGCAGCTGAGCTATAAAGGGGAGTGAATTCCCATCCTTGGCTTTATGCAGCCTGCAATAGAATCAGGTGTTGGCTACCATATTTGTGAATGACTAAATTTTATTTGGTAAAAGGAACAAAAGCTGCTTCTGAAAAAGGTATGTATTTTATAATTCTGGTCTTTTTTAAACAAAGTATGGGGAACTTAACAATTTTCCAATGGCCAAGAAAGGTTATCCTGTCTAGCAAAAGTACTCAGTAGTGCCCGCCTCCTGGTTTTACATTGTATCCGTATCTATTCAGGCTTTTCAGTTTAGGGCTGACATCAGATGGAGTAAGACATAGAAGATGAAGCCCCAGTGCTGAGATTAGCAGATGAACTGGGCACTAAAGATACATATAAATTGTGAGAACCATCCTGGATTATCTTTGGAATTACATCTAGAAACTTATTTACATGTATTTGTGACAAACACAATATAGCATATTGAATCTTTGCAAATTGTAATGATAGACTGAAAACAAATAACCACTACACATCCCTTTAATTTATGTACATCTACGTCCTTTCATTATTGTTGAGGTGGGAGAAATGATTTGGGTTTTTAACAAGAATAAGGACAAAAAAAGGATGCTTTATTATTTTTTAAACTGAAAGCTCTAAAGTGGAAGAAGTAATTTAATCCCATGAAATGTTTATGTACACACAAGAGCAGCTACTGATATTTGATGAAGTTAATGATTATGGTAATGAAAAACCTCAAACAAATTTATGAATGAACACAAAACAAAGATCTGAGATTTACCAATATGTATTAAACAGAGGAGTACCCCCATGTTGTTAGTCCTCAGAGAACCAAGAGCACAAATACAGTTTTTCTCTCTTTAGAAAGTTACATCTTGGCACACAGACCTTACTATTGTGATTTTTGCAAGTGAGGAAGTATACACAGAAAGCAACGGTGGAAGTTGCAACTCCCCTGGAAGTGATCGCCTCATTCTAAAATAATTTTCATCTAGAAAATAATCTAATATTATATTCTTTCTTCAATCTTTAATTAATAACAAAGAGGATAGTAGAAGGTTCAACAAATGTACATGTATATTTACGATATTGGTATATTCTGTTTGTGCAGAGGATGTTCAATTTTATTCTGCATAAAATGCTGAAGTACCCTGTTCGTCTTGCTTCACCTTTGACTCTTTTTACAACATGCACTCTGTTGTTAACTACAGTAATGAGAAATAGCAAAGACTGCAGGCTCTGAAGCTTTATTTGGGTACACATTTTGGGTCTGCCATTTACCATCTGTGTGACCTTGAGCAAATTGCTTAATGTCTCTGTGCCTCTATTTCTGCATCTTAAGTAGAAAAATAATAGTGCCTACCACGGTAGAGAGCTGATGTCTGAATTAAATTAACAAACACAAGTGAAGTGCTTAGAATTTTGTTATACCTTTTTCTTATGTGTGTCATTCTCTAGGTGTAATGAGTTGAATTGTGTCTCCATGAAAAGTTATGTCAAGTCCTTACTCCCAGCACCTGTGAACATGATATTATTTGGAAAGAGTCTTTACTCATAAAATCATTAAGATGAGGTCATACTGGATTAGGGTAGGCCCTAACGCCAATGCTTTTGTCTTGTTGTAATGGTAAGGATGTATTTTTGCCTGGTCAAAAAAAAACAAGGATGCATTTTTGCCCATCATCCTCACCATTACAACAAAACAAAAGCATTAAAGTCTTTATAAGAGAAAGGAGAGGAAGATTTAGACACAGAGATACAGAGGAGTGACACGGGGAAGAAGCCCATGTGAAGAAAGAGACAGAGATTGAAGTGATGAAGCTGTCATCAAGAAATACCAAGGAGGACTGGAAGTCACCAGAAGTTAGGAAAGAGGAAGATCAAGTCTTCTCCCCTAGACTCTTTGGAGGAAGCACGGCCCTACTGACACCTTCATTTCAGCTACTTTGCAGAACTGTGAGGATGAATTTCCATTGTTTTAAGCCACCCAATATGTGGTCCTTTGTTACGGCAGCCCTGGAAAACGAATCCTACAGGTAACCTAGAAGTTGGGGTTTGTGGAAGGAGAAAATGAGAAGCCAAAAGATGAAATCTCAGTACCTAGAACGAGGCTCACATGTGGTTCGTTGGGTGTTCTTTGACTTTCCTTATTTCGTGGGGGTCACCTATTTGTTTCCTTGCCTGTAGAGAGATGGGCAGGGTGAGGATGGCAGGCAGTGCCTCTGTGGGAATGTGAAATCTCTACTACCTAGAGCTGTGCTGTTCATACAGAAGCCACTTGCCACAGGGGGTTACTTAAATTTAAATTCATTACAAAAAATAAAATTAGAAATTGAGTTTCTCAGTTATACTAGTCATATTTAATACATACAATAGTCACATGGGGCTAGTGACTTCCATGTTAGACAGCAAAGATACAGGACATTTCCATTGCTGTGTAAAGTGCTATTGGCCTGCGCTAGATGATATTTACATTGTAATAGGATTTGTTTAGGAGACAAGGACAGTAAGCAGACAGGTTGGATAGAAAATGGAAATATGTCATTGTCATAATATCATTGGTTTTAGGACCCAACCTAATCCAACAGGATTCATCTTGACTTGATTTTGTCTGTAAAAAAGCTATGTGTAAATAAGGTTACATTCACAGGTACTGGGAGTAAGGACTTATCTCTTTTCATGGGGACACAGTTCAACTCACTACACTTAGATGCTCTTGTAATACAGACAAGCAACTCCATAATTCATTAAGGAAAAAGGAAGAGAGAATATGGTAGAACTGACACTTCAACAGCTGCACACGAGGCAGGTCTCACTTGTTGAATAGTCTATTGTTTTCATCTTAAAGTCACGTACATCACTGCTTTTTTGTAGTTTGAACAAAGGGTATTTACTATATTCAATTCTTTTAGACTGAAAATCAGTATAGCCAGAAACTGGCTTATATCTAATGACAGAGATCAGCATGAAGAAGTATAGCCTGCTTCCCCTTGATCTGCTGGAGATACACCTCGTAGAGAATTGGTTAAGGTTTTGATCCCTTAACACTGTGAAAGAGGTAAATGCTGCAAAGCAACAAATGAGATCAAGAAATCCGTGAGCTACGATCTCTCTCCTCCTCTTCAGATCTAATCATACAGATGAATAAATTGCTATGAAAATACCAAAAATAAAACTAAAAACAATGACTGAGCCATTAAAACAAAAATCTCATGTACTCTGTGTTCAGGTAGCAAGAAATTTAATTCTTGTCAGACCAGTCTCCTGTGATTTTTTCCCCTTTCATATAAGATATTTTTAATGCTCAGAGGCATTATAATAGAAAAGCATGTATTTTTGTCTGGTTTATACCCATCATCCTTACCATTACAACAAGACAAAAGCATTAAAGTAAAATTAATCATGTCAAAAGATTTTAGCAAAAACAAGTGAGACCATGCATAAAGCATCGCTTTGTCTAGTGTGAAGTCACGCTCTGATTAAAAACATATAATGAAAGTGAAAGTGATACATCATTGCCTTAGCAGTAGGGTTTTCTGAAAGTGCTTTGCGGTTCTCAACATAAAAATGTGGGAACATTTTGGTCTTTGAAGCTCACAAAGATTATTGTTCTAGCTAAATAACTAGAATTCAATCTCAATGTTTTAAAAAATAAATTAAGACTTAATGACCAAACAAGGCAGGTTGGTAGGATTAATAATTAGAACACGCTGTGAGGAGCGGTCGTCTGCCTTGACAACCAGACACAGAGGTATGAAAGTGTCTGCTCAGCACTCCCCTTTCACAAAACCATCCTTCACCCAGCTAAATGTGCCCAGGTCCTTAAGGTACCAGCACAGCTCTTTGCTCCATCGGAATCACTTAATGAATAGAAAGGTTTGCTTGTAGAGTAATCACACACTCCCCAGCAATGGAGTCAATTCATGTATGATCCACAAAACCAAAAATTCCAAGTGGCTGGCTATTCCTAAAATGTAGGTTTAGTTAATGATGTCACCATAGAGTCATCTCATGGATTTGAAAAGAAACAGTTGACTTATTTGTACTTTGCCTTCATTACGTCTTTATTTTGATGGGGACATGTACACATAATAATTGCTCACCAAAATTATCGTTCTATTTGTTTTGTTGTTGTTGTCATGTTGAAAGTCATTTTGGGCTATTGTCCTTAGCAAACTAGTGCAGGAGCAGAAAACCAAATGCTGCATGTTCTCTCTTATAAGTGGGAACTAAATGATAAAAACTTATGAACACAAGGAAGGAAACAACAAGACACCGGGGTCTACTTGAGGGGGAGGGTGGGAGGAGGGAGAGGAGCAGAAAAGATAGCTATTGGGTACTGAGCTTAATACCTGAGTGACGTAATAATATGTACCGTGACATGTGTTTATATATGTAACAAACCTTCACATGTACCCCCAAACCTAAAATATAAATTGAAAAAAAAAGTTGCTTCAGCTGGTTTTTTTAATGAGGTCTCTTTAAATGTTGAAAACCATCCTGTTCTATGAGATCTATGTGTATATATCTATATAAATAATTTATATATATATATATACATATTTTCATAACTATATTTTAGATGTATAATAGTTTACATACAATAAATACTAGAAACAATGACAACTGTATAAACTCAGACATATTAAAACTATCTGAGGGAAATGACTTTAAAAAATTCACTCAAAATGCATCATAATAATATTCAGAGTGTTTTTCTAAACTTTCTTTTAATAGAAATGGTTTTGGCTGGGTGTGGTTGCTCACACCTGTAATCCCAGCACTTTGGGAGGCTGAGGCGGGTAGATCACCTGAGGTCAGGAGTTCAAGACCAGCTTGGCCAACATGGCAAAACCCCGTCTCCACTAAAAATACAAAAATTAGCTGGGTGTGGTGGCACACGCCTGTAGTCCTAGCTACTGGGGAGGCTGAGGCAGGAGAATTGCTTGAACCCGGGAAGTGGAGGTTGCAGTGAGTTGAGATTTTGCCACTGCATTCCTGCCTGAGAGACAGAGCAAGACTCCATTTCAAAAAAATAAAAAGAAAGAAGAAATGGTTTTACATCCTGGTAATGAATATCATTACTGACAATAAAGTCCTATGTAGAAAGTGATAGAAAGCTACATGGAACAATTGTATTCTGCCTAATAACTTTCCCTCACGGGAGAAGTGAGAATATTTTGCATATGACAAGAAGAGTGAAACAAATATTTGGGAACATAAGGGTGCACTGTTATAAACATTAGGCGCTAGTAAATATTTTGATTATCCACCTTCTGAGACCTTGGAAGGATTGCACTTTTCCAGCTACTTTGAAATTAGATGTGGCCGAGCAATTTGTTTTTGCTGATACACCATGTTATTCAGGGCAGAAATTTCAAGAGTCAGTGTGACATTTCCTCTTCTCTGCCATGAAAATGGTCATATGTCAAATAGTGGAGTCTATCAACCTGAGGACTAGAATGAGAAGATGTGGAACAGGCTCCCAGTTAACCTGCAATAGACATGTGACATGAAAAGAAATAGCTATTTACTTACATAAACCACTAAGATTTGGAGATTGCTGTCACCGCCTAACCTGACTGATAGAGGTGCTGTTAAAAGGAAGGTCCAGTGGCTGATAAGGAAACTGAGATGGAAGAATGGAAAGATAGAAATGGATATCACAGTGAGAAACATCACTGGGTACAACTGTCATTTGCTCTTACTTGGAAGGCTAAGGGAAGAGGCTGAAAACAGAATGTTGATTGTATGTGTTGGTTGCTGTTGGACGGACTTGGCAAGATTTACAAAAAAAGAGATGATCTCAGAAAAAGCTGGCCCATTTATGAGCAGTATTGAAAGGAAACACAGTCCAGAAATCTAGGGTGTGTAGCCTTGGAAGATGGATGTTTTTCAATTTCATCGGGTAAGGTAAGTTAAAACTCAGCTTAGTGAGAGAGAAAAAATTAAAGGTGTGACTTTCACTGAGTTGGGATGTCTTAGAAGAAAGTTTCAATTAAGGCTGAGACAACCACCAGTAAATTCTAAAAATTCAGAGAAAAGAGTTAAAAGGAAACTCTCCCACTAAAGTCTTACAGATACAGAAATATAAAGAGTATTAGATGGTGGTGGTGTGTGTGTGAGAGAGAGACAGAGAAAGAGAAAGAGAGAGAAAGATGAGAGAGAGAGAGAGAGAGAGAGAGAAGGGCACAAGAAAACAAAGGAAAAAGCAATCTGAGTTTACCAGAAAAGAAATGTAGCATGGTCACTGACCTTGGTGTAGCTGGAGACATAAGAAAACAGCTAAGTTTTCTTGAGAGTTAATTGCCAAAAGAACTGCCAGCCTTGAGTAAAAGAAGCTGTTGACAATTTGATGCCTAAAACCACTATGGTCCTCTAAGTGTTTACAGACATGGAATGTACTTAGCAAATTCTTCCATTCCCAGGAAGAGCATATTCATCAGGGTCACTTCAGACATGGCCAATGAAGATAACGGGAAAAGAAGGATCTCCCATGGGGAGAAGCAGGGACCATGGGAGAACAACAAAAAATAATGAACAGAATTGGGCGGGACCCTAATCAAGGTACACAACCCACCTCTTGGACAGGTGCCCTTCAAAATGTCTATTTGGTAGAATTGCCAAATGGCTACGGTCTTTCCAAATGAACGTGTTGACTGGGTCCCTATTCCATCATGGTGCATTATGTGTGAGGGACTAGATAATTAGTCTCTTTAGTTTATTCATTCCGGGTCAAAAGGAGTCTCAAATCAGCTTGATGTTGGGATGACTATTCTTCTCACCCAGAGATCCTCCACAATGAGCTTGATGATTTGGGGTAATCTCCCCTTGGAGGAGAGGCGAGAGTGCTTTGAGCACAGCAGAAGAGTACACTGAATATTTGATGTCTAGTAGTATAATTATGATAATCACATTGCATTGTTTGAAAATTCTCTGGTTTTCCTCCTTCTGAACCCTGATAAGCTTGCATTTTCCTGCTTCCCTGAAATGGGGTGTAGTCCTGTGACTGAGAAGAAAGAATATATGTCACTTTTAATCACCAGTGCAAGACCCTGCAGCTCTTTCTTCTCCCTGCTGCATCCATGGTGGAAATGAATGTCAAGATGGAGCCCCCATATGCCTGGATCCCTGAATGACTCTGCAGAGCAGATGCTCTCTATCGACCTGTGTTGGACATGTAGAATAAGCAAGAAATCATTTTCTTTTGTCGGTTTAAGCTCCTGAGACTTTTGGAGTTGTTTATTACTGCAGCATAATCTAGCCCATCCTGACTCATACACATAAACTTCATGCTAGACATAGAGATTTCATTCTGAATCAAACTGTGTCTTCTTTCTCAAACTTTAGATGAGCAGAAGATAAGATTCAATATATTGGTTTTCTTTATTTTGTTAAAAAATAATGCAAAGTTACCAAAAATACAATAAAAATGTATTGAGGAACAACTCAATTCCAGATCTTGAGCCTGGACATTTATTTGTATTGTCTGATTTAATTCTCACAATAACCCTGTGAGGTGAGTACAATTATCCTTAATTTGCAGATGAGATTAAAAGATCAGAGAGTAAGCAGTTTCCCAAAGTCACAGAGTCAACGCATATCTTGTGTGTATTTCAATTCAGGTCTATCTGTCTCTAAAGATGTTACTGTGTGTGTGTGTGTGTGTGTGCACATGCTGTTTCATTTTTGACACTATGTTGCTTCCAAGACACAGTTAAAATGTCAAGAAGTTGCATTGAATTGTGGTCTGTCCATAATCTTAAATGCAAATTTTGTCACTTAAACATCGTAATTTGCAGTTTAGTCCATAAACCAAGATTATATTATTGACCTCTAAGAGTAAGGTTGTTATTTCACTTAGCCTATTCTACTCTATTCTATGAACATGGTACTACATCAAATACATTGGATCCATTTAGATTTTCATGGGTGAAATGGGTGAGCACAGATTAAATTCCATTCATCTGTTTGGACTTTTTTACTAATGGCACTTTTTGGTGAGATGAATTGGTGTGGGATCTGGAGCAGCATAGTTTGATGGAAACACAGATACCAGTGTTCTGTTCCTTACCCTTCCACTAAATCACTGTGTGACTCTAGGTATACAGCACCTCCTCTCTTTGCATAACTTAAAGTAAAAGCCAAAATGAAAAAATTGTGAGCCCGCCACTGAAGTTCCTGTATGAGCTGGTCTCTGCTGGTGTCTTTAGCTACATCTCCTATCTGTTTCCCCCTCAGTCTTTGAGTTCAGCCGTGCGCCTTCTTTTTGCAGCATCTTTGCCTTTACTGTTAACTAACCTGGAGCAATCTTATCTCACATCTTCACCTGTACACTGCCTAACTCCTTCTCATCCTGTAGTTGTCAGTGCAAATGCCATTTCTTTAGTAATATTCTCCATGACTCCTTGATTAGATCAGGACTCTCCATTGCCAGATCTTATAGATTTTATACCCTTCTCTCAGAGCACTATCACATTTTCTTATTTTATATTGCTACCTGGGATTATTTATTAATGCTGGTTTCCCTCTCTAAACTATTAACATGGTGGTACTTGTTTTGGCTCGGCATGGTATCCTCTGTGCTTAGCACAATCTCTGTTACATAGGAGATACCAATTATATTTGTTAAATGAATGAAATGAGTGTGTAAAATGAGAGGGTTGGGCATGGAGATCATTTAATCTTTCAGTACTCACATTCAATGGTTTGCCAGACTTAGTCTATAATTTGCCCAGGAATGACACACAGCAAATTTAAACAGCCTGCGTGACTAATACCTCCTTAATTTCAGATTCAGTAGCACATACCACAGCTTGTGTCTAAAGAAGGTATCAGAATTATTTGTATACATGCTGCTCTCTGTAGAAAAAACAATTGCTATATTCAAGAGAGGTGTAAGCCAGAAATAAATGAGAGATGGCCAAAGAAGGTCAACCAGTTTTTCTAGGTACCCAGCTTCCTTGAAATACAGTATTTGGAGTGACCACCACACATATTTTCTTAAAAATCTATGAGAAATTCACTAATGCACTGGTGCATGAATACACAGTAGCAAATAATTCAAGATATATAGCAATGTGCAGCCATGTATCTCAAATTAGAATTGAGCTCATTGAAGGTAAAATTAGATGCTAACATATTTAAAAAGTCCAAACACAATTGTCTCTCCTTCTTTGTCCAAAGCCATGGAAACGATTGCTCCATGAACTGAAACAAAAAATTCCAAGCTAAGAGAGAACAACTGCTATGATACTGTATGTAATATTTATATCACTGTGTTTTCAGTAACACTGAAAACAAAAATTAGAGGGGTATCCCTACTTGCAATTCTTAATTATTGAATCTGTCTTGATAATTCCTTGAAATAGTCTCCATGTGATAAGGTTCTTGGTTAATTCTGCAGCCCCATCACTTACTAGTCCAACTTTAGACTTTCCTATAGATACACAAATTTATTTCAGTTGCCAAAAGACACTACTCTCCCTCTTGCCTTTTGGCATTCTCAATACTGTGTGGTCTTAACTAAAATACTTCCCCATCTACCTTTTGCCTAGGTACTTCCTACCCATTTTTTCAGAGTTACAGATGGTTACTTTTAGGAAAGCTTTCCTAACCTCTCATGTCTACATCAGGGGCTCCTTTTCGTGTTCCCATCGCACCCTAGAATTTCTCTATGTATCTCTTAGCACCGTGTATTATAATTACTTCCTTAGGTTATTGAGAGGAGAGATTATCTTGTGCATGTTCTATCCTATCATCCAACACAGAGTGGGTATTCAATAATTGCTTATTGCATAAAGGAATGAGGTCTATAAATAAGTCTAAATTCTTCCTAGGCATTTTCAGAGTCGTTTTCTGAAGTTCTCCTGCAATGAGAAATGTACTATCTATGAACTCTACCTACCTGTCTAGAAATAACATTAAATTTAATGGTTTGTGGGTTTTAGTTCTTGGTAATAAAGATAATATGAATAAAGGAAACGCACAGGTACAAAGCCCTTAATTTAACTTACATTTTATTTTCTTCAAAACAAATAATGATAAATGATTATTAGGTTTAGACTAATTTTACTTTCCTCCCTTTATATCCTTATGGAAGAGAAATGAACTGAAATCAAGAAACAGAAGGGCCAAGGAAAGAAGTCCATTTGAATGTATCAGCATGCAGGTGTATTAATTATTCCCTGAATAAGCAACAACTAAACCATTCTGCATTGCTTGGCTACTGAATATGATCAAACCTATATTTATCGTTTAGAACTGAAGTTCAACGTCTTATACAAGCTTTGTTTGCTTATGACTATTCCATCACCATTTATAGAAAGCATATTTTTTCAAAAGTGTGAAGAATCTACAAGTTTTCTGATCTTTGTGACTCCTCTTAAAGAAATAAATAACAACCAGACCCAGGAACTCTCCTGTTTGGATGGGATCAAGTTAAATGTCGTTCATGGGCCAGAGGAGACAACCTGGGAAACCACCACCCAACAGTTTCCTTTGGGTGTTCACGACTGAACAATAGAGAATTCCCAAATCCTTCTACTACAAAGAAGAGAAAAGAGTTGTAAATCAACAGAAGGGGAGAGAAAAAAAGGCATTTCCTCTACGTTTAACAAAGAGAACTTAGAGTTATCAAGAGAAGGAACACGCCTTTCTACTTAGCTCCATAATTTTCATTCTAATGTTATTAAAAAGAAGTCATCATTGGTACATGGAAGGATAAATCTGTATTTTAAAGTCCCTTTTTTTCTGTTATTGGTCACAAAAGGCAACAAAGAAACAACTAATAAATAGAATCTCTTATTTGAAACATTGGGAAAAGGATGCCAGTTCCTGGAAAATACCTTGCCCATTAGTAAAGAAATTGGTTCACAGGGAATAAAAATGGAATGGAGAGCTCTCCAATGCTGCCCTATGGGGAGAAATAAAAAGGGTCTCCACATGTGGACTTCATAAAAACTTTGATATATAAGAAATCTGTTATCCAAAGTACACGGTAGCCCCAGAAATTGTTCTGTTTAATCTTTGCACAGAGGATTTAGGGCCTGCAAAGTGCAAGAGGCATGATTTTTGCATTGGCCGTTTTAGTATTCATGTCTCCTGTACTGCTTTCTAATAAGTTAAGATGAAACGGGAGACTGCGTGCAGGAGTGAGAGATGCAAGAAAAGCAGTGCTGAGAAATAAAGATGAAAAGTGCATCTCTACTTCCCTTTTATTATTAACAGGCGAGAGAACAGCAATGCCAAACTTATAATGTTATTACTTAACACTTTACATTTACAAAAAGACGTTTCATCATTTTTACATGTTATTTCTCCATACTTTTCTGATAGAAGCTTTTTTTATAATCAGTTTTTATGATGACATATGAAATGATTTTTCCAAAAAGGAAGATAAACATGCAGTCTGTGCCAGCATGTTACCAAAACAATCTTTTCGGTGAGAATAATTGTTTCCTTTACTGTTTGGGAAAGGAACAGCTGATTGGCTGGCTATTTAAAAGTTGTTTTCCTTGTGTTACATAGACCCACTTTTTCACTCCTATTCCCCTCCACTCCATTCAACTCACTATTACTTAAGTGTACCCCTTACACCATATTTCCGAAATAGAAATAACATAACAGGATGAGATCTAAAGAAAACTAGCCTTCCTCTTAATTCTTCTGTGATATAAAGTGTGTAAATGGAGTGGCGGTTCCCATGAGTGAGTATATGTGCACCTACCTGTGGGCTGGCCTCTTTCTAAGAGGAGCATGTCTGTGTGGCACACTGAGAAATGTTTGCTCAACGTAAGTGGGCAAAGTATGCTGAGATTCAGAAACTCCAGCCACCCTCATGTTTTAGGTATCTGCTAGTTAATTTGTTAGTTTGCATGGAGAAAGTCATCCAATAAATAAGTAGACCCCAAACCAGGGGACTGTCTCCTACCTTTAACTGTCATCTTCAATTCCCTAACAAATTAGTTTAGTATTTCTTCTGGGGCAAAAGAATGGCAGTGGAAAGTTCTCCAAACCCTTAGGTTTTATTAGATTTGGGAAGAATCTGGGATTCTGATGAGAAAGAGTTCTTCATTTATTATTACATGGCCCAAAGCATAGCAATCTGTCAGTTACCTGTTTCAGTTTTGCAGAATAAGTTATCTTAATTTAAAAAAAGCAAGCATAAATTATCTAGGTAAACTGTCTACATTTCTTCAACAAATGTAAAAAATATGCCTTCACTTGGGGCCATATAGTCATAGCCTAGCAGGTAACAAACTATATATTTTTAAATACAAGTCCCAGTGAAATGAACATTGTTAAGTAAACATTTATTTCAAAGCCATAAGTATGTCTGAGTATAGAAAAAGAGTTCAAGATCTTTAAATATGTTCCCATAATTAGAACTTTACACACACACACACAATTTATTTCCTTCAATTTCAAATCTAATAAATAGAGTCAACAGATACCTTTTTCTCTTTACTTCTTAGTCTATACATTATTAAATCTAACATATGAAAACTATGGAGAATATGCTCCCTACTCCGGGGCAGTGGGTTGAAGTGGTATGTCTGTTGCTGTGTTACTTGTCTGCATGGAGAGCTTGCAGTGATTCACTGATGCCTCTAGGTATAAAGGTACAGTCCTTATGCCAATGTTGATAGTGATGTTACAATAATAGCAGTAGTACCTGCAATTTTTTGAGTGCATTCTATGTGCTAGATGATTTAAAAGCACCATTTTTATTTTAAAAATACTACAGTGACTTGCACAAAATGAAGAAACCATGACTCCCAATATTTATATGATTTTCTCAAGGTCCTAGATCTGGGTTTGCAACCATGTCTGTCTGATTCAAAGTTCATGTTTTCTTCCTACATCCCTCCAAGCAGAGAGTTAATTCAGGCAATGTGAAAACTTGAAGTAAGGTGACCACATGTTCCAGTCTATACCTGTTGTCCTAGCATAATTAATAGATTCCCCTTTCATGCTCGAAAATGCTCCAGTATGGACAATGTTTAACAATCAACCTATCTTTGAGCAAGGTTTAAAATCCACATAAGACTTTTCTAAGGTATTGTTCACAATGCTTTAATTAATCTTGTTGTCTTTACTGAAGGATGTCAAACAAGTAACAAATTGGACCTAGCTTGGTGTATTTGGGAAAACAAATGGATTTATGTATGAATATCATTTACTGGTTGGGTGTATTATCGCTCTGTCATCTCTCTTTGAGAATCTTTTGTCCTTCCTCTTTTCTCTCTCCTCCTCCTAGTCTCCATGTTTCTTTCTATGCAGGCTCTCGCTATTGGTCAAGTATTAAAAAATAAATTCCTTGGTTTTGCTTTAGCTTTTGTTTCTGATGAACGTTTAAAATTCAGCTTGGCAACTCACTCAGATGTTTAAACCACTGTTAATGGTAGTTTTGTCCAAAAGAGAAGTAAAAATGATTTTAAGACATCACTAACTTATTTTTTTTCTTTCTTCTCCTTAATCTCGCTGCTACTATTCCACTACTTCTTTACTACAGCCGTAGCGCATTGGTGTCCAGGGAGCTTTCTTGTTGCAGTTCCTGGACAATGCTACTGCAGGTTTCGCTGGGGGATGCCAGCTCCAAAATGTATTATTTCAAGCACCACCACACATGTCTCTGTTCCTCTTCTGCTTTTATGGGTAAACTGTTGTCCAGTTTCTAGTATTTTAAAGGGCTTTCAGGAAGAGGAAAGGAAATGATTTTTGAAAAATAAACATGATAAAATATATAACTGTTTAAGACACATGCAATAAGAAAATCTAACATTCACTTTTGTTGGTTTTAAATGTATGGCTTTGATTTATGGATTAAAATTGCTCATTTATTATTTTATCTATACAGCTCTAGGCAATTTTGACAGTTAAAATTTAGTTTTATTGACCAGTGCAGCCACTGTGCCCACGAGGGGACTGGTGCACACAGCCTGCTGCACTCAAGAAACGATAATTTTTGATTCCATGAGTGAGTCCGATTGGGAATCATAACCAATATAACAATAAGTTCCAAATCTCAGTGCCCAAGGCAAGAGGTTTGCTGTAAAACACAATTGCCCTTTAAGAAGGGGAGGAGAAGAATCCCGGGTAGAAGTTTGCAAGCACAATTTCCTGCAGCTGGACTAGGCCACAAATATATCTCTCCATTCAAACTATGCAGCAGTATAAGAAGATGTTTCTCTAAAGACCCAGTTCCACAGATTAAATATTAATGAGCAAAAATGCCTGAAAAGCAAAATGAATGTTAGTTACAGAGACAAGGAACTAAACAACCATTTTGATGTGAGAAAATTTACTAGTAAGTGCCACAAACCAACCTTTTGCTTTTCAATGAACAACAACAAAAAGAGCCGAAGAATTTTGGGGGGACGATCTTTGCTCCTCCCCCACACCCTCCATTGCAGCACATACAGAAACAAAAACCAGTACAGTGATTTTAGGCTAGGCCTACTCGACTACCAAATTGGCCACCTCTGCAATGTTAATTTAGTCTTTTACTCTAAATCCCCCGTGATACATAAACAAACCTCCAAAGGGGAACAAATCAATAAAATGTCTAATTTGATTAACCATGTTTTCAAATTCATCAAGACAGCTCTAACCTGAAATAAATAGGTGAGTGAATAAATAAATAACGCACTCACTTGTGAGTATTTTCCACGTCTTCTTTTCATCGTCGTAATACTGAACCAAATTGCTGGGGAGCCGGTCCGGTCCAGGAGGCAGCCCTCCAACCAATAACAGCATTTTCTTGTTAGAGCGAATTCTTCACCCAAAACAAAAGAGGAGATGAATAACCACATTATTGTAGAGTCTTTTTAGTGGCAACGAAATCATAACCATCAAAGAATGTTCCTTGCTTGCAGATATCTATTTCATTTTTTCCTGTTTCTTCCCCATTCATGTCTCAACAATTTTTTTGAACCAAGCAGAAAAATGATCAGAAGAGCTGCACATCCCCATACTCATAGAATAATAAGCTCCCTTTATGCAATTTGTTAGAGGTTCATTCTAGAACGACCTTTTTCTTATATTATCCCTTTAAATCATCACTCTTTACAGCTGAGTACACATGAAATGCTCTGGAGTTGTACTAAGGTTAAGCATTAAAGTTGCATGTCAAAAATCGTATTAGTCAAAATCATTATTATAAGCCATTCTCCACTCAAAGAACCTTGAAAAAATTAAGGTTATGCCGGGAGTTTGTGAGCCAACTCTTTAATCACCCAGGGAACTTCAAATACCAGTTTGGTACAATTAGTAGCACAGGGCTAACTGGGGTGGGTTAACCAGTTTGAACATGAATTTTTTTGTTTGTTTAATTTAGCTTAGACTTCTGCCTTCTTCCCCTTCCCCCACTCCCAGCTCACCCTCCCCTCTGCTCTCCCCCTGTGCACCACTGGCGATATAGCAGCACCAATTGGTAAAAATGAGACTGTGATGTTGTTGTGAGCCTCCCCAGAGTGGAGCCCTGCCAATGCTTGCCACTGATCCAGCGGCATGAACCTGCTCAACTGTGCAAAGTCACTCTAATTCCCTCCCTCTGTTTTTCTACCTTCTCCCCGAGGGGGCAACCACTGAAAGGAGTGACTACCCACCCATCAAGAGCTGGCAATTCGCTGCTATTAACCGTGACTGTGATTCCCAGTCCGCCTGGCAGTTCCTGAGAAAGGCCTGCAATGTCTCATATGCAGTAAAAGCTGTAAGATGCACCCTGGCCGGCACACTCGACCTGATGGATGTACAATCCTCAGGAACAGTAATGGATTGAACACACTTGTGCTTGAAGCAGGGAGAGGAGGCCCAGACCCCCACAAAGGGCCTGCTGATTTAACAGTCGCTTTACATATAATTGAACTTTTCATGTACCTGAAAGGCTCAAGGTGGTGGTGGAAGAAACGGAACAACAATGATTGAAGGAAAAAAGTCGATACATACAAAAGGGTTCCTCTTAGTGATGATCACAAGCCACCGGGTGGCTCTGAATCTATGATTACATATTCAGCTCGTTCTGATTCAAGAATGCTTGGCGAAGTATGCCCTTGTGGAGAAGCATTGTTTGTTGGTTAAGAACCTAACATTCGGAGAGTTAACTTAACACAGTTAATGACATCTCCCTGTGAAGGAAGGGAACAAGAGAATTCCTTTGATAAAACTCTGGTGCCATTGAATGCATTATTATGCCTCAGTGGGAAAAATACCTTCTGGAGAATTGCCCATATTAGACACTCATCGATAGAGGGAGCTGTACTTACAGAGGAATGAGTCATGTGATGGCAGCTTGCAGTGAAAATTCTGCCACTCTCTGGATATAGTTGAGCCAAAAGGAAAACAAACAAACCCAAACTCTGAATTTGAAGTACCTTCGAACTGTATCCATATCCCTTATAGACTAGTAGTTGGAAAATAGAATACAACAGCAAAGAGCCCCTGTGCTTGGAGGATTTCAGTGATTGGGGTGTTTTTGCAAGAGGGGTTAAGAAAAATCAGTGCAGTCAGTACCTCTCTTTCATTTAGAAAACATACATGCATAATTCACATGCTATATAATCTCCTAAATGCATGGCCACAGAGCTGATATATGAATATTTTTTTCTTATTGTAGTCTTTAGTCCAAATAATCAACCACTCTGTGTGTGTAAGAGAAGTCAAGGTGAAAACAAATATTCTTTTTAGGTTGCTGCAAATGACCATGTGTAGACAGACCTGTTCAACTGGAAGTCACAATTCTGTGGCTGTCCTAACATCACTTGTCCACATGCCACCAGACTGCAGTTGGGGATAGATCAATATCAACAGGATAGACACAGAGGAAAGAACTCACTGAAGTGGTGGTTGTGACAAAAGCAACATAATTAAATATGTTTTAGTATATAAATAAATTAAGTGCTTAAAACATGTGTTTAATGGGGCCCAGCATGGTGGCTCATGTCTGTAATCCCAGCACTTTGGGAGGCCAAAGCAGGTGGATCACCTGAGGTCAGGAGTTCGAGACCAGCCTGACCAACATAGTGAAACCCCGTCTCTACTAAAAATACAAAAAATTAGCCAGGTGTGGTGGTAGGCACCTGTAATCCCAGCTACTTGGGAGGCTGAGACAAGAGAATCTCTTGAACCCAGAAGGCAGAGGTTGCAGTGGGCTGAGATTGTGTCACTGCTCTCCAGCCTGGACAAAAAGAGCGAAACTCCATGTCAAAAAAAAAAAAATTAGCTGGGTGTGGTGGCACATGCTTGTAATCCCAGCTACTTGGGAGGCTGAGGCAGGAGAATCACTTGAACTCAGGAGGCAGAGGTTGCAGTGAGCCGAGATTATGCCACTGCACTCCAACCTGGGCAACAAGAACAAAACTCCATCTCAAAAAAAAATGTGTTTAATGGCTGGCAAAGGGAGATGAATGCATGACTCACACATGTTTGTAAGGTCATTTCATTCATTGATAAGAGGAACTTCTCTGGACAAGTTACACTGGTGATTCTCCATCCTGATTTAGATGGACCATCTCTGCTGCTAAGAGAGGATCTAATGTCTTTGTTCTCTCTGCCCAAATTGCCAGCCATTGCCATCTGTCCTCTAAGAACTGGACTGACTACAAATACAAAAGCCAGTGAACAGTGGGCAAATGGTAACACCCTCTATCCCTGCCAACAGTGACTTGATTCAAGGGCTAGCTAGCATAGCAGCAAAGAAAGATTCCACATAACTAAGGTAAATTTCTAAGCTACTCAGGCCTCTGCAGAGACTGTAATAAAGAATTACGTAGAGGAAAAGGAAATCCTACTTACCCTCAGTGGCTGTGTGTTTTCTACAAAGGGGCAGTGCTTTGAAGCCATTATGTATGGCTTTCTTAGTGAATCAAGATGCCTTCCAGATCTTTTGCATTGTTATATTTACATCATCATTCATTCAATTTGTCATGACATTTTACTTAGAGTATTTTTTCTCTAAATCTTGTGTTATTCAATTTTCCAAGCCAGTCTCAATATTATTTAATTCTAAATAAAACTTGAAGCTCTACTTTGTGAAGATGAACCAAATCGAAACCCAAAATAAGATAAAACATGTAAGAAGTTGGATCATAAAGAGGAAAGAACACATCAAGTAACAAAACACATTTGAGTGGTTTTCTCACTATTTTCTCCATTGACTCTCAAAACAGCTCAACGTGGCAGATATAACTCTCCATTTTACGGAGAGGAGAGAAAGTTCCCATAGCTGTTATGAGAAAGTACACATTTGGACATTACAGAAAACTATGAAGATTTCTGAATCCAAATGAAGAAACCTAATAGAGATTACTTTACATTTCTTATTGCTTAAGAATAATACAAGTGAGAATAACCATCACATATTTTACTTTGATATAAAATGCAATGTCAACTATTCAATTACTCCTAGAAAGCAATACACGTGAATAATTCCTGTGGAAAAGCTTCCATTCTTTTTACAATGTGCAATTATAATAGTGACAATGACAATAACGACAGTTAATAATGAATGCGTATTGAATACTGAACTTCTGATTATCATACTATTTATTTGATGTGTGTGAACTTCAATTTGAAAACACCTTAAAAAAAAGATACCTGTGAACTAGAAAAGTAAAATGAAGAGAAGCTGAACTAACTGTGCTGAAGGGGGTTTTAATTATTCTTTTAAAAATAATTCCAGCAGAGCTTTACAGGTTTAATTTTAGATTAGTCAAAATTTATAAATGTAGCCTCACTGCAATCACTAGAGTTTCTTCTCATGGCAACATATTATACTTTTCAGAAGCTTTATACATAGGGAACCAATTTAGCCAAAATTAATATATTCTCTTCATACCTTTTATTATTTTAAAATACTCCTTTCACTCTTCATTTTACCCATTTTGCCCAACCCAGACCAAAGTATGTATTGAAAGACAAGGAATAATAGAAATGTAAACAAAACGTTGAGTATATCGTGGTTGATAGTATTTGAATGTCTTTGATTTGAGTTCCTTGATTCTTGCATAGAAAAATGTAAGGTTGCAAAGGCGATGGAATCTGAAGGTCTCCTTTGTTCCATCTCAGTAACTGCCCAACATTTACCATGTGTCACATTTGGGTGTGTGTGTGCGTCTGTATGCGTGAGTGCTGGCGTGCATACATACTTTGGTTCCCAGGATGAATGATTGAAGGATGACCTACACCTCCTGGTGTAAACAAATTTTTCATCATACTGGTGTTCTAAGTACTGTAAAATCTCATTTATTTATATTTCAGTGATTTGGAACTTCAATAATTGGGAAACAGGCCAGATAAAGTTTTCCTTTCCATGATACATGAGAAAAGTTTTCATGAACTAGATTGCAAAAAAACGTTTAACCTATTTAAGAAATCAGCTGATATGTTGGCACTTTATAATCACCAATGCACATTTAGGCAAAATTCATTTTACAGGTAACAAATAATTCTCATTTATGAAAGAAGATATTCTGCAATGTTCTAAGAATCATTAATTCATAGAGTTTGAAGAGAACTTTGAGGCAATCTAGTTCAGTGATTCCCAGACCCTAGCAAGTTACCAGGATCAACTGAGGGCATTAGAAATTTTGGATTCTAGGTATAGATTTTCACTTCTCGTCTCTCAGAGATTATGATTCAATAGGATGAGTCTTAAAAAATCAATGCTGTTTCACAGCCTTCCAGTTGATGCTAACACACAGCCAGACTTGGAGCCATTGACTCGGTCTAGTCCCCTACATAATGTAGAAATCCTTCTAATAGTTTTTTAAATAAGTAATTATTCTTATGTATTTGGAAATTTGAAATGAATCTTAGATTTCAAATACACTCTGTTGTTAAAAGTTGTTGGGCAGTTGTGTTAGATATATTTTTTTCCTCTTATGCTGAGCTGAAAAACCTACCTAGGTTTCCTAGAGCAGTGGTCCTGAACCTTTTTGGTATCAGGGTCTGGTTTCATGGAAGACAGTTTTTCTATGGACCGGGGGATGGTTTCAGGATGATTTAAATGCAGTACATTTATTGTGCACTTTATTTCTATTGTTATATTTCTATTATTATATTGTAATATATAATAAAATAATTATACAACTCACCATAATGTAGAATCAGTGGGAGCCCTGAGGTTGTGTTCCTGCAACTAGACAGTCCCATCTGGGGGTGATGGGAGACAGTGACACATCATCAGGTATTAGATTCTCATAAGGAACACACAAGCTAGTTCCCTCACATGTGCAGTTCACAGTAGGGTTTGCGCTCATATGATAATCTGATGCTGCCACTAATCTGACAGGAGGCAGAGCCCAGGTGGTAATGCAAGTGATAGGGAGCAGCTGTAAATATAAGTGAAGCTTCACTCGCTCGCCCACCACTCACCTCCTGCTGTACGGCCCAGTTCCTAACAGGCCACGGACTAAAGAAAACTAAAATACCAGTTTTCTTTTAAGGCTTTCTAAAGTCACAGTAGTCTTTTAGCAGTCACAGTGCAGTGTTGGGCCCCTGTTCAGCTTCTAGCTGATTATCAATATCGATCTTTTTTTTTTTTTTTTAACAAAAACAAGTGTTTTCAAGCCAAGTTTTTCGTATCCTATATTTCTTCTAATTAAGATATTTTGAACAGCTATGCATGACTATTGTCTAACATTTTTTGTCCTCTACTGATTTAGACACTTTGCTTCAATTCATTTACAGTCAGCAATTAATTGAGTTCCTACTATGTTCCAGGTAGTGTTCTAAGTATTGGAGATAATAATGGGAACAAGAGGAGTAAATTCCCTGTTCATTGTGGTACTTAATTCCAACCCAGTGGGGACATCTATGGAAGCCATCACAGTCTTTGAGACAGAGCCTAGTGGGGACATCTGTGGAAGCCATCACAGTCTTTGAGGCAAAGTAGCCTAGTTGTTAAGGGTGCAGACCTCTTAGCTAAGGTGAGATGCCTGGTTTCAGCTGTTCTAAGTGAACTTAGGCTGGCCTTTTTGCCCCTCTTATTTTTATTTTTTTGAGATGGAATCTTGCTCTGTTGCCCAGTCTCCTGGAGTGCATTGGCGTGATCTTGGCTCACTGCAACCTCTGCCTCCCGGGTTCAAGCAATTTCTGGCTAATTTTTGCATTATGTATGTATTTATTTATTTATTTATTTGAGATGGAGTCTTGCTCTGTCACCCAGGGAGGATTGCAGTAGCGCAATCTTGGTTCACTGCAAGCTCTGCCTCCCAATTTCAGGCCATTCTCCTGCCTCAGCCTCCCAAGTATCTGGGACTACAGGTGCCTGCCACCACACCTGGCTAAGTTTTTGTATATTTAGTAGAGACGGGGTTTCACCGTCTCCATCTCCTGACCTGGTGATCCACCCGCCTCGGCCTCCTAAAATGCTGGGATTACAGGCGTGAACCACCACACCCGGCTTTTATTTTATTTTGTTTTAAGTAGAGACAGCATTTCACCATGTTGACCAGGCTGGTCTCTGACTCCTGACCTCAAGTGATCCCCTGGCCTCGGCCTCCCAAGTGCTAGGATTACAGGCATGAGCCACTGGGCCTGGCCTCTTTGCCCCTCTTTAACCTTATTTATAAAATACGGATAACACTAACAAGACCTAAGGCACAGGCATCTTTAATTTTCAGAATTAAAAGACATAATATATGTAAAGCATTTAAAACAGTGCTAAATAAATGCTAATTATCATTACCACCATCATCATCTTCATAGTTATTGACATCATCATTATCCTCCTCATCCTTATCCTCATTATCATCAGTATTATCTGTTCCTTTATGTAATTTGCAGGTTTGACAAGCAGGTGGCCTATGTCTCCATCCCAGTTTTATTACTTAAAGATAATAAAGAGTTGTACTTCAATTGTTTTGTTATTTTAATTATGCTAACTCATTCTTCCTGAAATGATACTAAATCATTGGAATTTTTACTTTAATTCTCTGCATAGGGTCTTTGGGAGTGTATGACCATTTTTTGAAACATGGAGATTTGATTTAAAAAAAAGTTTAAAAGAAAAACGATGACAACAACAACAACAAGAAGCAGTTTTGAAGCAGCAAAGTGATCCAGAGTAGATAATCATTATCCCATCTTTCAGAAGCCAAGTTAATTGCAAGTTAAGAGTCATCAGACCTGGATTTAAATCTTCTACCTTTTCTTATGTTTATCTCCTTGGATTGACTCTAAGCCTCAGTTGCTTCATCTGTAAAGTGAGAATAATGGTATCCTCTTACAAGAATGTTGTAAGGGTTAAATAAAGTCATCTAGGTGTAATAGGAAAATAAATGCCTTCTGCTTGTAACCAAAACCATCTTGTAGAGCCAGTCCCTCCAGCGAATGAAAGGCCCTTTGTGCTGCTGACACCTTGAAAGATGAATGTCTCTGCATACTGAAGGGGGAAAATATTGATACTTTCAACATAATCCAGCAGGAAGGGGCTGTGGAAAATGGAAAGAAGTTTCGACTCTTTCCCATGTCCTCCCAATTTCAGTGGACTTTACTAAACCCTTGATAGGTTAGTATTGCATAAAAGTAGTAAATGGGCAGTTGCCATCTGATGCTACAGCAGCAATGTATGGGAGTGATTTGGGAGGTAGAAAAGGCCAGGAAAACACAAGCTCCAGGGACTCACAGACATGAGGATGGGTGTGTGAGTCAGTTCAGGCTTCGGTAACAAAAATACCATAGACTGCGTGGCTTGAACAACAGAAAATTATTTCTCACAGTTTTGGAGGCTGAAAAGTGCAAGATCAGAGTGCTGGCAGATTCTGTTCCTAGTGAGGGCTCACTTTCCGTTTATGTCCTCACATGGTGAGGGGGGCAATGAGAGAGAGAAAGAGAGGAGAAAGAAAGAAAGTGCACATGTGTGTGCTCTCCTCTCTCTTCTTACAAAGCCACTAATTCCATCATGAGGGCCCCACCCTCATGACCTAATTACCTCCCAAAGGTCCCATATCCAAATACTATCTTATTGGTGATTAGGGTTTCAAGGTATGAATTTTTAAGAGGCAGACCCAAACATTTAGACCATAGCAAAATAGTTTTGGTTTTCCACAGGCCATAGGATTATAGGGGTTCACAGCAATTTCTTTACCAGATCTGTTATGCCTCCAGCTGAAATCTGGTTTACATAGAAATAAAATATTTATATAGTTCAAAATTGATAAATGATAGCTATTATTATTATGTGTAATTATTAACTTTGCAAAGTACTCATTTGAAAATTCATCTTTGAGATGAATTTTGGAGTTTTTATTGCTTAGAAGCCTTGCAGATACCATATGTTACGTTGTATATAAATAGCCAGAACGTTGATTGCATAAGCAAGTTTAACAAGAATATAAAACCACTGGACTTCCTACAATGGTATTGACTCAGATCTCATTCATAAAATATAATCTACTTACTCTCTTCGCTGCCAGCTGCCTCTGTTAGGGTAGTCACCAAATCTTACGATATCCAAGTCACAAAATTTCAAGGTATCCCTGACTCTTCCAATTTCTTGCTATATTGTATAGTTTCTAAGGCTGTAATATTTCTTACATCTTTCTCTTCATTCCAGCCGAGCTGCCATCAGCTGGATTCAGCTGTGTTGGTTCTCCCTTGAGCTGTTGTAAAGTGGTAGCTCTGCTTTCTGGGCCCCTATCCCCATCTAATCTACGCTACATATTTTGTCAAATGAATTTTAGCAAAGCCAAACACTAATAATCAATTACATCAGTCCTCTTCATAAAAACCATTGAATTCCCAATTACTTATTATAAGCTTTCTTTCCTTTCTTTTTTTCTCCTATTGGTATATGTCTTCCTGGAATTTCATTTGAGGGATAAAAGAGTTTGTGGGTCCAGATCTGGAGAAATGTGAAACGGGAATTTCAGACGGAAACTGCTCAGATCATGGGGAAGAAGTGAACAGAGGTAGATCCCTCCACTCCGAGTAATTGACCTGGCCAGAAGGAAGCTTTGAAAGTCAGCTAGCCTTCCCTAAACTTCCAGCCAGAATGGTACCCAACCCCCCCCGCCCCAAGGAGAGATGCTACCCTTCTCTTAAAATTTTCCAGCAAAGTAAACTCTCTTGAGAGTTTGTTCCAGCTGATTTGCTGTTGTATTTAGGTTTCTTTATCATAGCTGTTCTTGGTAATTACACAGCAGCTTTCATCAGAAGAGCCTTTAAATAGACCTGATAATGCCTCTCTGAGGTAGGTAAACACAAAGTATCATTATCCCCATTTAACAGATGAAAGACTAGAGGAAAGGGGGCTTGAGCAGCTTTTCCAATGCTGCAGGATGGGTTTTATTTCCTCCATTTCACACAGGAAACATCTCCAGGGTTTTCTCACACAACTTTTCTTGGCTCTCAGGTGTGGCTGAAAATGCCTTACTTCCCAGAGTCTGACTTTGGGCTCCCCTTCTTCCTCAGACATGGAGTCTGGCGATATGGTGACTGGAGAATGGTCAGTCATGTGCCTATTATTTAGTTTTCCTAAGATGGAAGTAACTTTAAGATTTGTTTGATCATATCATAAAGATAATACATGCTCACTGAAAAAAATTCTCACTATACTTAAAAGCAAGAAGAACTTACTACATAGTAGGTGCTCAATAAATGCTTGTTGTATAAATGAAGATATGACGAATAAAAGAAGGAATAGAGTCCGGCGTAGTTTCTCATGCCTGTAATCCCAGCACTTTGGGAGGCCAAGGTGGGCAGATCACTTGAGGTCAGCAGCTCGAGATCGAGATCAGCCTGGCCAACGCGGTGAAACACCGTCTCTACTAAAAATACAAAAATTAGCTGGGGGTTGTGGCATGTGCCTGTAACCCCAGCTACTCAGGAGGCTGAGGCAGGAGAATCACTTGAACTTGGGAGGTGGAGTTTGCCATGAGCTGAGGACACATCATTGCACTCCAGCCTGGGCAACAGAGTGAGACTCCATCTCAAAAAAACAAAAACAAAAACAAAAAAACCAACAACAACAACAAAGAAGGAATAGGTGGGAAGACTAAAAGTCACTTGTAATCCCACTATCCAGGAAGTTGTTATAGATTCTTTACATCCTTTTTTTCCTTACTTGTTTCAAGGTTCACTCAGTGGGGGTAGAGGTGTCAAAAGGCAACTGGGAAAAAGGAAAAAGCGACATTTCTGAATCACAGGGTGGAAGACTCAGAGAACTATATATTGGGGGAAGGGACATTCATATCAACGAACTCCCAAATCTAAGCTGCTATTTTTACTATGTACTGCCCTAGACCCTCCACCTTTTATCCCTGTCTGAGCATGTCCAAATAATGAGTCTTTCTCTTATTACATTATCACATTCATCATTCTTCTTTGGATGTCTCTGCTTATCTTTGCTCTTTAGGTCTGGTGTTGTCTTATAGAATAGGAGCCTACCATGATAGAGTAGAATGTTTACCAAACTTCAGTTACCAGTACAACAAAGGACTTTCATTGTTTTTGCCATAGCTACACACTTAGAAATTATTTACTAAATATTTTATTTAAAACTCCTCACTTAAAAAAATGCTTCCTTAAAAATCCCAGGCTATTGTAGTGGTTCCCAATGTGGGCTGTGGGAACTTTTATAAGCTATCAGAACTTCTCAGGGACTCTGATTCAATGATCTGGGATGGGACCCAGCATCGTTTGTGTGTGCATGTGTGTGTGTGTGTGTGTGTGTGTGTGTGCATGTGTGTGTGTCTTTTAAGCTTTCTGACTGTGTCTATTAATAACATGCAACCAGTATTGAGAACCATGTTTCTAAGCAATTATATTTACTAAATCATGGGCTTCATGGGTTAATTATTTTATCTCTAACACACATTAAAATATAACAATACCTAGCTTGTTATAAATGTTAAAATGATTTCTTATGTACCATCTGAAATTGTCTCACGTTCTACCAGTGGCAGATAAATACTACTTGGGGATGCACTGTAAGAAATGGAAGAAACCAGGACTTTAATATCTGAAGCTCTGAAAACCTGTTACATTCCAACTCTGCCACTTCCTGTCTGTGTGACCATGTGAAGATCAACATCTTTGTTGGCTGTTGCTTTACACACTGCAATTTTGATTAGCCATCTTACCACCCCTTCACTTCTCATCCCGCCTCTGTGGCTCACACCGGTCCTCCACAGTTCTTCCAGAATGTTACTGTGTCCTCTAGCGTGCAGTTAGAGTAGTTGGCTTATGCTTTTGCCACATTCCTCTAGGCACCAAACTTGTAGACTGGCTGGTGATGGCAGCGGCAGATATAACAAAAAAGTCATAAGACCTTTATCTGAATCCATGAAATGTAGTCCACCCCCACCACCCAAGGCTTAGCTCGTAAACCCCAAGGATCAGGTCAAGTTTATCTTTATACTGTACATAGCACTTGACACTTCTTTCTTGGTCGTTTGCTTCATGAGGGACAATGGCTTCCAGCCAAGTTTATACTCACTGCATTTCCCCCTCCTTCCCCACCTCCCAGATTAAAGCTTCCTTTAGTAACTAGAAGCAGTTGAATATCTTCTTTGCTTGATTACCTATATAATCCCTAATTCTAATACCTAGTACTTAGCACCTTTCTTCTGAAGAGCATAAATTGCAATGGAAATAGCATCTCATTAATCCTCGCCACATCCCTGTGAGGAAGTTGCGTGGCAAGCATTAGCTCTCAGACTAATCCTCCTGCCTGCAAGTGCGATGCAGGGTCCTGCTGCTCTCTAGCACAGATGCTTGCTACTGAGCAAGCTGGTGGAGACAACCAATATGTACGTGACAGGAGAAAGCCCTTCTCTTTGTTCAAGAGAGAAGTGGTTCTGTGCAGCCTGTCACAGTGGAGTCATTCAAGCTCTGTATAGCCTAGTGACGAAAGGAGATAAAGCATCACTCTCAGGCTAGTGATGGACTCGTAAGTAATGCCTGCATTTAAATTCCTAATAAAGCCCAATTATTAGACTATGCTGCCACCTGAGAGCCAATCTCATTACTGAGACTTCGTCCTCTCTTTTTATCTCTCCCTCCCATCTGGCTGGCTTTTGGAAGAGATAAGAGTGACTTTTTGACCTAAGGAAACTTTGGCACCTGCTGCAGAAGAAAAAGTGCAGAAAGACACCAAGGTCGCAAAATAATAATGAAAATTCAGGTTCAGAAGGATGCAACATTTTTCCACTAAAATTATATCTCTAAGAGAGTGAGACATAATGGTAGAAATGAATATTTTGACAGCAACATGACATTCTGAAGAAAGGAGTTCAGCCATTCAAGATGATGCTGAGTGGGACAACAGCCTCCTGATCTAAAGTCCAATTTCATTCATTACTTTAACTCCAGGGAGAGGTTCCTTGTGGGGAAACTGTGAGGCTCTTTCTGAGGAACTGGAGCCAGCCTCCTGCCAAGCAGGCTGTTTCCAGTCGGAGAGTCATTGCAGGAGTGGCCATGCAGGGAGATAGTGAGAAAAATTAGTAACAGGATAGTTTTCTCCAGGCTTCTCCTGGAATATTCATGGCAACAAACAGGTGTCCATTTTCAAGAAGGGACTTTCAGTGGATTCCTTCTAAAAGGACTCAACATTTATTTTAAGGGAAAGAAAAATGCTATGAAATCATCCCGGGGTAAAGATAAAAGAAGCAGGTTATCCTTATTTTGGGGTAGGTCTGCAGCAAGGGAGGGAGGCAGGCCCTGGTGGATGTGTGTGCTGTGGAGACAATGAAGTGTGGCTTGTGGAATCCTGCTTAGGGACACCCTGCTGCTGTGGGTGAAATGGAATCTCTTATCTTCCTCTGCTTTTCCTCTCCCTCCTTGTAGGGAGCCAGTTCTTTCTCTTCTTTGCTGTATCACCAACCCTCAAGGGACTATGGTGCCACAATGAACCCTAGGTGGAGAGCTCAGTGGTATCTACGAAACCCTCCAAGGTCATCCCCTGCTGGAAAGGGAATTCACAGAAGCCTCTGAGACTCACCCAATCAGCTAATCTGGAGCAATATTCTTTTCATTATCAGATCTTTGACATGCAGCAACAAATTATTCTGAAAAGTTTACCATGTTCTCTGAAGCTGAATTGTGGATGCTATACTGTGTGGCTTGAATTATTCTGCAAATTCTCTAGCGCGGTAGGGACCCAAATTTCATCTCGAAGAAATAAATCCCCCAGAATTTGATCATTCCAGCAACTTTCCCTATGACTCATTTCCCTTTTTCTCATATCAATTAATCAAATTTCTTTTAATTTTGCAAAAATTTTTCCCGAACTTATCTTTCAATAAATTACTTTCAGTGTTTTCTCCTTTTATAGACATGTAGCAAATTCAAAAAACAGAAGCAATGATTTGTTTAGTTCCATGATTTTCAAGATGTGGTCCAAAATCTACTGGTAGCAAAACTACCTATGTCGCTTGCTAAACATGCAGGTTCTTGGGACCTCCTTTCAGATCAATTTATTTAGAATCTCTGGGGTGGAGCTAGGGAAGATATATTTTATTTAAAAACTCTATGGTTGACTCTTTAAAAAGCTACTGGTTTAGGCAAGATCTTCTGGAATTGAGGAAAAAGGATCTGCATATTTTTCCTCTACTAGCTTTACATTACTGGAAGAGCTATTTATCCACTGCTGACTTGGATAACTGCTCAACTGCCTAGATAACTTTGCTTGTATGGATCTAGTTGAAAAGTAGTATTTCAGTTAATTTCCCTGTTTTCTAATTTTGTGTCCTAAACTTGGCCTTGTTATGGATTAAACTGTGTTCCCTCCAAATCATGTGTTGAAGCCCTAACCCCCAAAATGACTATATTTGGAGATAGAGTCTTTAAGGAGGTAGTTAATGTTAAATGAGGTCATAAGGGTGAGGCCCTGATCCAATACGACTGGTGTCCTTATAAGAAGAGGAAGAGACACCAGATCTTT
This sequence comes from Piliocolobus tephrosceles, assembly GCF_002776525.5. Lineage (NCBI taxonomy): Eukaryota > Metazoa > Chordata > Mammalia > Primates > Cercopithecidae > Piliocolobus > Piliocolobus tephrosceles. The sequence goes on along the minus strand of NC_045451.1, from coordinate 49,530,276 downwards.
CTCTGCATGTAAGCACAGAGAAAAGGCTATATGGGGATACAGCAGGAAGGCAGCTGTCTGCAAACCAGGAAGAGAAGCTCCACAGAAATCAACCCTGTTGGCTTCTTGGTCTTGAACTTCCAACCACCAGAAATTGGAGACAATAAATTTTCGTTAAGCCACTTGGAGACTTTAGGGTTTAGACTTTCCTTCACACACACACACACACAAACACACGCGTGCAAATGTGAAACACTATGCAAAAAAACCATTCTAAGGTGAAATGATTCCTTCTCTTAATAGGTCAAAAGAACGACTGTTTCCTGGAAGTTGGACTGTCAGTTTGATTAAACTGATGGAAGGCTTGAGGGGCTCTTTCCTGCATGAGAGGTGTCCCTTTTCCTGGGATCGATTTTTACCTAGACTACTTGCTGTTGGTTTCATTTGCTGCTCCTTAACCCTGGAGAAACCCCAAATCTTGAATTTATTTGAGTGCATCAAGGGTGGTGTTTAAAGATTTCAGTTTTGCGTTGTCTATTTTCACTTTTCAATTTTGAATACAAGAATGCCAATTGAAGTTTGTCCAGATTCCAGGTGTTCTGAAGTGACGTCTAGAATTGGTACCTTCTCTACATGACTAGAACTTCTGCCAAGGGAAGAAGATGTCTTCTAAAGACAAAAACTTGTGACTAATTTCAAGAGGTTTTCTGCATTCTTGGGATTTGTTGAAAATGCATTCTAAAACCTGTAAAATAATCACATACTTTTGATAATATCTTGTCTCTGTGAAATATAAAGAAATCCACATTACAATCCCTACCATCTTGCTCTCAGAGCTGTCAGGGTGACTCAGTCTTCTTTCTTAAGTATCAAATATGTAAATCTTTTCAGAGAAAGCAAGAATTTTATTGTTCATGAAAATACATAATCAAAATAGAAATTGTTCTATTCAGCAGCATAAACATTAAGCTTAAGAAACAATTTGTTGACCAATCTTCCATGATTGCATGAAGAGGAAAATAAACAATACCAAAATCAATCACAGATATTTTTCTCTGCCATACCAAATACCAAGATTTTTAATAAGTTTTTAATAAGTCATAAGTGTCATATAAAATCATCTAGAGAATTTTTCACTGTACATCTGCATGTATTTTATTTTCATTTTTGCAAATAGTATAACCTATTCCTGCAGAAGGTAGCCCCAGCTGTGATCTAGGTACCATAAGAAGTCCTATGATGCTTACAGGATATTTATAACTGAATCATAAACAGACACATAGCACAACCAAAAAACAAATGGCCAAATAATTTGAATAGACATCACTCTCTCTCTCTTTTGTATTTTTTGTTTTGTTTTGCTTTTTTGTTTTTAGAGATGGAGTCTCGCTCTATTGCCCAGGCTGGAGTGCAGTGGACCGATCACAGCTCGCTGCAGCCTCAAACTCCTGGGTTCAAGCAGTTCTCCTGCCTCAGCCTCCGAGTATCTGGAACTATAAGCATGCACCACCAGGCCCAGAGACATTTTTCAAAATAGATATGCAAGTGGCCAATAAGCACATGAAAAGGTGCTCAACATGATTAGCCATTAGGGGCATGCAAACCACCATGAGATACTACTTCACATCTATTAAGATGGTTATAATGAAAAAGACAGATGAGTATTGGTGAAGATGTGGCGCAATTGGAACTGTCATAAACTGCTGGTGTGAATGTAAAATGGTGCAGCTGCTTTGAAAAGCCATCTGGCAGTTCCTCAAAAGGTTAAATATTTGTTTAATGTTAACTGAATTAACATATGAGGCAGCATTCCCACTCCTAGGTGTATGCATACCCAAGAGAAATGAAAAGATATGTTCATACAAAAACTTGTATAGGCATGCTCAGGGCAGCATTATTCATAATAGCAAAGAGTGGAAACAACCCACATGTCCATGGATAAACAACAAAATGTAGTTTATCTGTACAGTGGAATATTATTCAGCCATAAAAACAAATAACGTAGTATTACCTGCGACAACATAGATGAACCTTGGAAATACACTACATGAAAGAAGCCATTAAAAAAAACCCGTATATTGTATGATTCTATTTAAATGAAATGTCCAGAATAGGCAAATCTCTGATGACAGAAAGTAGATTAGTGGTTACCTAGGGCTAAGAGTGGGGAAGATGACGGTGGTGGTGAGGGAATGATTGGTGATTGCTAACAGATACAGGTTTTGGGGGGAGGAAATGATTAAAATGTTCTAAAATTGTGGTGATGTCCACACGACTCTGTGAATATACTGAAAACCATTGAATTGTATACTTTAAGTGGGTGGATTGTATAGTATGTTAATTACATCTCAATAAAGCTGCTCAATGTGAATCTACCATGGGTTTTCTAAATTTTCTGATTGCAAGAATAGATCAAAAGGATGGAATAAAATTCCAGGATTGGCCTGGGCTCTGTACATCACTCGAAGGTGGAAAAAATGAACATAAACTTAAAATGATGACTAAAATGGATAATGCTTCAGCAGAAGCATAATCATTATCAGAACAGTGTCAGGACTCATGTGGAAATCCAATTCTAAACATTTTGTATGGAAGTGGGAGTCCTAACAACTGAACAGAAAGGTAAGTAGATGTAAATAGAACGATTCCTATAAAAATCCAAGCTATCAATCATTGAATATTTATAGCCAGGCACTATACTAAGTGATGTACATACATTATTTTAACATTTAAAAATTGCCCTAATGAAATGGGTATTCTGATGTGCATTTTATAGGTAAGGAATCTGAAAATAGGTTAAGTAAATTACCCAAGGAGAAGCAGCTTGTAAGTGGTAGTGGTGAGATTTAAACTAGCATTTGTCTTTCAGTTCTTAATTACTACACAATACAGCTGTTTAAGATATCTGCATTATAACCTTCTCTCTCTCTCTCTCTCTCTCTCTCTCTCTCTCTCTCTCTCGTCATTTTGGAGTGAATGCTTACGAAACCTTAGGAGACGGAGATTACAGGAATTGCCACTGACATGGTGGTACAGTTGCTATAGTAACCAATCCACCAAATTCATCTGTGCTACTGGGCACACACTTCTGCCTCTGTAATACACCCATACTGGCTGGGATCTCTCACTGTATCAGTGAACTCCTGTTAATGCATGTGAAATAGAAAGTGGTGAGGGCCTAGTGTACACCTGATAGCATTAAAGTGTTTCCTTTTAAGTTTCCCTCTCTGACTCAGAGGTTATTCCCTCTTTTAATCCCATCATTTTGCATGGGATGCTCTGATGTGGTTGGTTTTGAGGGGTGCTCAAAATCAGAGCCAGACAGCCGTCTGTTGTTTTGCTCTAAGAAGGATTTACAAATATGACTATTTTCTTTTTGGTGACAAATTGACCCTCCCAGCCCAATAATTCCTCACTCAGTGCCAGGTTGTGAATTGTGGACCATCCCACCCTGACCCTGACATTCAAAATAGACATTTATCTGATAAAAACACATCTCAGAAATCACTCTATAGAAAATTTGAAGGGAGCACCCAACAATATGCGATGGGACTGGGTACACACACACTGGCACACACACACACAAACACACATACACACACATTCATCTTTCCATATTTTTCAACAATGCCTCTACATTTTCAAGGACTTTTTCTTCTCAGATATTGCTGCTTTCTCTCTTCTTCCTCCTCTCCATTTCACTGGCCTCGCCTGTCTTCAGAGGCACCTGAAGGCACATAAGGCAGGGAAGTGAAACCGACTGTAATTCTTCAGTTCACTTCTCTGCAGCCTCCAGTGAGCCAGTCTCCATACGGTGGCCCAGCTGAGCTCTGAGGAAGTTCAGAGTCCCTGCGCAGGTGCAATTTACCAACCCCCTCACAGGCGCTCTGGGAGCAAAGAAGCCAGACATGCATGTGAAAGGCTTTGGGAGCAGCAGAAAAGAAAGTCTCTAAGCTTAAGTTTATGAGATTAAAAAGAAGAGGAACTCTCTTCTATGAAAGGAAGAAATGAAAGACATGTGTAACTCAACCAGCCCTCATTTTCCTTTTGAAGAATGAAATCTAAATTGCTGAGAGCTGCGGAAGATTCTAATGCCCCCACTTCCTTCTGATGCCCTTGGTTTCACCTCTGGTTGCCTCCAACTTCATTCTCCTGGTGTTAACAGTCTCTGACTATTTCTGTGCTATCAGTGATATCACGAATACGTCCTAGTGTTTTTTTGATAGGCAAAAGTGCATTCAGGTAAATTTTGCTAAATATGTCTTTTAAAATTAATAATATACAGCATTTTATGTTCAGTTTTTCTACAATCTCAGCCGATCTTTCTACAAACCCTGGTAAGTAGTTAGAACCATAATTATTAGCCCATTTTACTGCTGCAGGACTCGACTAAAGTGGAACCAGGCCCATTTAGGTTGATGATTTCAAAGGCAGCAGTGTTTCCACAATAGTATTACTTCTTTTCTCAGTTCAACTGAAAAACATGCTGATTTTTTTCATTTTAAAATGTATCTATGTTGTAAATAATCCTTAGCAGGGCCTACAACTTCCTGTATGATTTGGACAACCCCTCTTGCCACAAATGTAGCCACACACCCTTTTTTTTTTTTTTTAGTTCCTGGAAGGTGCCAAGCTCTTTTCTGCCCGGGAGCTTTTGCACGTGGTTTTCTCTCAGCTTTGCCGCTCCAATTGCACACTTTGCCTTCTCCCCAGGCCCCTTACTTAGAATGGCTCATCTTTCAGGCTCATCCTATACCTTTGCTGCAGAGAAAGTCTTCTCCAGTCACTGGATAAGGTTACCGCTGTCTGTTACAAAGTGTCCCAGCCCATGTCACTTTTCTCTTGTAGATTATGTATTGCCAGTATGATTATTTTGTGTTATTATTTACTCTTTCTTTTTACTGTAAGTTGCATGCAGTCAGAAATCTGTCTGTCTTGTTCAACTCTGTATCTCAGAACTTAGCTCAGAGCTTGATGTACCATATATGCTCAATACAAATGTGGGGGATATTCCACAGAACAACTTCTGATTAGTAGTAAATTGCAGTACATCACTCTAAGTTTTCACTATCAGTGTGACACAGTCATCGGCCTGCATTTAAAAAGCTGTCAGAGGTCCTGAAGTTCTCCTTGCTTCTCAGGTCTTTTGCCAGGTCAAATTACAGTGGGAATTAAGATGATTTTGCAACAAATGCAGTTATATGTTTATCTCCTTATATTCACATAACGGGTTGTCCCCCTTGAACTCTGACACTTCTGAAACTACTGCATTACCTGGCACAACAATAGGTTTAAAAAAAAAAACAAAAAAAATCTTATTAACTCAGATTACATATACATAGTTATTGAACCGAATGGAATTATAGGCGGTAAGGTACCATGACTGACATTTTTTTTCTTGTGACAATATTTTCTTTCTTTTGAGGACTGACTTTTTTTTTTTTTCTTTTTAGTGGAACTCTGTCTATAACTCTAAATTATATAAGGTTGGGTATGCCATGATTTAAGTGTGTCTTTATTATTATTATTATACTTTAAGTTCTAGGATACATGTGCATAACGTGCAGGTTTGTTACATATGTATACTTGTGCCATGTTGAGGTGCTGCACCCATCAACTCGTCAGCACCCATCAACTCGTCATTTACATCAGGTATAACTCCCAATGCAATCCTTCCCCTCTCCCCCCTCCCCATGATAGGACCCGGTGTGTGATGTTCCCCTTCCCGAGTCCAAGTGATCTCATTGTTCAGTTCCCACCTATGAGTGAGAACATGCGGTGTTTGGTTTTCTGTTCTTGCAATAGTCTGCTGAGAATGATGGTTTCCAGCTAGCTGCATCCATGTCCCTACAAAGGACACAAACTCATCCTTTTTTATGGCTGCATAGTATTCCATGGTGTATATGTGCCACATTTTCTTAATCCAGTCTGTCACTGATGGACATTTGGGTTGATTCCAAGTCTTTGCTATTGTGAATAATGCTGCAATAAACATACGTGTGCATGCGTCTTTAGAGCAGCATGATTTATAATCCTTTGGGTATATACCCAGTAATGGGATGGCTGGGTCATATGGTACTTCTAGTTCTAGATCCTTGAGGAATCGCCATACTGATTTGTACTTATCTTGATTTGTAAATATTGAACACCTAATTTCCAGTCTTTAGAACTTTCTTGCCCATCTTCTTTTTCTTCCTTTTTCAGATAGTTCACATTCTTAATAACTTGTTTAATACCCCTTATTTCCTTGCATTTTTCTTACTTCTTGTTTTTCTTCTTTTTCTCATTACACTGTAATTTATGTTCTCTTTTTATGGTAGGCATTCCCTAGTACCTTTCTGCTTTACTTCTAATGTTGCAAATAGTTCTAATCCTATATGCATTAATATTATTTGTGACTAGATAAACCTCTCTGGTATTTACAGTAAAATGAACACATCGTATTACAACAGATAGCCTTTTTCTGGTTAAGTCACCCTCCTACCCATATCAAAATAGTGTTTTTGTTTTGTTTTAATTTAAAGAAATCATCAGTAGTAATTCATGTATTGTGAATTATCTTGGAAATCAGTGAAAAGGACATGGAAAATGAACATATTTTCTGAATTCTGAATGAATGAGAGAAGACAAACATTTATGATCTAACAATTGTTAAAATGATTTTCTTGAAACAAAACATAGAAAGAATAAATTTTCAGTTAGAGAGGTCTTATTTTATGTTATTAAAATATACAGGTATTTTTATAATTCCAGCTTCTACCTGGTTGTTTAATCACCTGAAAGCATCACCAACATGAATAGTGTTTTACTGTCACAAAAACAAATCTGACACCCCTCTAGTACTTCAGTGCACAGAAATCCAGGAAAAACAACTTTTGGTTCAAATTCAAGCTTCAAGGTTTTTTTTTTCATAGTTATTTTTCATAGTTAAACTGAAAGTTCTTATTTTTCTTTCTTTATTTAAAGTGCATTGGCTCATTCTATTTTTAGTAAGTCAATATTATAGTGCCAAATCTCAGCAACTTCATTATTTAGCCCCTTAATTCAGAACAAATAATTAAGTGCTGTAGACCAGAAGGATAGAATTCTGACTTTCTAATGTCTTCCCCTCATTCTTCATTGGTTGAGTGGCCTGAAGAAGAGTTAGATGGCAGGAACTTTTAATGACTTTTGTGGCGTGGTAAAACAGAAGTGGAAGGTGTAGATCAGAGTTTGTCTTTTGTCGATGCCATATCTCCAATATACACTCATAATGGCAGGGTATTCCCCTGGTGATAAGGACCTCTGACTCAACGCTATTCAGATAATTGGGTAAATTACTTATCTTCTCTGAGTCCCAGTTTTCTAATCTTTAAAAAGGCTGAAAGGGTGCTGTAAAGATTAGAAACACTGTAAGTGATAAGTCAAGCTTTGTGGTAGTTGCTCAGTCAGTGATAGCTACTATTATTATTGGCAAATAACAGGTTGTGTGTATGTTTGCGTGTGTGTAATCATCTTTAAAATTACCTATATTTTTATTGCACATTAGCTTTGTTGATTGACACTGAGCCAACCTTAAGTGTCTATCTCAATTATATCTAAGACCAATAGCAATATATAACGAACTCACATTTTTAGATCAAGGGTCAGGCACTGAGTTAAGTGCTTTGGTTATAAATATTCAGAGAAGTCACTGTCTATTGGGGTCTGAGACAGACACATAAGACAAACCTACAATGGGGTAAGTATTCCTCCAGAGGTTGTTCACTTTGCAGAAGGCAGGCAGGATCTATACTCAATCCAGTTGATCCACTCAGAAGTCAGGAATCCTGATAACACATGCCATTTGATCAAAGCAGCTGGAGATACAGACTGACACTCAGAAAAATAATTGTTCACATGTTCATTTAGTTTAGATTAGTTTGCCTAGATTAGTTTGCTGAATATGTGCCCGTTAATCTCAGAAAAATAGTGTGTTAAATATACTCGCCTACTTTGATTTCCTACTCGAAATGATTAAAATATCATATAAACAATATTTAAGCCTCTTCTGAATAATGATGACCATTCTACATTAGGAGGTTTTATATCCAGTATGCTTGAAAAAATGAGAAACTCATCCATTGTTTTAATTAATCACTATTTAGCTTCCAAGGATCACTATTCAAATCCTTAAGTCATATTCTGGAAAAATTAACTTCTAACTTAGCACGGTAGAATTATTTAGGCTTGAGTTCTTTCCAAATGGAAGGATGAAGACTAATGGGGATTTTTTTCCACTAGAATAAGGGCAAATTGTTTTTGTCCATTTTCTTCACTGATACATCCCAAGTGCCTAGTACATGGGTTGGCAAACCGTGGCTCACAGAATAAATCCAGTCCACCTCTTAATTTTATATTTTTGTATAGCCTGAAAACTAAGAATGTCTTTTATGTTTTCAAGTGGTTGAAAAAATTAAAAGAATAATATTTCATGATGTGAAAATTACATGAAATTTCAGTGCCCACAAATGCAGTTTTACCGTAACACAGCAATGCCCATTCATTTATGTACTGTCAGTTGTGTTTTTGCACTACAGGGGAAGAGTAGCATGGTTGCAACAGAGACCTTGTGACCCCAAAGCCAAAAATAAACACTGTGTTGCTTTTTATAGAAAAAAAATTGCTGACCCCTGGCTTGGAAAAACAACTCTCCTAATTTTTTTTTTTTTAAAGTCAGATACATTAATATTTAACCCTCACAAGTTTCTTTTTAAAAGAAAAGTCTTAAGTCTACATGTAAGTCTTCAGTCAATTACTAGATTACAGCCTGGCTAGCATTTGAGGAGTGATAGTAAAAAACAGTACATTGTGAATAACAACATAGACTTGCCACACTGCCTGGGTTCAGCTGTGCAATCACGGAGCAATGCTTAACTTCTCTGTGAATCAGTTTTTTATCTATATGAGGCTAATGATGGTACCCATACCTTGGGCTATTATGAAAATTCAATTAATTAATGTTTTGTGAAGTGCGTCAACATCACCTGTTATGCAGTAGCAGTTGTGAAAAAGGTAACAAAATTTTTTACTGTTTTTTTAAGTTAAGAAAATTGGGATACTTAGAATTTGCTAAGGTAATGAGTGAACCTCATGTTCATAAAAATGGTAAAAATACAAGCATGAATTAAAACTGGAAAATGTCCATTTTTAACAGTAAGTCCTCTATTTCAATACAATGCATTGGTATCCTTTTTAATTGCCTTTTGATTGTAGGATGTAACTATTTGACTCCCACACCAGTTGATGTAATTTTGTAATCAATGGTCCTGTTTCAGATAGTAAACAAATTGTATTCTGAATGGTTCAATAATTTCTGATACAAAATTTAACTACCTAACAATTTTTAATCTGAGGGTATCAAATTGATACAAAGGGAAGTAACAATTTAGAGAATGCATGGATACAAGATTAGTTTGCTTTGTTAAGGTTATTATTATTCAGTTCTTAGAAAGAGAACCAATAGAAAATACTGTCCTACAATTAATGAAACACTTTCTAAGCACCAAAGCCAGGAATCAAAACTGTATATTAGGAAATGTAACGGCATTTTAGTTATTGCAAGTCATTTTAGCAGATAGATAATTAATACCCTTCATGTTTAAATAGATTTTTACATTAATTTATGAGAAATCTATGAATAGACTATGTTTTGTAGTAAATGAAATCTTAGGTAGTCTCCTGTTGTTTATAAAATATAATTTCTTTAAAACTACACTTTGATATGGAACCCCACACAGGACATAATAGCTAGTTGTTAAATGCTTAAAAAATATGATTATTTCATGAATGTATTTCTATTACAGGTGTTTTCTTGGAGAAGGTTCAGTAAACTTTTGTTATGTGCAATAGTAACGTAAATTTATGTATTGATGAAGTACAACATTGAGCCTCTCTCATTTCATAATCTTAATTCATTCAACTTTTAATAAGCATTTATGTGTTACCTTGTGTGAGGTGCAATGAAAATGTAAAACATCAGTTAATTTTATCCAGTTAATTAATATCTAGTCCAATTTGATTTATTTGGGATTATTGCTAAATTATACATTAAAATTTCAAACTGCAAATAAAAAAATTTTGGGTTACTTAAGCTAAATTTAGACTATAAGTCTTCTGTTATTTACATGTAATGTACTAAACACTGCATATCACGTCACTTTATGAAACTGAATTTTCATGCTTTAGATGATGTTAATATTGACTTGCAGAAAGATTAAATCAAGCTGATTTAATCTATCCATCACCTCACCTCTTTATCATGTTTTTGTGTTGAGAATGTTTCAAATCTACTCTTTTAGCAATTTTGAAATATATAATACTTTTTTAATAACTGTGGTCACGTTGTTGATGCAATAGATCACTAAAACTTATTCTTCCTGTCTAACTGAAACTTTATATCCTTTGTCAAGTCTTGTCATCTTAAATTACTTATATGTGTATTTGAATACAGAGTGACAAGTTTCTTATTTTACTTGTTGTCCTTATGTTAAGTTTGGTAAAACGGAATACGAATTTGAGTGCAACTGGTAAACTTAGAAAAACTAAGCAACAAGAGGGAATATTTTAAATTAATTTGAGCATTTGTATAAAGATTTTATACTTGGGTTCCTTTACTTTTCTAGACTTAATAAAAATTCAAAATTATTTAATAATCTTTAAAATCCTTAAATTGTGATTATATTAATATCTCTGCTTTCTATAGATAATATATTCTTTAACAAGTGAATTCTGTTTTGAAGTTATTCTATTTGCTTATACTTTGTACTTATTCCAAAAGACTGGTCAATTTGACATTTTCATCTCCCTCTCTGAATTTAATGAACTCTTTTATATTTAGAGTTTAATAACTACAGGTGGATAAAAAGTAATAAATACAAGGTCCTTCTATTCAATTGTCTTCAATAAAAGTGATGTAATCTCAAAACCAATTGGTTAACACATTTATCCCCCTGTTAAGCGACACATAAGGCTGAGGGAACATTTTTATATTACACTGATGCTATAATAAATGGGCTGATTTAATACTGCTGGTTGCAACTTACAGCATTTTTGTCTACTTTAAAGTTAGGAACGTCACGGTTATTTTGGCATTCTTCCTGTGAATTAAAATTAAAATAATGTAATTAGTCTGTAAAATTCAAAGTGCTACATTTACGAATAATGGAATAAAACCCAAATTATATTATTTTGAGGTCAATGATAGGTTTGCATGAACTATTTTCTTTTCTACATCTTTCTCTTTTAAAAGAAAATACAGCTTTCTTCCTACTGCAGAAGTATCAGATTCTTGCAGCATCCATGACACTTGTAAGCATTTAGTGGTCAGACACCACTACATATCCTTCAAATGATGTGGCCCAGTGAAGCTGGAAGGTGTCGTCACGGAGCCAGGCAGCCTGGTATCTCAGCCATCCACCAGGACAGAGCCAGCAGGCCTTAGCTGGTGTGCTGAATCTTGACTAAAGTGGGAAATGGATTTTGCATTTTGAAAGTCAAACTCTTCTAACATCGAATCTTAGGACATACCTATTAAATAAAAGTGCATTGAGAGCTTCAGAAATTATTTACTGGATCAAATTTATAAAGCTCCTCTGCCAAAATTACTTTTAGAATAAGTTAAATCTTAATTTTATTATTCCTCTGGGTTTCTGAATTTATACCGCATTATACATATTTTTTAAAGTATGAGTAAATGTATGTTCAGAACTATAGCTGTGTTGTCTGAATTACTATGTATGATATATGCTAAATGAAGTATACTTGTAGGTCATTTAACAGTGGTAAATAGTAAAATGACAGAATATGAATCACCAATGCCCATTGCCCATCACACTGAGTTTGCCATTTGGATCTTTAGACAAGCGAAAAATTCCAATAAAATAAAAATACTTTTCATGTTTTTTTCCTCATTGGCCTCTTGTGCTCACTGTTAAAAGCACATGGGGATTTAGATTCTTGTTTCTTCTATTGTCCTATTATCAACTTTTGACACCCCGATTCATTAACTCATCTCCCACAGATGTTAGAAAAATCAACTTACAGGATTTTGTTACAAGTTCAAAATTCCTCATGCCTACTCTTGGCCTCTCCCTAACACTAGAGCTGCCTTAAAAAGTGTAGAGAATATCTTCCATTTCTTGAAACTTTAGTTACCTAGGTCTGGTGGAAACATAATGAAAAATACACACACACACACACACGCACACACACACACACACTCCATTTAAGTCTATAAGGCTGCACAAGGTGGGCCCCATATTTTAGACATCATTCTGATTGGGAAAATGCCCTGCTAGATTTTCAAACCATGTGCTTTGCTAATGTAACACTTTGGTGGTTAGGCTGGTGTAGCCCGGCATCTGGAATCATGATGTTTTATCATGAGAAACTGAGAGGATACTGTTTCTCTTTTCTAAAAAGAGAAAGAAAACCCTTTGCTAGGGCTCATTAAAAATGGTTTTAAAATTGGAGCCAATAAAACACGATTGTCAATTCCTACAACCTTTTTATCTCAGCAGCATTTTAAAAAGGCATCATTTCTCTCTCCCCTGAAATCCTACTTGCAACACACACATCCACGTTTCTAACTAGCAACAACAGGAGCAGCAACAACTCCCCAACTTCTTTGTCACTGGTGAGCAGGCACACAGACCAACTGGAGCTAGAAGCCTCTCCACTCCCCCATCCCAATTTTCAACTGCACTCTTCTCAGAAGTGGGAGTTACTAGGCAAGATTCACCCCATCACCCTGAAATCTCTTGCTTTACTCTCCTTTAAAAGTGAAAAGGAAAGGCCTTCCACAACGTAGAAAAGTTTGCCTGGGCACATGATACCAGCATTTCCAATAGTGACCCTAATAGACAAAGCATTTTGGAGCTCTGACATCCACAGGGAGCAGATCCCAGTCATGAAGAAACAACTTGAATGTGTGACAGCAAGACCAAGAAAGCCTTCCTTTGCAAGCATCCCCTGGGCTCTTCTGCTCACCCAAGGCAGAACTGAGGAGGGGTGGAGTGGGCTTTCCTCACCACAGGATCCCTTTTCTAGAGCAAGCCCATCTTAAGATTTGTAGGGAGAACTGGCTTAGAGAGACTGCCAAAGCTACACTTCTAACTCTCCTGGCCTTTGGCTCCACTTGCCTGTCAATTTCAGTCTGAGTCCACAATTCCCATGTTTATGGCTCTGGAGGTATCTAGAACCTCGGCTTTGGAGCGCTCAGGGATGCTGTTAGGTCAGTTCCCTATTGACCTTTCAGGGACTCTGAAATCAACTTTCCCCACACACTCTGAATTGTTTGCGTTTGTTTTCATCCTGCCAGAGCCACCCGCCCAGCCCACCCATCTCTCCCCTCCTCCCTGCCCCCTCCCCTCCCTCCGGCCTCTCTGGCTCTCTCCCCCACCCCCCCGCCCCGCCACCCCCGCCCTCCTCTTTGTTGTCTCCTACCTGCTGGCCAGGCTCTGCCTGCAGTGCTGCCTGAAGGGCATCAGGTGGTAGTTCATGGCGTCCAGCAGCAGCTTCTGGCAGACCGGGTCGGTTCGCATGAAATCCACTGACTGGACCCGCTCTACCAGCTCCGGGGCCGGGATCAGAGCGAAGCGGAGGCGCTTCATGAGGTCAGGCGCGTACTGCATGCGGGTCTCGCGGTCGTGCTCCAGCCACAGCACGGACATCTGGAAGAGCGCCAGCTCCGACTCCACGGGGGGCGGCAGCGAGTCCAGCAGGGCGCGCATCTCCTCGAAGTTAAGCAGCAGCACATCCTCCACCAGGTACTTGTTGGCCAGCTTCTTGGTCTCCTCCAGGCCGTGCAGCGCGGCGATCTTGCACACCTGCTTGTAGTTCTGCACCGAGATCTGGTCGTTGAGGAACTGCACGCAGAGCTTGGTGACCTGGGGGATGTGCAGGATCTTGCTGACCGACAGCACCTCCTCCACCGTGTCCAGGGACAGGGTCACATTGGCCGTGTAGAGGTACTCGAGCACCAAGCGCAGCCCGATGGACGAGCAGCCCTGCAGCACCAGGTTGTTGATGGCCCGGGGACTGGTCAGCAGCTTGTCGTCGGGGGAGGAAGAAGGAGTCCCGGGCTCCTCCTGCGGCGGCGGCTGCTGCTGCTGTGACGGCTGCTGCTGCTGCGGCGGCTGCTGCTGGTCCTTTGGGGCCCCCAGGCCGTCCTGGCCGCCGACCCCTCCCCCGAGAGGGGGGTGGCTGGAGAACAGCGATCGGAAGTACTGCGAGCAGGAGGCCAGCACGGCCTTGTGGCAGTGGAACTGCTGGCCCTGGGCCGTCAGGGTCACGTCGCAAAACAGCTGCTTCCTCCACAGCAGGTTGAGGCCGTGCAGCAGGTTGTCGCTGTGGCTGGGGTCGAAGGTGGAGGTCCTGTCCCCGGATCTGGACATGGCGAGCTGACTCGGTGCACCTGGCTTTAAACCCTCCTCCAACCTGGCAGACAGGGGTGGGGGATGGGAGGGAGGGGAGCAGGGTGGTGGATGGAGTGGGGTGTGGTCGGGGTGGGGAAGGATGTGGAGGGGAGGGGAGGGCGAAGAACAAGAAACAAGGTTCAGCTTGGCTCCCTCCTGGCGCGCTCCGGACCCCGACCCTAGGAGGAAAGTCCGAAGACGCTGGATCCGTGAACGCCACCAGAAGGGCCCTGTCTGGGGTCCCGGCGTCGGTTCTGCTCCCTGCGACTCCTCTCGCCACCTCCCACACACTTCGTACCTCACTTTCCTAAAACCACCTCAGCTGTTGGCAGCAACAGCAGTGGCAGCAGCGACGGCAAAGTGGTGGCTGAGGCCGAGGCACCTCGTGGGCTCGTGTCCATGCCGGGCCAGATGAAGGGAAAGGCCGGGGAGTGGGGAGCCGGGGGTGCCCTGAAAGCTCAGAGACGACCGACGGCGAAGGTTTCAGGTCAACTTATGCCCGAAGCTTTGCTCTTCGCAGTTGGCCCAGTTTGGGGGAGGGGGTAGGAACAGGGGCCCGACAAGCGCGCGGGGTGGGCGAACCTTAGCTCTCCAAAAGCTGGGACCCCCTTCGATTATCCATGCTGCCCCGAGAAACTCCTAGGCTAGTAGTCTGAGGGAGGAGATAAAGCCCTTTCTTCTCCCGGAAAAGTGCAGCGGAGCGCGGTGAGGACCGGCTCAGTGGACTCGGCAGAGGCGGGAGCTGTCCTTATCAATTCGAGCTCATTTCCCTCACCCTGGCCCTGCCCGCTTCCCTGCTTCGCAAACTGTTGGCTTCCCCGTCACCACTCAGTTTGGCTAATTTTCCAGAGACGCCTTTAAACCTGGCAGGAGAATCCTTCCACCACCCCCACCCCCACCCGGTGGTCCCCTTTCCCCAGTCTCGCTCATTTCAAAGCGCGGAAGTTCGGGCATCTATCTCCCCTTCCAGCGCGGGGCGGCACCGAGCACCCAAGGGGAGGAAGTGGGGCTGCGAGGACGCGTTTGGAGCGGGAGCCGGGAGGCCGGAAGGCCGGAAGGGATTCGTGTGCACGGTTTTCCCTCCCGGGCACCAGGCGCAGTCGCTTTAACTCCAGTAACTATGAGAAGTTCAAGTTAGAAGGCAGGTGTTGGGGGGAGGGGTGGGGGGGCTGTGGAAAGAGCGGGGGGGCGGGGGCGCAGTGGGGTGCAGGGTCTCTGCGCCCCACCTAGCATCGTGGCCGGCTGCCGCAGCTCCCTTCTGACCCCCTCGGTAGAGCCCCCAGCGGCCCCCGACTGGGGCACCCCCACTCCCCCGGCCCTGGAACTACTTCTGTAAAAAGTCTGAGCCGCCGGCATCTAGGCGGAGGAGGGCAGGGTCGGGGAGGCGAGGCGAAATCGATACGCCCGGTCCTTAACCTGTAATTGCACCTTCCAGGGCTGAGCAGAAAGGGACCCTCTGCTCGCATCCCGCCCGCGCGCCCGCCCGTCCACCCGCCCGGGAGAGCCGCCGCCGCCGCCGCCTCCCAGCTCAGAGGGATCCCGCCGGACCTGCCCCTTCCACTGCGGCTCACTCTGCCCTGCCTGGCGCCGGTCCTGGATCGCCGGCTTCCTATTTATACCGGACTGGGCTCCTTTCGACTCACTTTACCATCCCGTTCCAGGTGGACCCTACCCTCCCTCGCGCTCCCTCCCCCGGCAGCACCCCCACGCCCGCCCCCAAAGCTCTGGCTTGCCTGAAACATCTTAGAGTCTCTCTCCCTTTAAGAGGACCCGGTCATACCTCTCTCTAGCTTTCTCCGCTTCGTTGTCTCCCCCCCCCCCATCTTTTCCTATTCCCCTTCCTTCTTGTTCTCCTCCCTTGCCTTTCCTCCTCATCTGCTTATTTCTTGCAATAGGAGTTTTATTCTTTATGAGCGTTTGCCATACAACTACCCCCCCCCCAACACCTCTGAAAGACTCCCTCCCTGGCCCTTCCCCCTACAACAACCCAAAAGACAGAACAAAATACACACAAGGCAGACACAAGGCCAGAAACTTACCTGCTCTCAACCAGCTGCAAAGTCAAGGCTCACTTAAGCTCCCCCCAAAAATCAATTGTCCTTCCTTTTTAAAGGTTTGCTCTCTCCTTGGGAGGGGGAAAACACCTTCTGGTTCCCAACTCCAGGCAGTCACTCTTTACAATTTATTTTGTCGTACATCATTTGATCACCATGAATTAGCAACAGCAAGAAAATGTAGGAGAGGGAGAAAAGAGAGAAAGAGAGAGGGAGAGAGAGAGGGAGAGAGAGAGAGGGAGCAGAGCTTTCTGCAAGAGAAGAAGAAGAAAAAATGTACGTGTGACAAATTATGCTACCAAGAAACAACACATCATTATCCTTGGGCCTGGGGCTCAGTGAGTCGTAACGAGAGTAATAGGAAATCCACGGTTGGGGAGAGAAACGGTCGTGCTTGGCCAGTAGAGAGAGACCATACAGGGGGATGGATGCTGGAGAGACTCGCAAAATTATGGCTCAAGGCTATTGTAAAAATTGTCGAGCGTAAATGACTGCGATTTCAAACATCTTTGGAAGAAAGAAGGGGAAAAAGCGAGCCCCCCCTCCCTCCCTCTCCCTCTCTCTCCCTCTCTCTTCTCTCTCTCTATAAAGAACCGTCAAGTTTTAGTGCGCATTGCTAATTAGTCAATTTCTCTCTGCCTTCACAGGCTGGCGACTTCGCTGCTGAGCTGAAACTGCTAATTTCTGTGACCAGCTTTTTTCTTAGCTGTGATCTGGATGAGTGAGTAGCTGTCTCACAGAGATGACAAAAATAAACTCTAATCCCCCCCAAAATTTCCACTACATCTTTCTCATGCATAGATTTATGATCTTCAAGCGCTCTGTGCAATATGCAAACTTTTTTTGTGTCTGTATATATGCTGTTGTTTCCAGATTTCACTACATTGGTATGCTGCTTTTCCCTTCCCCCCACACCTCCCCCTCACCCCCAGCACTATGAAATGCAGAAACAGTCTGATCTCAAAGCATGCTAAGATATCACTTTATTCTGTTTTGGTATTTGGGATTTGGGTCTGACCTGGAAGATACTAGCCCTTGCCTAAAAGGTGAGTGGCTGAGGATACACACCAGGGTGGTGGGAGTAGAGCTAGTAGACAGAATAGAGGACAGCCCTTTGCTTTACATTTGCTTCCCATAAAGCACTATTCAAGGTTTATGATCTTATTTGAAAACATATTTTCTCTATCATTTTGTCTGGTGAAACAACTGCCTCTGAACTTCTCTGTCAGCTCTTCAACAGATAAGGGTACAGAAGTCACATTTTTTTTTTTTTTTTTCTGAAAGATTATCATATTGTTGGATTTGTATTTCAATTAGGAGTGTTTGTTTTGCAGGAGGTAGAATCAAGTGCTAGGAAACTCAGCTGCAATTTCACAAATGTAACCTTTCAACTTTGGAACTCATCTGATATATAAGGGCAACCACCTAGTGCTCACATTTTTGACCCTGCTTACCATGCAAAAGGAACCCCAGCATGTTTCTGGAATTTTCGCTGTACCAGAGATTCATGTGCATTGTGGTAGAGGACATGTTCTCCAGACTTATCTCATGATGTATTGCACCCTTACATTTATAGCCCTGCAGTTTGGTCATCAATGGGGGCTGGAGGTGTCCAAGAAAGAAAGAAAAAAATAAGCAGAAAAAGGAAGGCATGCCCTTAAGTAAAATGAACACGAAGAAAGCTGGACATGAGCTAAATTGAGCTTTGTTTGCTATTAAATATATGAATATGATTCACTCTAATTTATATGTGCTCTGATGAGTAAACTTATTAAAATACATATCAGGGTACCACTGCAAGACATCTATTCACACCCCCCATCATCCTCTTTGATTTGTGAGAGATGGAAAGACACCTGCTTAGGAAAGGGAGGAAAACTAACAATTCTGAGGTTCAGAAATAGAGATTCCCCATTTACAATGATAATGTTAACATGTACATGGGATATTCACTCTTAAATAAATTAAGAAGGATCAAACTGAAACATTTAACCCTCACAAAAGCCCCCCCCCCTTTTTTTGTCAAGGTTCTAGATTATCTGATAGTAAGACTTCTTTATTCAGATCCTGTTGAGATGCTGCATTCTCATATTTATGTTTATAATGGAAATGCCCCAGTACATGATTAAATCATATAAAAGAAGTTTGCTGTTGTTGTTTAGGGCAGAGGAAAGAGAACAGATTATCCAATTCTCCCGGCCCTGTTATTTGCTTTGATTTTTTAAAAAAATTTCCCTTGTTTGCGTGTTGGACAGGAAGATCATGTGACTCTAAGATAGAACATTTTTGGAGTTCTGTGTCACTAGCAATTAAAGCTATTAAGTATGTGGAGTGTCACAAAACTCTCATACATGTAAAGTGCAATTTTTATTTATGCTTTGGATGTTGATCTTTGATGGACGTCTCGTGAAGTATTTGGAACTAAGCCCAAAGGTAATAATAGTATTTCACTTAAATTATGGCCACCTTCCTGTTTCATCATGAAAGAAAGTATGTTCGTAGGCCTCAAAATAGCCTAGTTTCCAATTTCTATTTTTCTATGGATAGGATATATTGGTCACAAATTATGATTACCAGGCTCTTTATTGCTTCCAAATAATATAAAAGCCACATTTCAAACATTTTAGCTACCTATAATGTTAATGCTTATTTAACAACTAGGGTTGAAGGGGAAGAGAGTGGGATTGGGAGCTGGCAATTCTAAAAATGTCTGTTGAAGTGGATAAAAACATTTTCTCCTGCATTCTAAAGTTATCTGATAATGTTTAAGTTTCAGAAAAAAATACAATTCTGGTTATTTTATAAGCAATTAAAAAAATATTGATAAAACATCCCTTCATAATCTGTGCATAAACTAACATATATGTCATATAAATCTCACACATCCAGTATCTTATACTGGCTCTGACTGAAATTATTGCAGAACTCACAAATGAGATGACACTATTTACAATAAATCTCGTTATGAAAGATTCAATTTGCAGCAATCAGATGCTAGCTACTAAGCGATTGTAAGTATTTGAATTTTATCCTACTTCAGTGTTCAGCATACAGAAATTGCATCTGTGTGTTTGATCTGTCCTGCTGAGCACTATCAGCAGCTTGCATCTCTGCCACTATTGTTTTTAAAATGGCAGGAAGGACGTGACTAGTCAGGAGCACTCAGCAGGATGGATTTCACATGGCATAAGAAGAGCCAGAATTGTCTTTTTTAAAAAAAATTAAATATGATTGTGTAGTCGCCTACTGCAAGTCATCTTCATACTTCCATAGAATTATCAAAATTATTCATTAGGGAATTTGCATTTAAACCATGTACAATGGAAAGATTCTGAAACCATGGCCACTGAGCAGTCTACTAGAGCTGCCATTAGCTTCTAGTGGTCTGGTCAGCCTTCAAGGTGGCAGAGATCCAGGCCTATCAGTGGCTCCAGTTGCTCAGGATCGTCTCACTGGACTGGAGGCACTGAAGATTATCTTTAGAGCAGTTCTAGAAATGTTTGCTGCTTGACATATAGGTGCAGCCACACTGAAACTTTATTTTTCTTATTCTTGACTTTTCTGCTTAGGATTTATGAGTTATCATCAAATTGCATAAACATCAGAGCCTGGTCTCCCCTGTGTCTTTTGGATAGTAAACACTACTTCAATGTGATCTGACCTTTAAGATTACCATTATTGTGGAATGGATGGATAAAGCAAGAAATTATTCCATTTTACACTTGGAATAAAATTGAGTAAAGAAGGACCACATAGCTCCTTCAAAGTTAGGGAGCAGCAAAATCCAGACACAACTCACAGATTTCTAGGTTTTTGTTTTTGTTTTTGTTTTAATCTTGAGTAGATGGGTCAAAGATATCACAGAACCATCAGCACTGAGAAGCTTATTAAAGAACACAGCATCTGAAATAACAATAAGAAATGGTGCTATTGGCTAACATTTAGGCAAAAGCCAATGGTTTGATATTGCTCTGCTGTCAAGCCCAACTCTGTGGCTGGCATTCTAGGTTCCCAGTATTTAACTCTAGCTCCTCTGGGCAGCCTGTTCTGGACACGCTCCACTGTTAAACCACAGCACCTATTGTTAGGCTATGTCCTTTTGAGAGGCCTTCATTCTCTACAAATAGAAATCCCACTTACCTCTCAAGAGTAAACTCAGATTTCTTTCCACTATAAAACTTTTCCTGGCAACCTCCAACAGAATAACAATGGCTACTACTTATTGGGTTTATTACTGCGTGGTGGACACTGTTCTAAATCCTTTAAATGTTTTATGTTCTTAATCCTCTTGCTAATCCTATGAAAGAGTATGGCAGATTGAAAAAACAGCTCAGTGTCTCCACCCTTCCTGGTATACATACCACATTATAATGTGGCTTTGCTGCTCCTCTCATCAAGAGTGGATTCCACTTACCCAATCCTTGAATGTGAGCTGGCCTTGTAACTTGCTTTGACCAATGGAATGTGCCCCAGAAGCGACCTTGTGCCAATTCTGTCTAAGCCTCAGGAGGCCTTGTGTGTTCCAACTCTGCCTCTTAGAGCCCTGCCAGATGTCATGTGATGAAGCCCAGGCTAGCCTGGTAGAAGATGACACATCACATGGACAAAACATTCCCTAGATTGCCCAATAGCTGAACTCAAGATGCATGAATGAGCCCAGCTGAGACAGGAGAACCAACATACTCCAAATGACTGATCCACAGAACCCTGAGTTAAATCAATGGCTGCTGTTTCAAGTCATTAGCTTTTGGGGTAATTTGTTCCATAGCCAAATTAGCTGCTGAAGAAAGGTACTATTATTTTCATTTTACTAATGAGCAAAACGAAATGCAGAGAAATCAGGTAAATTTTTCAGAATCACACAACTTTTCAAAAGCAGTGCTTAGGTTCAAACCAACACAGCCTGACTCCAGGGATTGACCATTCTACTGCACTGGCCACAAAAGAAATGCCTGCCTCTAGGAAACATTTATTGATGTATTCATGCATTCATTCATTCATCAAGTATATATTAAGTATCTATTGAATACCAAACACTGTGCTAAACAGCAAGGAAACGATGATGAATAAAACTGCATTCTTGTCCTCAAGAGGCTTACATTCTAGTAGAAGAGACAAGCAGGTAAATTAGCTTCAGCAAGTGAGTAATTATACTTGATAATTGCTCTGATAAGAGTATGTATAAGGAATTATTGAAGCAGAAAGAAACACGTCTCTAACTTCCTCAGAGTACTTATTGTCTGTAACACTCTTTCAACATTTATTATTTACTGCTTTGTTAATTGCTTATTCAGGGAAATCTGTTACCATCTTAACTAGATTATAAGCATCAAGGGGAGAAAAAGCCCTCTCTCTGGTAAAAATCTCCCATAGTACATAGCTTTGTTCCTTGCCCGTAGCCGTTATTCAGTAAATACATTGATGGACTATTGCAGGTGAATTTTCAAATGTATCAGAGAAAGAGCAGAGAGAACAAGGGAAGAATTTAACAAGCAGAGACTGTCAGGTATTTGACTAAATTGGTATTAGTCAATCTCCAGATTATAATGATCTACTGTCTTAAAATTAATAAAATATTTATTCTATTGTGAAATTATTACAGCACATAGCTAAGACTTTGATGGGACCTTAGTAAGTGCTTTATCCAAATTTTTTACCTATAGCCACAATCACCCAGCAAAGCTCTCTAAAACTTTGAAGAGAGTAGTTGCTTTAATAGTAATTAAACTACTCAACAAAGGTAGCACAGAGCTGCAATTCTGTACATGAATTCTGGAAGCAGATTCCCTGGAATTGAATCCTGTTCTGCCACTTTCTATCGGTGTGACCTTGGGCAAGTAATCTCCCTGTGCCTGCTTTCTTCATTTGAGAATGAGATAATTATAGCACCTATCTCAACAGATCTTATGGTGTTTAAATTGTTGTAAATATTTGTAGGTCCTTAAAACAGTGCCAGACACATAGTGAATGCTTTGTGAACATTTGTTAAATAAAAAGTAGACAGATATAGCTAGAGAATTCTCTTCCTAGTTTTCCTTTTTTTCTTTTCTGCAGGTTATGCCTCATGCTTAACAAATATTGAATGATGAAAAGAATACATCTACTTTTCTTAGGGTTGTAAGGATTCATGATGCTACTCAAGAGGCAACCAGTCACTTTAATGAAAGTACTACTATTTTTGGCTTTGCTCTCTAGATATTGTATGTCTATATATGTTGTTTACCTGTAGTTTTAAAAACCATCACCCTTTTCCCTCTGGGGACATTGGTGTTTCACGCATGTCTTGAGTAATTAAGATTTTTAAAAATTAAGGATATTTCGCCTTTCTGGCAGTGATGATCTCCCCATGAGAATATGCCTCTTGTAAAGGAAATTCTTCATCCTTCTTCAAAAAAGGAGGAGAGGAAACATAAGAAGTGCCTGATGCAGCGCTCCTTTTCTTACTTTGTGGATGTGAAATGTTCAAGATGCTGTAAAATCGCCATGGTCTTTAGCCATGCACCAGTGGTGGTTGTGTGTGTTGACTGCTACACTGTCCTCCGCCAGCCTACAGGAGAAAAAGCAGGACATGCAGATTTTCCTGCAGGAGGAAGCAGCACTAAAAGCATTCTGAATCAAGATGGATGGAGAATGATCCCAATAAACACAATTGGATATTAAAAACTAAGGATATTTATTACTAATGATGATTTAATAACAGGTTGCTGAATAGATGCAGGACTCTGAAAAGTAGCTTTTTGGCACTAGGCCTTCATGACAATGACTGAGATGAGACAGGATGTTGTGATTGGCTTCTGTCTCTGACATGACCTGGGCCTCTAGACAAAGCACCTTCCTTTTTTCAGGTCTCAGTTTTCCCATATGTGAAGAGAGAGAGCATTTCCTTCATTTAACTACTGTATAGGCTTGCCTTCAGAAAAAGTGAACTGAATGTTCCCCAAAGTATAATTGGGAGCCCTCCTAGTGATTTGCAGGATAAGTTGGAGGTTAAACAGGAGAATAAGGAGGAACATATTCTTCTCCCCTTGAAAACTTCCCAGAGGCTAGAGGTCAGAAGAATTGACCCAGTCATCTTTGTGGAAATCATCACAAACAACAAGTAAAACATGTCAATGTATTTTGAGTGCATTGGCAGAAATTATATTACTTATATTCACAAATTATTTTATATGCATCAAAAGTTTTCAAAGGATTGGAGTTTATTGGAAAGTATTTTTTGCATTCTGAGTGCTCATTTTAGAAGGGTATGAAACTCTCTATAAGCAAGACAATGAATCTTTATCATAAAGAGTTATCATTCAAATTTGCAAATTATTAAAATCACCTTCCCCACCCTCAAATTTTTCTTTCATTTGTGGCAATAATTTTGTTCTTTCTCTTACCAATTCTTAAAAATGAATATATGTATTGCTACGCTGGAATCTTCAGCAGCCCATTGGAAGTTTTACAGTTAATGGAAATAAATGATCTAAATTTCTTAGTCAAATATTTATATGCCCAGATAGTAATCAAATATCATTACATCTTTACAAGGATCTATTACCTTGACTGCAGTGCTAGATTCCCTACAGGTGACCTGTTTATATCTTGAGGTATTTATTTATTATTGCTCTTTGCTTCTTTGATGTTAGTGCAAATCTCTCCAACTTTCCATTTAAAAAAATATTTCTCTGTTTTTCTGTTTATCTTTATCCTCCTTATTCCTCCACTCCACCCCAGTACACCCAAGCCTATTTCCATTTCTATTGTTTATTTTATAATACCATATATCATAGTATACCAGTAAAGTTGTTCAAATTGTTCAAATTCTGAGTTAATATAGTAATTATTGAAGTATTGTCTGAAAGTTTGGATAAACTTGGGGAGTCGATTGTCTAAGGTGACAAATCAAGAATTCTGATGAGTATTTCTTTTTAGTTGTTTAGAGACAACCCAGGAACTAAAGGATATATTTTCTCAAAATCAAATAGTAACATGTAGTCACAGCTAACACAACACGATAAATCTGCACTGAAGTCTTTTCATTTTGTCTTTATATCTTAATTGAGCTTAGAGCAAAACATGGGTCAAGATAAGGACTGATTCAAGTCTTCTGTAGGATTTTAAATTCCAACTGCTAGAATATTTGGTCTTGTTTTATTCCTTTTTATGTGTATTAATTTTCTTGACTTTCTAACAGTAGTGTCAAAAGCAGCTAAATACTTGCAGAGAGAATTTCACTCCCTGTGAAAGAGAAACATTCTAATTGTGTAAGATGCAGATTTTTACAGCTGTCATCTTTGAGAGCTGCTTTTAATGTAACTGTTTCCATAAACCTGAAATACATATATTATTGATACAAAATTCTATGGAGTCTCTGAAATGGGAAAAAATTGTCAGATGAATCTTATATGTAAATGTTTATTTGCCCATTTAATGAAATGTATTGTAGCTGTTTGGGGGAAAACTAAAATATAATGATTTTATTTAGGTAATATGTACAGTACTTAATTTTGAAAGTGAAATTGTGTGTGTTTGTGTGTTTGTTGTTGTTTCCCAGAGTTAGTATTGCTCAGCATGGGTAGCTGTTAGTATGTGCTAACTTCATCTTTTGAAACTATTATTAGTAAAAAAATTTATTTAGTTGTTTTCTAAGATACAGAGTACTTTTAAGATAAACATTTAAATTTTAGAACATATTTAGATTTACAGGAAAATTGAGAAGAGAATACAGAGTTCTCATATACCCATTGCCCAGTTTTTGTTAACATATCTCAATAGTATGATGCGTTTGTTATAACTGATGAGTAATATTAATTAATCATTACCAGCTGCATCATTATTCACTGAATGCATAAATTATTCAGATTGCCTTCGTTTTTATGTAATATTCTTTTTCTGTTTTTAGGATCCCATCCAGGAGACCACATAACATTTAGTTGTCATGTTTCCTTAGGTTCATTTTGACTGTATATTTTCTCAGACTTTCCTTGTTTTTGATGACCTTGATGATTTTGAGAAATATCAGTCAGATAATTTGTAGAATGATCCTCAGTTAAAAGTTGTCTGATGTTCTCATGATTAGACTGGGATTATGGGTTTTTGGGAGGAGGACCACCATGGTAAAGTCTTGTTTCATTACATAATATCAGGGATATATGTGATAAATATGACCCATCACTGCTGATGTTAAACTTGTTCACATAGCTGGTTTAGTGTTTGTCATGTTTCTCCATAATAAGATATTATTTTCTTTTTATTACTCTTTCCATACTGTACTTCTTGGAAAAAAGTCACTATGCACAGTCCAATCTTAAGGAGTGGAGAGCAACTTCTTCAATTCCTTCTGAGTGGAATATTTACATAAATTACTTGGAATTCACCTGCAAGAAAAATTTGTCTATTCCCACCCCCATTTATTTATTTGTATCAACAGAAACTTGTGGATATTTATTTTACACTTTGGTTATAATCCAATACTGCTTTATTTTCCTGATTAAACTATTCTAGCTTTAAAAGGACATATATTTCCTTCTTTCCTTCCTTCCTTCTTTCCTTCCTTCCTTCCTTCTTTCCTTCCTTCCTTCCTTTTATCCATTCTCCCCTACCCTCCTTTCTTCCTTCCTGCCTTCTTGCCTTTCTTTCTTTTCTTTTCTTTTCTTTTCTTTTCTTTTCTTTCTCTTTCATTCTTCTTTCTTTCTTTCTCTTTCTTTCTCTCTCTCTCTCTTTCTTTCTTTCCTTTCTTTCCTCTTCCTCCCTCCCTCCCTTTCTCCCTTCCTCCCTCCCTCCCTTCCTTCCTTCCTTCCTTCCTTCCTTCCTTCCTTCCTTCCTTCTTTCTCAAGAATATACTGCAGGCTCATCTTGTATATTTTATACCCCAATCTTAGAATCAATTATTTCTTGAAGGAACGTTGCATCCTGTTATTGGAGAATGGTATTGGAAATAAAAATCTGGCCATTAAGTGTGCTCATTGCTACTGAGGTGTTGTTACGTTTAGATTCTCTGAGCTGAAAGATCAAGGAAATATGTGTGTATACTAACCCTATATCTACACATATCTATACATGTTTACATATGTGTAACCATCTATATTTAAATAAAGCTAAACGTGAGATTATACTCATGTCTCCAACCCTAATACATTACAGGCCAACTTTAGTTTAACTTAACAGGTTTATCTGGGAAAGACATGAGAAGGAAGAACAGGCAACACAGTGTTCCTACTTTGGGGTTGATGAGTCTACAGACAACACTGAGCTCTCACGGGACATAATGAAGGAATAAACTACATCCTGTAGCAACAACGTTCAACTTTATTATTTACTAGGGTTACACTTCAAATACTTTTAGTGTAACATGCAGAAAATAAATACTTTGCAACTGAAGTCCATTATCTTCAATAAGAGAGTTGTAAGTATCTTCTAGCTTTAGAAGAAGGCCTCAAACACAGATCTATTGGGAGAAAGCTGTAAGAAAAGGCTCTCAGTTGATGCTGATTTTACTTTTATAGGCCATGGCTTTTGACAGTCACTGAAATTTTCTATAAGAGGGGTGATTGTAGCTACAGTGCACTTAATGGCTCACCGACCAGTGGGAGTAGGAGGAAGAATGTAGGACCTAGACTAGAAAGAAAATGGACTTGAGGCTCACTTTCATCATTTATTGGTAACACAAGTATCCCAGTGTCTTTAAACCTTAGTTTTTTCATAGAGTGGATAGTATTAATTCCTACAAAATTTATTTTAAGCAGCAGTGTAATAATTAAGAAAACTGTGAAGTGTGAAAGTAATTTGTGAAATAATAAAATAATACAAAAGAATTATTATTTATATTATCTTTAGTGGGAGGAGATCATACCCATTGGATAATTGGAGATGCCATAGCATAGTGGGCAAGAATGTGAACCCGAACTATGCAATTTACCAATTGTGTGAAATAAGGCCAGACAGACCCTTAATTTCTCTGATTCACTTTTCTTATAGGTCAAATGGGGTTCATTTATCCTATAAGCTCATTGTAAGGATTTGATGGGAGAACGCCCTGTACATGGAAAATACTCAATGTTGGTTTAGTAAACCCCAAATAATTGATTCACAAGACAACTGAGAAATAAATCTATCTACATGTTAACTTTCCTTGGATTTCAGTTTAATCATCTGAGGGGTGGAAAGGGGATTGTGTGGTTGCTAATGTCCTTTCTTTCCATCTCTAAAGTTCATATTCTGAATCTCTCTGTTTTTTGGAAATGCTGATTGGTGCATGGGATATGGGATCCCAGTTTGTAACAGGGCCTGGGTAAATTCCCTTGATATAAGTGGAGGGATTGGCCCTCCCAACTTAGCTATGAGGGGCCACAGAAAAACTACACCCCAGTTGAGTGATTTGAGGCAATTGTCCACTAGATAGGCACTTCACTCTTATGGGCCCCCTCCAAGGGTCTAGGAGGGGCACTTGCAATGTGTAAAATTTACAAAAATGAGATTTTTTACTGTAATCAACTAAGAGTGCTGTTTCCACTCTGACTTCCCCTCATGTCAGATGGCTTTGGAGGAGTTGTGAATACTTTGAGACATAGCTAAAAGGAAGTTGATTTGGGAATCGTGTTTGGATTGATGTAGAAGGATGCATTTATGTGGTTCACAACTGCTTCCATGTAGAGTTAAATTGTTGCAAGCTGACCTGATGTAGGAAGGACTACTAGGAATATTCTGACTTCCCACTGTGCTGACTTACATAGCAACAAGACATGAAACTCTAGAGAAACTTTGGGAAGCTGAAAAAAAAAAAGCTTTCTAAGCTATTAATAATAAAAACAATTAAATTTTTTTGTAGTTTTTTTTTTTTTTTTTTTGAGACACAGTCTTTCTCTGTCACCCAGGCTGCAGTGTAGTGACATGATCACCACTAACCGCAGCCTCGACTTCCCAGACCTCATAGATCCTCCCGCCTCAGCCTCCTAAGCAGTTGTGACCCCAGGTGCCTGACACCACACCTGAGTTTTTTGTTTTATTTTGTTTTTGGTAGAGATGGGGTCTCCCCATGTTTCTCATTCTGGTCTTCAACTCCTGGGCTCAAGCAATCCTCCTGCCTCAGCCTTAGACAAGAAATTTTGATCAATCACATTAGAAGACAGATTAACTGATCTACTTTTCTTTCTCTAGAAAATGGCATTCTAAAATCTTTGTCAGTTTGCTACTTTAATAATTTGAAGCCAAAATTTCAGGGAAAGGAATATTGTACAGGTCTGTCACACAGTTAATTAGTTAATGTTACATTATTTTCCTGGATTTGGCAATGTTTATGGTATTGTTAGCTTTAAAAATTTGTAATGTTATGCACCATAGAATGTGTACTTGCCCCTGTGTCTACCCTACTTTTGCTTCTTTGAGAATCCTGCCAACACATAGAATCCGTAACAAGTAGCTGTGGAAATAGATGGATTTCTCTGGTACACAAAGATGTAGGACTGAATATAGATTTTTCTTTAGATTCTTTACATTTCAGGAATCTTCTCTTGAGAAATGAGAATTGGAAGCTCCTAGAGCCATACCTTCAGTGTTTTCCTTCTCCTAGGAATCCTGGGCTCTTAGGATTTCTCCTTCTGTTTGTGCAACCTCCTCCCTTACTGACCTAGAAGAACACTGTGGCTCCCAAGGGCCCAATTAACTATTGGAAGGCACTTAGGAAATTAGCTTGTCATCACTGGGGATTGGAGACTTAGACTTGCTTATTCTAGTTGTGCTGATTCATAGATGGATTCCACTCTGCATTTATCATTGATTCATTGATTTGTTCAACAAAACATTTAATGTTGTATGTAAGATGGCTTTTGTGTTTATATGTTGATTCTTAGAACAAACGTTTAGAGATTTGTACAGTGGAAGAACTGGTACTGCTAGAAAAGCTGATCATTTAAACCCTCTGTTACTCATCAATATGGTTCTGAAATCTACAGAAACCTGGGAACTCTTCCAGTTCCAGTATCATAACTTTAATCTGGCTTTTCTTGTAATTATACAGATTCATGATGGCAACCTAGCTATCCCCACTCCAAACTGCTTTATTGCAATTGTCACATGTCATCAACACTCAGAATCTGAGGGTGGATCATCTTGATTGCTAAATGAATCTCCTAATTAAAAGTAAAATTTATGAAAATAATTTAAAGTTTGCTGAATTATTCTGGAAAGTGACGTATCATTGGTCAAAACACCTGAACAACAATTTGGGTGTCAAGTTCTCTATCCTGGTGCAGACATAGTGATTTTATTTGTATGTATATGTCTATGTCTATATGTATATGTGTGTACATATATAGTATGTATGCTACACAAATATATAGGTATTTACTCAATACATTTCTATGTATGCGCATATACATGTGTATGTAGTATTGTAATTACTGCATACGTGCAATTCATAAAACTTAAGAAATGTTTTACCCTTTCTTGGAGAGTATGCTCTGCTAAAATGTTGTTTTAGGACCTACGTGATAGCATTAGTAGAGCAAAAATTACTGTCTCCTATGACCAGTGTGGATTTTACTATTTAAGAATATGTACACATATGTGCTCACTGGCTTTGAATGTGAATTATTGGCACATTCAAATAATAATATTGGCATTATTTCCCAAGAGTGTGGCACTAGGTGGCAGATGCTGACATTAAGCAACTAAAAGTATTTTGTTGTGCTCTCTAAATATTTCAAAGAGGACAACATCAATCTCCTGAACCCAAATTTCTGTACATCTCTGCCCCAAAGCACCGGGTGAATGGACGGAATATGCTTTAGGCAGATGAGCTGTAGGAGTCCATCTCTGGCATCCAGGCAGCAAACAGTGGCAAATGAATCTCAGCTGCAGAGTCAGTTAGAGGTGGTTGATAATTCTGCCCTCTAACAACTGCAGATAATGTCAACCTGTTACACAGTAGCCTGGTGACATTAACTGAAGGCTGTGCCTGTATTCCAGTATCCTCTTCCCATTGGAGGTGCTGTCGTGTTCTTTCTTCTCCATTCTCTACTGAGAAGATATGCAGCTCCACTACAAGGGCCCGTGGGTAGCTTAAACAATTTCTGCAAGTTATAGCAAACTGTAAGCTTTCATGCACTTACTCTGCTGAAGAAAATGAATTTACTACATGGAATCACACTCCTGTGAAAAGATCTCTGGGTCTCTGCAACCTACAGATACATAACAAGCAAAGAGTACTTATAGACACGGATCTATTAAGCTGTTTTCCTAAAATACCTACAGTCTTTTCATATGAAACAGAAAAAGAGTCATTAAAGCTGTGGTTTGCCAGACAATTACTTTGTCAAATCTCAAGAAATTGCATAATAAATTGTATACATGCATCAAACATGAACAGCGGAGGACTGTAACAAGCTATGTATTTCCAGTCCACTTGCTCTTTCATCCAAACAGTAGCTTTTGTTTTTGAGAACAGTTCTATATTCTTTTTAAAGGGTTTCATAAAATATGGCTATACATTTATCTGTCAAACTAAGTAGAAATAATTGAAACACTTAATATGCACAGTAATAGGGAAATGCATGAATAACTTCAATATTAACGTCTATTGATTATTTATGTTTTCAAATAGGCAAATATAGCCGCTAGTATTCTTATCATGTAAATCTATACGTGTATTTTGGCTTTACCTGTTTATTGGCAAATTTACCGTCCACATTATGGGCATTTTTATTGCTTTACACACTTACTTGATATGCGCATAACCAAGGTCAGTTTACAAACTGACTAGTGTTTACTCAATTTGATTACTATGTTACATTTCTGAGCTTATTTTCCCTTTGGAAAATTAACTGTACAAAGAAGCCTAGTAAATCTTTACTTAAAAATTCCAAACTTTAGATTGATTTCGGCAGTGTGTTTGTATTGATCTCAAAAGCTTTGCGTTCCTAACTAAAAACTAATCTTTATTTCACCCTTTAGTGACTACAGTCGTAAATATGCTCACTCCTACCAGTGTAGAGTGGATTAATGGTTATTGGAGATTGGGGCTTCCACTAAGTCTGGGAAACCTTAACCTTTGGAGGACAACATGAAGGCATTTACCCCTTGTCAGCTATAATCCCTAGTTCCTTTTTTGACATTTACCTGAGTGTTAAAGAGGAGGCAGAGCAGAGGCTAAGGAATAAAGCTCCAGAGATTCTATTTGGCTATTAATCATCACTGTTAGATTGATTGTCATGCCTGACCCTGGCTGCTTCTAGCCATCGGACTCACCACAAGGCATGACTCTGCTGCTCCACTCTGGAACCCAGGTTAACTCCTCCTGGGGAAGCTTTCTGTTGCTCGCCTTCAAGGAAGGACTTATTTCATTGCTAAAAATGCACCTGTCATTATTGTTTCAATCTTGCTGTACTGATGGAACAAACATTTGGGGAGCATGTCCAATCCATTTACAAGATCTAATTACGGAGAATAAAAGAGTTCAACAGGGACAGAACAGAATTTGTTACCAAGGATAATCAATAACAACTCAGGCAGCAGCAATTGGCTGACAAATGGAAATAAAACCATAAAGCAGTGTTTCTCAAAGTGTGGTCCTTGGCACCTCCTGAATCACAATAACCACTAAGCCTGCTAAAGTAGAATCTTGAGGGTTCCGGAATTCTGGACTTTAACAAGTATTCCAAGTAGCTCTTACATTCCCCAAAGTGTGGGACCTACAGTATCATGTACGTGTGTTTTGAGGTGCTGCTCCTTTTACCACTTTCTATGGTGGAAAGGAAGAATGTTAATTTTTTGGACCTGATGGCATAAGTTACTATTTATTTACCCAATATTCATATTTCCCTTTCTCTTTAGTAATGGAAACTTAATTTCTCCCTGAGCTCCTTGCTGCCCAGTTCACATTTGTCAACCTCCCTGACAGCTAGATACAAAGGGGGCTTTTGTATGGGACTTACAAAATCTCCCTCAAAGGATGGGCATGTGACCTTTTTCTTCCTTTCCTTCAATCTTCTGCTTAGAATGTGCCTCTGTCTGCTGCAGCTCCAGTAGCATAGCCTGGACTGGGAGGACAAGGCTCATATCTAGGACTGGTGGGTCAGAGAGCTGGAAGGGCTCTGGGTCTCTGAAGATTTGTAAACCCACTGAACTAGTTCTGGATTGCCTATAACTGGACCCTTTTTTACATGAAAAGAGTTAAAACCTTGCATATTTTATCCCTTGTTGGGGAGGGTACAGGATCATTGTTATTCGTAGATGAATGAGATTACTAACTGGTACAGAAACCCATTTAGGGTTATACATTCACTTCAGGCTAAATTCTCCACTTCAGATGACCCCGACTTTCCCCAGGCATTATTACTGACTGTGAGGGTGACAGTGTTTCTGAATACCGGTAGTGATTTTGTCAAGTTTCTGGGGGCTCAGGAGTCAGAGGCCTACTCCTGGTCTCGCTTACAATTGCAGAAAGGTATGTGTGCCTTTGGCTGTGCCCACTGAACGCAGGTTTGCAGTTGCAGCTGGCCAAGGGGGTTCTAGGGAGGGCAGCAGCCCCAAGGACACCTGTACATACAAGAATCTCGATTGCCTGTTAAAGCAACTGATCATTTAGTGGTGCCCTCTATGCTCCATGAAGTTAACCTTTATCAGACTTAAGGCAAAGACTGTTACATATGGATGAAATGCAGTGTCTTAAAGACATTCAAAGCTTCCTTAAAGTGTTTCTTTTACCTTAAGGATGGAAAAACTGTATTTCTTTTCTCCCATTAAGGTTTTTATTTCTTCTAATTCCAAAGTTGATGCTGTCAAGTCATTTTCTTTGTGGAGGGACAGCCCTTCTAAACCTTATTGACTTTTAAGATAAGATGATGTGTAAATACAGCAAGCAAAGTAAGATTCTCTATGTCCTTCACTAGTTGGCTCAGTTATTGAAGTTATTTATTAGAGGCTTCCCCCTAACCCTGCTTTCTTTTCTTTCTCTTGCTGCTACAAATGCAGTTACAACTGTTAACACAATTACCTTTACTAATACATTCATTAATGGGATGCCAACAGATCCACTTGCATAGATAATTTGTTATTAAATTTCACATTCCAACGTTGGGTGTGACCCTGGTTATGACAGAACAGTGATTCACAAAGTTTGATCCCTGGCATTGGCTTTATCTGAGAGCTTGTTAGACATGCAAATCCTTGGATCCCACCCCAGACCTTCTGAGTCAGAAACTCTGAAGGTGGGGCCCAGTAATTTGTGTTTTTAGAAGCCTTCTAGGTGATTCTGATGCCTGCTCAACTTTGAGAATCAGTGTTCTAGAGTGAGTCTAGTCATATCTTCAAATCAATCCACCAAGAATGCTTACAAATTAATATTCCTTAATGTATCCACTCCAGTGAAATCCTAGAGAAACTCTCACATGTTGGCCATGAAACATTTAATTATATTATTACTTTTATCTCATCCATCTTCAGCCTACAGATAACTGGGCCAGGCAATAAGATGATTCAATTTGTACTAAAATAGCACTAATGATAATAACACCTTAAATTGTGCAGCATTTTTTCAGTCTTCAAAGTGCTAACACATATAAAATTTTACTTGATTATGCAATAGATTCAAATACACCATCTGAGTCAATACAATTTAATTGCAGGAAAGGAATCATAAACACAAACTGTTGCAGAGCCATGTCTTACTCTTTTTTTTTGTCTCTATTTCTCTGCTTCTCTAGCATTAGAAACTATACTTGTTAAAACATATATTTTTAAATAAATGAACACCTAAATGCATAATTAATTAACTGTGATTGACTGATGAATTAGGGGGAAAATCTATGGGAGTTTTAAGTCTGTTCCATCTGCACAGAGAGGAGATCTTATTTTAAACGTTTCCATTTTCTAACCATAACTTTAACATTAAGACATTTGACAAAGGTTAATACTTACTGACTTACAGATGCACTACAGAGATGGACTTGTCTTCATTTTAATAGAAAACACAAACTCAGGATAGCTACTGAGTCACACGGATGAGACCAGTATTCTTTCTGTGTTATTCTTAAATACTATTAGATAGGAGAACATAAGTTTTTGAGAACATAAATACAACATTTAGGAATTGATTTAAATAATTTTAAGTACATTTTTAATTATACTTATAAATTGGGGTATTATACTTCAATAGTTTATTAAATGTAGCTTAAATAGTATTTTTAAAAAACGTTAAAAGTAAAAACTAAAAATAGTCTTAGAAGATGGGGGAAAATAAAAAACCTCTAAAAAAACCCCTAGCACCTAGATAAGTGCTAAATTTGTAAAAGGCATTAACCAAGTACCTTTCCAGGACTGTAACCAAATATTTCAGAGTTTGATAATATTCTTTGTTAGCTCTGTGACTCTTAAAAAATAACATCAATTCTAAGACTCTTAATCTTTTCGTAAGCTTTCCAAAAAACAGCAAATCCCAAACCACAGTGTTTTGAAATAAACTTCTGATAAAGAATTTGGAGAATTTTCAATAAGAATAACACAAAATTAAATTTCCAAAGTGTGTTTTAGTAGAAAAGATTCAAGTTTTGGAGTTAGAAAACTAGGCTCAAGTTCCACCTCTGTAATTGACTAGCTATAAGGCCAAGTTATCAATTCCTCTAAACCTCAGTTTTCTAATCTATAAATTGGGGGCAATTATAGTACTTGTCTTAGAGAGTTTTTAACATCAAACAGAACTATGCATATTAATTTTCTAGCCTAATGACTAGCAAACAGAAAGTCCTTCATACATAATAGCTCTTATTGTTAGAAAATAAGAAGGTACATGAAATAATTGATAAAAATAAAATGATGCATAAATACTGGTTGATATTGTTCAGTTGACCCTTGAACAAAGTGGGGGTCTGGGTACTAATCACCCACACAGTAAAATATCTGCATGTGACTTTTGACTCTCTAAAAACTTAACTACTAATTAACTATTGTTGATGTGAAAACGTTCTGAAAACATAAACAGTCAATTAATGCACATTTTGTATGTTATATACATTATATACTGTATTCCTACAGTAAAGTAAGCTAGAGAAAAGGATATATTATTAAGAAAATCATAAGGCAGAGAATATATATTTACTATCCATTAAGTGGAAACAGATTATCATAAAGGTTTTTATCCTCATCATCTTTGAGTTTGGTAGGCTGTGAAGGAAGAAGAAAAGTGATTGGTCTTGCTGTCTCAGGGATGCAGGTGGTGGAGGTGGGGGAAAGGCAGGCAAAAGAGGCAGACACACTCTGTGTAACTTTACAGAAATACATGATAATTTCTGTCTGAGTTTTTTTTGCTTTTTCATTTCTCTAAAAATGCTTCCAAACATTACCAGTTCTTCTTTCACCATTTGCTTTAGTTTCAGTGCCCGTATCATAGAAGGATCCATATCATAAAAGAAGTCAAAAGCAGTCTTGAGTAATTAAAAAGCTGATGTCAGATTGTCTAGTGTCAGTTTGTTTTCTGACAATGCATATTTTATGTCTTCTTCCATATCATCTGGCACGGGTGCAGAAGCATTCATTTCCATCAAGTCATCTTCTGTTCATTCCTCTGATGTGGTGTCTATTAGCTCTTCAATTTCTCCAAGATCCATATCTTGAAATCCTTCACACACCCCCACCTTTCTGCCATATCTACAATTTCTTTCATGATTTCCTTGATTGGTTCCGTCATAAATCCTGTGAAGTCATGAACAGCATCTGGACATAGTTTTTTTAAGCAGGAATTTATTGTTTTGGGCTTGATAGTTTTCATGGCTTTTTCCATAGCAACAGTGGAACAATGGCATCTTCAGTAGTGTAATTCTTCCAGACTTCCATGATGTTCTATCAGGGTTCTCTTCCATAGAGTGTGTAATGAGCCTTAAAGGTCTTTATGATTCCTGAACTAGAGGCTGAATTAGAGATATTTTGTTTGGGGGTAGGTAGACCACTTTAACACCTTCTGTATTGAACTCATGGGTTTCTGGATGGCCAGGGGGCATTGCCCAATGTCAAAGGAACTTTAAAATACAGGCCTGGCCAGGCACAGTGGCTTATGCCTGTAATCCCAGCACTTTGGGAGGTCGAGGCAGGCAGATCACCTGACATCGGGAGTTTGAATAGCCTGATGATCGTGGAGAAACCCCGTCTCTACTAAAAATACAAAATTAGTCAGGTGTAGTGGCGCATGCCTGTAATCTGAGTTACTTGGGATGCTGAGGCAGGAGAATTGCTTGAACCTGAGAGGTGGAGGTTGCAGTGAGCCGAGATCGCGCCATTGCACTCCAGCCTGGGCAACAAGAGCGAAACTCAGTCACAAACAAACAAACAAACAAATAACAAAAAGACAGGCTCTTACTAGAAAAGTGATTCCTGACATCAAGGACAAAACATCAATGGAACCAATCCAGAAAAAGAGTTCTTTGTCCAAGGCTTCTTATTGTACAACCAAAAGATTGGCAGCTGGTGCTTATCTTTTCCTTCAAGGCTCAAGAGTTAGCAGCTTCATACATAAGGGTAGTTTTGATGATAAACTCAACTGCATTGGCACAAAATTGTAGAGTTAGCCTACCCCTTCCTGCCTTAAATCCTGGTACTCACTTATCTGCCTTACTAATTAATGTCCTTTGTGTGTGTTTCCCATACCCCCCAAAATAGGACATTTTCATGTGCATTAAAAACCTGTTCAGGCAAACATCATTTCTCCTCAATGATTTTCTTTTTTTTCTTTTAAAAAATATTTTAACTTTTATTTTAGGTTAAGTGGTACATGTGCAGGTTTGTTACATAGGTAAACTCGTGACTTAAGGTTTGGTGTATGTATTACTTTGTCACCCATGAACTAAGCATAGTACCCAACAGTTCATTGTTTTTTTGTTTGCTTGTTTTTTTTTTTTTTTTTTTTTTTTGAAACTTTCCCTCCTTCCATCCTTCATCCTCAGTAGGTCCCACATCTGTTGTTTCCCTCTTTCTGTCCTTGTATTCTCATTATTTAGCTCCCATTTGTAAATGACAACATGTGGTATTTGGTTTTCTGTTCCTGCGTTAGTTTGCTAAGGATGATAACCTTCAGTTCCATCCATGTTCTCCTGACTTTTTTAATGGCATCTGGGAAATTTGTCGGCTGTCTCTTGGTTGGCAAAAACTGCCTCCTTTATTATCTTGACTTTTTTTTTAAAGCCAAATCTCTTTCTAAAATTATCAAACTGTCCTTTGCTGGTATTGAGTTATCTAGCTTTAGATTGTCTACTTTATTTTGCTTTAAGCTGTCATATAATGACTTTGTTTGTTTTCGAATCACATTACAGTCTATAGGCACACCTTTCTTATAGCAATCCTGCACCCACACAAAAGTTGCATTTTCAATATAAGATAAAAAGGTATTTCACAAAAAGTGCAATGTTTTCTTACCTCCTGGCATAGCTGCAACAACAATCTCATGCATTTCCTTCTCTTTTTTTTTAACAACGATTCTTAGGCTAGATCCATTTATCATGAAATGATGAGTAACACAGCTGCAGTCTTCAATTTATGTTACAGAGCAAGCAATTCAACCTTTTCTTGAAACGTCATGTCTTTTCTCTCTTTCCTGGGGACACTTCCAGCATCACTAGTGCCACTTTGTTTTCAATTCAATGCTTTTAGTGTTGTGATAAACACACTGAGAAATACACAAGAGCCACAAGTGATCACTTTTTATCGCACTATGTAATTTACTGGACTGGTCACAGGAAGATTGTTATTGTCATGTGGCATTTTAAGTGGATACTCCTAATGCTTGTGATCATTGCAGTAACAACAGGGGGTGGCTAAAAAATTATTACAGTATGGTTAAACACTGCATCTTTACATTTGTTTGCCTTTCTCTCAACTGCAAATGATGCCGTGACAGTCTGCAAACGTTTGCGAGTGTTAATTTTGACAAATTTTAACTTTTTATAATAGATTTGTATAAATTTATGGTAGCAAATAATAAAATAGACTAAGATTTACATATATCTTATGCATTCATAACAGACTTAACGGAACTTTTTCTCAATTTTTAAAAATAATTCTAGGCTATGTGGTTCATCCGTGAGATTTTTCCAGTTGTCACAGATCCCCCCTAAAAGTTTTCAAAGTGTGTGTATAAGTTTGAAAAGTGTGTGTATAAGTTAACCTGTGTCGTTCAAACCCGTGTTATTCATAATAGCCTACCAACCAACAAAGCCCAGGACCAGACAGATTCACAGCTGAATTCTACCAGAGGTACAAATAAGAGCTGGTACTATTCCTTCTGAAACTATTCCGAACAATAGAAAACGAGGGACTCCTCCCTAATTCATTTTATGAGGCCAGCATCATCCTGATACCAAAATCTGGCAGAGACAGAACAAAAAAGAAAAATTCATGCCAATTTCCCTGATGAACATTGATGCAAAAAAACTCAATAAAATACTGGCAAGTCAAATCCAGC
Organism: Piliocolobus tephrosceles; assembly: GCF_002776525.5. NCBI lineage: Eukaryota > Metazoa > Chordata > Mammalia > Primates > Cercopithecidae > Piliocolobus > Piliocolobus tephrosceles. The sequence goes on along the minus strand of NC_045451.1, from coordinate 49,491,382 downwards.
AGCACCTCGAAATCTTATCCACCATGATCAAGTTGGCTTCATCCCTGGGATGCAAGGCTGGTTCAACATATACAAATCAATCAATGTAATCCATCACATAAACAGAAAAAATGACAAAAACAAAATGATTATCTCAATAGATGCAGAAAAGGCCTTCAATAAAGTTCAACACCCCTTCATGCTAAAAACTCTCAATAAATTAGGTATTGATGGAACATATCTCAAAATAATAAGAGCCATTTACGACAAACCCACAGCCAATATCATACTGAAGGGGCAAAAGCTGAAAGTATTCCCTTTGAAAACCAGCACAAGACAAGAATACCCTCTTCCACCACTCCTATTCAACATAGTATCGGAAGTTCTGGCCGGGGCAATCAGGCAAGAGAAAGAAATAAAGGGTATTCAAATAGGAAGAGAGGAAGTCAAATTGTCTCTGTTTGCAGATGACATGATTGTATATTTAGAAAACCCCCCATTGTCTCAGCCCAAAATCTCCTTAAGCTGATAAGCAACTTCAGCAAAGTCTCAGGATACAAAATCAATATGCAAAAATCACAAGCATTCCTATACACCAATAATAGACAAACAGAGAGCCAAATCATGAGTGAATTCCCATTCAGAATTGCTACAAAGAGAATAAAATACCTAGGAATACAACTTACAAGTGATGTGAGGGACCTCTTCAAGGAGAACTACAAACCACTGCTCAAGGAAATAAGCGAGGACACAATCAAACGGAAAAACAATCCATGTTCATGGATAGGAAGAATCAATATTGTGAAAATGGCCATACTGTCCAAAGTAATTTACAGATTCAATGTTATCCCCATCAAGCTACCATTGACTTTCTTCACAGAATTAGAAAAAACTACTTTAAATTTCATATGGGAACCAAAAAAGAGCACATAGAGCCAACATAATCCTAAGCAAAAAAAAACAAATCTGGAAGCATCACACAACCTGACTTCAAACTATACAACAAGGCTACAGTTACAAAAACAGCATGGTACTGGTACCAAAACAGATATATAGACTAATGGAACAGTCAGAGGCCTCAGAAATAATGCCACACATCTATAACCATCTGATCTTTGACAAACCTGACAAAAACAAGCAATGGGGAAAGGATTCCCTATTTAACAAATGGTGTTGGGAAAACTGGCTAGCCATATGCAGAAAACTGAAACTGGACCCCTTCCTTACACCTTATACAAAAATTAACTCAAGATGGATTAAAGACTTACACATAAGACCTAAAACCATAAAAATCCTAGAGGAAAATGTAGGCAATACCATTCAGGACATAGGCATGGGCAAAGACTTCATGACTAAAACACCAAAAGCAATGGCAACAAAAGCCAAGATTGACAAATGGGATCTAATTAAACTAAAGAGCTTCTGCATAGCAAAAGAAACTACCATCAGAGTGAACAGGCAACCTACAGAATGGGAGAAAATTTTTACAATCTATCCATCTGTCAAAGGGCTAATACCCAGAATCTACAAGGAACTTAAGCAAATTTACAAGGGGTAGTTGTATTAGTTTTTGATAAAACAAACAATTATATTTGGGGGATCACTCTTTCTTAGCACACATTTGGACAAATTCAGGCAAGTTTAATTACCTGACTTTCTTCAGTTAGTGCCGCTAAAGATGCACACAAAATTTGAGAGAATACCAAGGTATTTTATAAATTTGTACGAGGGAAATTCAAACAAACTTCCCTAGTAATTCAAAAGAAATCCTGTCTAAGAGATAAACATAAACAAACAAAAAACCCCACATAAATTCAGGCACAGACTGACACACATACGTATGCACAGACATTTATACTACCAGTCAGTGGGCCTTCTTGCCACCTGTTGAATTCTGCTACACTAAAAGTCTAGGAACTAGATAAGTGCATTCAGAAAGCCTGCATGTCCTTTAGTAACCTGAGTGTAGCATTGGGTTTTTTAAGGAAGAAGTAAGGTTGACTAAGCAAGTGAATGATGTTGTCCACAAATGATCTTAACTTAGGTTCTTTGAAAATTTCCTCATCACCGTCTAGTTTCCTAAGGATGCAATATTTTCTTGAAAGACGACTATCGGCCGGGCACGGTGGCTCACGTCTGTAATCCCAGCACTTTGGGGAGGCCAAGGCGGGCGGATCACGAGGTCAGGAGATAGAGACCATCCTGGCTAACGCGGTGAAACCCAGTCTCTACTAAAAATACAAAAAATTAGCCGGGTGTGGTGGCAGGCGCCTGTAGCCCAGCAACTCGGGAGGCTGAGGCAGGAGAATACCGTGAACCCAGGAGGTGGAGCTTGCAGTGAGCCGAGATCGCGCCACTGCACTCCAACCTGGGTGACAGAGTGAGACTCCGTCTCAATAAATAAATACATAAATAAATAAATAAATACGACTATCGTATTATCCTTTACTTTACTGAACCCCAGCCTTTCCTGAACTAAGTATCATGTGCTAGGATTTTGAAGATTAACAAGACACAGTATCTGCTCTTGAACAGTTCAGCATTCAAACTCTGCAGGACATAAAAAAAGGACAGACAGCTGTAAAAACTCAAGCAATCGTTGACTGCAGAACTAAAAGCAGGCAATGAAAATAGCCAGCAGGCAAAGCACTAACTGAAACACACTCACCTTAAGGGACTGTTGTTTACAAGATGTGCATTACACATATGCAGCATGCACATCTTGTAAATAACACCACAGGTAAACCAGACAGAGGAGGCTTAAAGGCAAGAATTCAGAACTTCTAATAGCTATAGGTTCTAATGTTTTTTGTAGCCACAGGCACAATAACTTATTTATGTAGAGCTGTGGTTCTTAATGTGGTCCATAGACTCCTGGGCCTACCTGAAATCTTTTCAGGGGATCCATGAAGTCAAAAGTGTGTTTACAATAATTCAAAGATTTTATTTGCCTTTTCTACTGTATTGACATTTGTACTTAAGGTAGAAAAGCAATGGTCGGTAAAACTGGTGGTACCTTATTAAAAATCAAAGCAGCAGCACCAAGCTGGCCTACCAGTCATTGTATTCTCAAATGCTGATCTTTCACAAAAGGTGCATTTCTCATTTAAAGAAATCATCAGTCTCACTTTAAAAAGTCTTTAATGAAAAAGTATTGATTTTATTAACTCTTAATTTTGAATAGATACTTTTTAATATTCTGTGTGACAAAATGAGAAGCTCTCCTGCATACTGAAGTACAGCATTTGCCTTGAGGAAGAACATTTATGCAATTGTTTGAGTTGCAAGCTAAACTAGCCACTTTTTCATGGAACATGATTTTACTTGAAAGAAAGACTGACGGATATTCTTCAGACTTGGATATATGGTGAAAACATTCTTGACAATGAATAATGTAAAGCTGTACATTCAAAGAAAACAACTGATTGTATTACCCATGATAAAATTTGAACTTTCCAGTGAAAAAAAAATTTTGAAAAACATGTATACACCACCATGAACTTGACTTAAACATTTTTCTAAAGAGATTGGTAGTGTTACTAATGGACTTTTTAAAAATATTGTATGATGATATGTGGTCATTTAGAAGATTTTTAAAAAAATAATTCAATGTGGCAACATTTTCCAAACACTGATGTTCAGTAATACAAAATCATACAACAGTAAAGGACTCAAGGAAAATGAAATAACAATGGATTTTAATGTAACCGAGTATAAAAAGTTAATTAATGTGAGTTCATATTCCATATTGCAGCTAATCTACAGGAAACTACCACTTGTGGAGTTTTGGTGTAGTATTAAAAATGACATCCGAAATTATCTGAAATGGCTACTAAAATGGTTCTTCCTTTTCTAATTACATGTCAGTGTAAGTCTGGATTTTCTTCATATGCTTCCACCAGAGCAACATATTACAACAAACTGAATGCAGAAGCAGATATGAGAGTTTGGTGGTCATCTATTAAGCCAGACATTAAGATGATTTGCAAATATATTAATCAATGCCACTATTGCTAACTTTTGTTTGTTTGGGATAATATACTTTTCATAAAATCATAATTCATTTTAACATATAACGTATTTATTATATTTAAATAAATTAATAAACTTTAAAAAATGCCTACTTTTTTATTTCTAGTAAGGTAAATATCAATAGACATAATCCTTGTAACTAAAATCTCTTTGGAGTACTCAATATTTTATGAGTGTAGAAGTTTCCCAAAGCAAAAGGTATGAGAATCACTGGTGTGAAGTATATATAAGACAATTACTGTTGGTAACATTTTTATTTCTCAATCACACTCTCTTAGGAAGACTTTAACAATCTTGGCCAAATGTCATGTTTGAACGTGACAGGTCAAGGTTAAAATTACTGCGATGAATATCATCAAGGATCCCTCTGGAGCAGTGGTCGGGTTTGCTAATGGACTTCCTGCATATCCACAGGAAGGGACTCTCCCTTACTAGTAAGTCCCTCTGATAAACTCCTCAGGCCATTTATTCTCTGAAGGCCAAAATACTTCTAGCACTGGAGCATAAGATACTTTGATTTTATGATACCCTAGGATGCAAAAACTATCTCAAGGGATGATTATAAAAACCTAAGTGTCAAATTTAATTTTCTTTTAATTTTTTAAAAGGTTATAAGTATTTACTTATGATTGGCTTTTAGATGTGTGCATGCATGTGCATGTGTATAAATACATATGTGTATATATAAATGTACTATATTTGGTGTCTAAAATTTACTAGCTGAGGGATATGAATATTAAAACATTAAAAGGTCTCTCATGGCTTTAGGGAAATTGGTTATGATATGAACTAATGTAATCATTACTGAAGCTCACCTGTTACACTTTTTCTTCAATTCTAGCCACTGTATTCTTTTGTTGTTTTTTTCTCTCTTCCTTTCTAGCAAGGTTCTAGCTCAGTACTCTTATTGTAATTGACTCCCCCAGGCTCTGTCCATTTTTATTAAGAGCCAAAATGTCAGCTAGTTAGCCAAAAGATGTTGCTGAACCCTGCATGGCACACTGCACACACATATTTAAAGTTATACATGCACAAAGGGGTTCTTGTGCAGAGCCAGGAGTAGGTCACAAGGAGCAGGAAATCTTCCCTTCATTCCCTGTAGATGCCAGAATTTCCTCTTAGAACAAAATCCCTTCAGTTTAAGGCTGAAAACTTCAGGGAAATCCAAATACCTACAAAGTGGAAATAGAATATTTGTACCTTATGTGAAGGAAGAAACCAGGATCTGTTTAGTTGGGGATCTGGAAGCAGAGGCTGCTGGAAGGCAGTGATTTCAAGGTGATTCAGAAACAGAGGCTGTCCTGTGGAGGAGGAGAGCTGGAGAATTCAAGGGCTGGAGACACCACTGTTAACTTCTCCAGAAGCCTGTGTGGTGCAGCAGCAAGAGCACAAGGGTTGGTGCCAGCTAGACCTGAGTTTGAATCCTTGTTCCCCGACTCAGTTACCAGTTGGGTGGCTGGAGGCAATCTACTTAATCTCATTGACCATCAATTTCCTCATGTAGTAAATGAGGACAATCATATCCACCTTCCAGGGCTGAGTGAAGATTCAATGAGAGTGAGCATGTGACATTCCTAGAACACAGTAGGTGTCCAGTAAGTGCCTATTTTCTTTTTTTATTTGAGAAGTTTGCACATACATTCTGACCTTCAATACCTTTTGAGTGGGCAAATGAAACCATTTTTTCAGGAAATATCTGGACATTTTCTAACTTTTCCCTTTGCATTAAGTAGTCTACCTGTTTTAAAACTTTTTGTAGTATTTAACAGACCACTGTCAAAAAGTTTCCTTAACAACAACAACAACAACAACAATAACAACAAAACATTCAAAGAATAGAGTGTTCATTCTATTCTCCTGGTCTCCACGGTCAGTTGTGTCTTCTAGAAATTCCAAGAAGTTAGTGAGGCTTGGCCTTCCTCTTTTTTTTTCTTTTCTTTGTGTAAAGCATGCCAGCAATCTTTAATCATGCTGTGATTTTCTACATGCCACCCAGGTTAGCTTCTGAAATAGTCAAACAAAGATTTAAACCACAGACACATAAATACCTAATCTACACTTTCCAGATTCCTCAGAAGCATGTAACTATTATTATTCTTAGTGTATGTGTTGTTTTTATATGTTATTTTTATATTCATTACTGGAAAGAAGCATTTCTTCCTATTATATATTTTAATAAAAATTCAGGCATCATTACAGTATTTTTTTCTGGCACTTACTGTTTCTTGGTGTAATTCACATGCAAAACATTTAGTAACTTTTTTTTCTTTTAAAAGAAGAAAAGTAAAAAGGATAGACTTAATCTATTAGTTACTTCACAAGTCACCTAGTTTTCACCTGATAAGAACTAATTTGATCAATAGAGTTTACCTCTTGAAAATGAGAAGCTTTGGAAAGAAAGATTAGTAAAGGAGAAAATATGCTAAAACGAATTAAGAGCAAGACTATCAAATGCTCTCAATATTAATAGTGATCACACTGTTGACCTATCTTACTAAATGTTGAAAATGAGCTATGAGCTATGCAGTCACTGTGATGGAAGATGAGGATAGTTACGAGAGTTAGAGTCTGAGACAAATGCAAATGGACACAGCCAGGATGAAAACATTCACCACCAACAGCCAAAAAATGCAGAGGAAAGAATTTTACCTGTAATACAAGTAGAACTTAGAAAAGTAAAGCACATATCAGATTTTTTTTTTTGGTGCAGTGAACATTTGTTACCCTACCTGCTTTGATGTGGCCATTATGATACGATACCTGGAGGGATGTTGAAGAAAGGCAAGGACACAGTTCAAAGGAACAGTCTCAGGATGATAGTATGGTCAATTGAGCTGAAGAATAAATATCATAATTCCAGAGATGTACAAGAAGTAAACAACGGCAAAAGTATCACTTAAATTATTTTAAATTGTTTTCTATCCTTCCTCGGAAAATAAATCAAGGTCGTTTTACCTGACCTGATGAGATTTTCAACAGGAAGCTTCTTACTGTTGAGAACCAGAGATACTCTGTACATTTGCATTACATACTCCTTCATTACTGAGCAATGGTCAGAGGAAAATGCTGGAGCTACTTTTTGGAGTGAATTGAAGCATATGATATGAGATGAGACAAAAACACCATGATATCAATGCTAAAGGCATAACCAACTGGACTAGGTGCCTGATGTGGTCGGCCTTTCTGCATTTCCTTCTACCTTAGATTTCTGCTTTACAGATTTACTTTCATTCTTTTCAGATCTCCAGTGCATGCAGTGGAAATCCTTCTTAAGCATTCCTCTCTCTATTTTTTTTTTCTCTGAATAGGTTGCACGCTTCCTTCACCCTGTGAGAAATAGATCTGGCACCTTTGAGGCAGGTTACTCAAAGTATAGTGGGAATGTCTTTTGTTATTTGTTGAACTTCATACAAAGGTCCTCTTTCATCATACCCAATGTGCTGTTTGCAAAATGCACTGCAAATAACCATCCATCACTTTACATCATTGTCACATTTTACCACTTTGTTTCTTCTCCTCCAGGTAAGTGAAAATGATGATCTGGCTGAGATCATAATCATTGCTGATTGGTACTTGGCCTCCTGCAAAGTTCCATGCAAGCACAGAGACTTTTTGTAAGATGCCACTGGGCAGATATCAAATGAAGTGCCCTCCCCCATCACCTTCTTGGTCCTGAAAAACTTAATAACTTGGTATTGTTCAGTGAGTCATTCAAGCGAGTAGAGTGGAATTCTACCTGTTCCTCAAGGTAGAGTATCTGCTAAGCTGCTGCAAAGAGTGTTAGGCATTCATGGCTCTTTCTGTGTATAAAAAGCTCATGGTTAGGAGACAAGGTGAATGCAAACCCGGAGTGAAAGCTTTGTAACTTCTGTGTTTGTCTGAAATCATGCACAAATTAAGCCAGTATGCAAAACAGAGCTCAACAAATATATTCCTCTTTTTAGTGGTATTTTCAATGCTAGTTTTTCACTTTTTTTTTTTTTTAAGACCAGGGAAGAGGTACCCTGGAAACAGATGAAAAATGCAAGGAGATGAAAACTTTAAAATGATCAAGCCACACAGTTTCATAAATGATAACATAAAGGTTTTTAAAAACATTGGTTGTAATTTCTACTAGGTGTCACAACTCAGTGAACCATTACAAGTGAACCGGCTCACTGAACCGAGCTGAACTGAACAGATGGAATTCCACCCTTACTACGCTTGAAAGGCTCCATGAACAATACAAGTCTTCTTTTAAGTTCCCCTTTGAGCCGCTTACCTCACTAATGCAAACATGTGGGGGCTGCAGGATAGAACATGGCCCCCTCAGCTGTTTGTTCAGTTGTATGGTGCCGTCGTTCCAGCAGTAGGAAGGCAGTCCATTTTGAAATCCTGAGGGCCACCCTCCTCATTTTCAAAGTTGCAGAGTTATTTTCCGTTTGTTCTCAAATATATGTTAAGAGTGGAGTGTTTTGTTTTCTTTTGCTTTTCCCTTGAGTTGTAATTCACTTTAATCTGTCCAGACACACCTTGAAAGACTTTTTTTTTGTAAATATGCCTGAACAACGTGACTAGTGTTATTCTCTTCGCCTATTTTCAGTTTATTTTACTTTCTTTTCATTTCAGAAAGTGCAGATGAATGTTAGACCACAAGACAGACACTTTCAGTCTTTTCTTGGCTTCTGAAATCCAGACGGCATGGGGCAGTATATTACTATAGAGGATCATAGACGTGCAGTATTTACTCATTTACGGAGGTGCTAAAGATATCCTAGAGGACGGGGAGATCTGAAGGCCGTCTGCAGCCAATTCATTAAACATTAATCAATTACTATATTCATTAATTCAATAATATGGTGCCTAGCTAGTACCAGGCACCATACCAACATTGTGTGGAATCTAATATGGAAAAAAGTTCAAGTCTTTGCTTTTAAGGAGGTTGTAATTTAGTAGAATAGATAAGCCAGACATAGATAATTCTGTTTTTGAAAATACTTTAGCATTCAAGTGGCTCCTTGATATCTGTCCCCTCTCCTGCTTACCTTCCTCTTTTGACTCATGACTGATGTTGTGGTCTGTTGACATGCAGTCAGCATGTCTTCAGTCTGGGAGTTTGTACCTCGGCTTATTTTCAAGGGTCATGTGTTACAAAGTTTCAAACTGATTTTCTATCTTTGAAAATCGACCATTTCTTCAAAGCATATTCTAACAGGGTTTGGGAGACAATGGACTAGAGATAAAGCCAAAGAGGCCAGGACTGGGGGTTTGTTGGTTAGGCACAAAAGGTACTGGCAGGTGGATCACTGATTAATTCCAGAGAGGTCAGCTGAGGGAGAGATTAGCATGTAAGAGGTCCAGAATCCAGGGAGACAGGCATGAGGGATCAGATACCGAGGTTAGGATTCCGGAACATACAGGTCAGGAGGTGAAAAAAAGTTTTTTTGAAACATGGGGTCATGAGTCCAGGTCAAAACCTTTCAATAACAAGAGATTAGAAGCTATTCAAAAGATCTGAATAACAAGCATAGGATGTAAACAGCAGACATGAGTTTGATGCTAAGTGGTCCTGAGGCTCAGCCCTTCACATGGCTCTGAACTAAGGCCAGAGCTGGTTGTAGGGATGATCATGACTCTCTGAGTCCACAAGTGGATAGTTTTTGGATTAGATGAAGGATAGGGCAGATAATTAGATATTTTGTGAGAACATTAAAATATAGCATTTGCAAGCTGTCTGCAAATCTGGATTTCTGAGTTTATATATTCTTTAGGGATTAAATCTGCCACTTCATTTTAGACAGTAAAACATAGTGCTGATACTCAGTCTTTAGCATTTGTAGGTTTGGATTTGAGTCCATGTAACGCTACTTATAAGCTGTACGAACCTGGGTAAGGCATTTAACCTCTCAAAGACATAGTTTCTTTAGGTGTAAGGTGAGGATGACAATACCTATCTCAGAGTGCAAAATACTCAACATTTAAAAATAATAGAGGAAAAATTATTCATTTTAGACCCTACTACTATCACAATAATTATTATAAACTTGGATATTTTATTCAAGAATATTATTCAAAATCCCTTTCAGAATGCAAATAATATGTTAATTTATTTAATATATAAAGTTAACAGCTCAGCTATTTCCACTGATTTTTTTTTTTTTTCCCCGAGACAAAGTCTTACTGTCTCCTAGGCTAGAGTGGTGCGATCATAGCTCACTGTAACCTCAAACTTCCAGGCTTACATAACTGCCTGGTCCTAGCTTCCCAAGTAGCTGGGACTACAGGTGTGCACCACCATGCCAGGCTGATTTTTGTATTTTTTGTAGAGATGGGGTTTCCCTATGCTGCCCAGTCTGGTGTTAAACTCCTGACCTCTGGTTATCCACTCGACTTGGCCTCCCAAAGCGTTGGAATTACAAGCCTTAGCCACTGTGCTTGGCTCCCTACTGATTTTTTTTAAACCAAGTCACTCACTTTTTTCTTTGCTTGTTTTGTTTATTAGGCCTTATAGGCAGCAGTATCACAAGCTCATGTAAAAATATACTTAAACTCCTAAGTTTAAGTATATTTTTAAGATTACATTCAAAGGTGTCCATCTAGTAATATGGATTGAAACACCAGGAGACTGGATGTCTAAGGATAGTAAGTCTAAATCCTTATCTATCCCATTCTAAGTACGACTCATCATGGAGCAAATATTTTACGTTGTCACTACCCTCAAGTCATGCAAAAATAAGTTCCTATATGACTCCTTGATTTTTCTATATGGAAATCAAGTGAATAATGTTTTCTTTTGGGTATGTGGGAACAACATAAGGGGTCAGGACTTAAACCAAGTGGATGCTCAACTGTGGAATAGACCAGAATATATTTTGCCTTAATTCCTATTTTAACTACTCCCTGTGAGTTGTAATTGATAAAACTTTAACTTGGATTAAATGAATCCAAGCTTCCACTTATAAGTGGAAGGTTGGGGCAGAAACTAATGGATGCCGTTATAAAGAAAAAAAAGTCAGTTTTCTTCCGTCTTCACAATGGGCTTCCATTACACTTTATTTAAATGCTAAAATAACATCAAATAAAGGGAATATTTTTGCTTTCTAGCATAGACCTGAGCCTGGATCACTTTAGGCTCTTGAGAAGTTTTTGAATGGATTTTTTTTTTTTTTTTTTTTTTTTTTGCCATGTATGCTTGCATTTTGATTCTTTCTACTTACTCCATTGTCTGATCTTCAGTAGCATTCTTCACACCTGTTTCTGAACCCTAACTCATTTGTTGGGGTTGCCTATAGGTTGGTGTCATGTGGAGTGTGGTATCAACTTACATGAAGGGGGACAAGGAGGTCATGGTCCTAAAAGCTACCATCAGTTTATGCTAGTTCCACGACTGGAGAAAATTCCTTCTTCTATAGATTAACTGAGGTTATCTCAAAATTTCATGCTTTAAGCTGGGGGCTAGTGGAGCTGTAGAGACCTGCTCATGTGGGCATTTTCCCAGGGGGTTGATGTGGTGTTGTAATTTCTCCCTGCTCCACAGGTGTTAGGAAGGCAGGGTGGTGAGGTTCCGTGCAGCCATTGAAAGCCTAGGAAAGAAGGAGCCAATGTACTATGCTCAAGCCACACTCTGCTACTCGTAATTCCTTCCCCAATACATCTTACAGATTTACAGTATTTCTGCCCCACGCTGTTGCCTCTGGAATGCCTATCTCTAATCCCTCGTTTCTTTCCTTCAAGTTCATATGTTGCCTTCTTTGCAATACTTTCTCACACATTCATTTGCTCCAGCTCTGCACAAATTTAATTGCGCATTTCTCTGTACTTCCACAGCAGTTATTTATGAATCTTTCTCCTCCATTCATCCGTGAACCTCTTCACAGGAGGTTCTATCTAATCGTATTCATCTTTGGAAGGCAGAGTAAGTTGGTGGTTAAGAATACGGACTCTGGAGTTAGAAGAGCTGGGTAAAATTTCCGCTTTCTCCACTTACTGGCTGTGTGATCTTGGGAAAGATGTTTAACCACTCTGAGAAGTAGTTTTATCATCAAACAGCAAGTCCAAGGAAACTGGACTTGCTGTTTGTCACCCCGTAGTAGTTGCTTTGAGAATAAAAAGGAAAATCCACACAAAGAACGTGGCATATAGTAAACCCTCAATGACTATGAGCCCTGATTAACTATATTGTTGAAGGCCTTTTGTGCCTAGCATAGGGTCTGCCTCATAGTAGAGCCTTGACACATGTTTTGTTTCACTTAGCTGTGTCATCCTTAAATGACATGGCAAAAATATGGCTTTAAAGGGCAGCTTATATATATATACATATATGTATATATACACACACACACACACATACACACACACATATATATTTCTTGCACTGCAGGATGGCAAACAATGAGAATAGAGCAATCTGTGAAAGACAGTAGTAGCAAGGAGATGGGACTTGAAGCACTGAAACCTGATTTCATATTTAATACTGCCGAACATTTTACTAAGAGAACAGAGAGTTAGAGATCCTCAGTTCTAACTTTTGGGTGGCTTTTAATTCAGTATATGAATCTAAAAATATGCTTTGATTTTTTTTTAGTAGCTCAGTTTCAGCATACACAAAACAGATATCGGGGTGCTAAATTGTCTTCTCCAGGTGTGAAGAAAACAGCATGGCAACACTCAACCAATGTTACCATAAGTGTCCTCCTGCTTCTACCACAGGGAAACTGAGATACAAGTCTGAGGACTTGATCAAGGTCACAGTCAGTGGCAGAACCAAATTAAAATTCATGTTCCCAGAGTCCTTTCCATGCCATTGCTTCACCTACTGACCCATGTTGCTCTACCAAGAAGTACTTCTGATTAAGTGAACTTTCAGGTTTCAATAACAAAAAACCTTGGCAAGGACTTTAGGTAACAATCTCATATCATATACTCCAGTTACTTTTTGTCAAGAACCACCTATCTCATATATATGTTGACTCAATTTTCATGTACAGGCTGACAAGGAAGAAAGCAGTGTTTGCAATGCTGAACTAAGAGTACAAAAGCTCAATGAAATCTCTGTTTGAAAGACGAGGATGAAATAAAATGGGACAGATGCTTTTCTTGTAGAGTATCCTGCCCATTATCAGAAACCGTGACTTTTTGTACACTGTCTTGGTCTCAGGGCCTAACGCACTGCCTGCATGTGGTACATATTCAATTAATATTCTTAAAGGAATAAATCCATGGCAACCTCAATATTTGGGGTATAGTAGAATAGCTTTTCAATGCCTCAGTGCAATGTTCCCCAAATACTAAAATCGTGAATGTTTTCCTTCACCCAGTGTTTGTTTTCCTTTGGGTACATGTTTTTGTAATAAGGTGTTTTGATCTTATATAATAAGATGTTTAAGTTTCCAGCAAGGTTTCATGATACAGCAGATGCTGCACACCAAAGTGAGGTTCTATATCAAAATACACATTTTGAAAGGCAGGAGTTGGTTGCACGAATTTGCAGCTGGACACTAGAAGGACAGTGATTAAAATGGAGGATATTAAAGAATTAAGAGAGTGGGAAGGGAGGACACTTTTGAGGACTATTTCTCTGGGAAAGCTGCACAGAGAGCCTCTTTCCCTGAGAAAGGATAGATGGGGACTACCTGCTCTCACTCAAACACAGTAAGGGAGAACTTCAAAGACTGCTTTAAGAGCTTGCTATGCCTCCTCTGGGTTTGTGCTCAGATTTGGCTGAGTCTAACTTCAGTCCAGGAAATCAAAGAGCAGGGGAGATGTGCTGGAGAGCTGGTTTGGCAGCTGAGCAGAGGAGAGTCGCTGCTGCATCAGAAAGTAACTGCCTCTCCCTTGCGGACAGTTCAGAGACAAAACTCCAGGGACCAGAGAGGAATCTAACATAGGAATATAGGCCTGAAGTCATTTTATAACCTGTCAAGTAAGCTTGTCTTGAGGAGGCAATGGTCTCAAATAGAAAAACATCTGCATGAAATGGACCATCTGAGAAGCAGAGGCCAAGGCAGGGAGTGGGATGGAGTGGGACAGTCCAAGAAGTACAAACTAGAGGTATAGTTGGAGGGGGCCAGCAAGGACTCACCAAATAAATGTAGCCACTAATACCTACATGAGAGAAAGAGTCAGCTGAAATATTTTCCAGCCCCAGGTAGTATAGAGTCAGCTTATAGCAACATGAATTCATGTAGGAAGCTTTCCAGCCTGCCTTTCTGATTTGTGCTCCAACCCAGGAGAGCTTAGAAACTGTAGCTAATGAGCAGAGTAGAAGGAGCAGAAGAGTGAGGATGGAGAAAGAGGAAAGATGTACCGTCCTTCAGGTAGCAGGCAGCATTCCTAAAACTGTACCCTCTGGTGGATTAAAGAGGATTTAAACCCTAAGTCAAGTTCAGGATTTCACTATTACTAGAGAAGGACATCTATTGATTTGAGACTGTTTTAAACTTAGACATCTTCTTATACTGAACAGCAAAATGCAGATGTAAAGGAGCCCAGTAAAGGGTGCATTTAATAGCAGGGGAATATGTCTCCCATTGAATACATTTTAAAGGAGGAGAGACGGCTGGGAGCGATGGCTCACACCTGTAATCCCAGTACTTTGGGAGGCTGAGGCGGGCAGATCAGGAGGTCAGGAGATCGAGACCATCCTGGCGAACCCAGTGAAACCCCATCTCTACTAAAAATACAGAAAACTATCAGGGCGTGGTGGCATGCACCTGTAGTCCCAGCTACTTGGGAGGCTGACGCAGGAGAATTACTTGAACCTGGGAGGCGGAGGTTGCAGTGAGCCGAGATTGCACCACTGCACTTCAGCTCGGGTGACAGAGCCAGACTCCGTCTCAAAAACAAATAAATAAATAAATATTAAAAAAATAAATAAAAGAGCAGAGACCAACATAAAACTACATTTTGATTATGCCTCATAAGCTGAGCTTAGTCGAAATAGCAGGTATCTGGGTTTCTCTAGATTTTACTGTATAAGCCTGGACTGATCTCTCACATTAAAAATTGTACAATTATGGTAACTTTCGAGAACTATCTCTATGTGCCACTGCTGTGAATCTGTAGGTGTACTGCCTACTTTTTAGGGGACTGCCATGTTTCACCAGGTCCCTTTCCCTGGGAGCCAGATTAATGAGCACATGTCCAATTAGCAGAATTAGAATAAAATTGTTGAAAGAGATTTAGAACTCACTTGGTTTCACTTACTGTCTTAGTTTGTTTTCTGCAGCAATAACAGAATACCTCAGACTGGGTAATTTTAAAGAAAAAAAATTACTTGGTTCATGGTTCTGGAGGCTGGGAAGTTCAAGATCAAGGGGTTGCATCTGGTGGGGGCCTTCTTCCTACATTATAACATGGCAGAAGGCATCACATGGCAGGTGAGGAAGAACCTGAGATGGAGAGAGAAAAGGAGTCAAACTCTCACAATAACTTACCCATTCCTACAATAATGGCATTAATTCATCCAAAAGGGTGGAACCCCCAGGCCTAATCTCTTCTTAAGGGGCCATCTCTCAATACCGTTACAATAGCAATTAAATTTCAACATGAGTTTTGGAGAGGACATTCAAACCCTAGCACTCATCTAATCTTTGCATTGCCTTCATTTTACTCTGAAAAAAGTCAATCCACTGTGGATCTGCCATACTACTTTTGTATTTTAGAGCTGCCACAAGCTGGATCAATGCTCACTGGCTGGTGAAAAGCACTCCCTATAATGCAGTTCATTTACATGTCTTCTCTCAAATCTATTTCTATACTTCCACCTCTCCCACTGGTCCCACTGGTTGACCTGGCATTGGGGGTATTAATATTTTGGTAGAAGAAAGAAGAAAATGAAAACAGAGGGAATGTCTGGTACACTGTCAGCCATGAAAAAGAATAAGACTTAAGGGGATGGGTGTGAGGTTTACCATGAACCTACCCTGTGCCACATGCTATGCAGATGTTTTTGCATGATCTATTTGACTGTGAACAATAACTCTACTAAAGTAGGCACGTCTGTACCCTTTGTGCAGAGGAGGCAGTGAGAGAAGTGACTTGCTTAGCACTGTGAATCTAGGTGAGTCAGGCTCCAAAATCTCTGCTCTTTCTGCAATTCCATGTGGCTTCCTTTGAAACTACATTTTAAATACATTTTTGAAGCTTGCTAGTGACTTCTTTCATTCTTTTTAATCTCAAGAATCTAATTCCATATCAAAACTGATAGTATTTTTAAATAAGAAAATTGTTCTTGGTTTCGATTACTACATTTTTATGAGACTACATTGACTTCTGTTATTAGAATTGAATTTCGGGACAGTGAATGTCATATGTTCTCTCTTAGCACTGTATACCTTTCCATTATAGCACATGACAGTTGATTCCAATCAACTTTTTAAAAAACTCATTCCACATATCCAATATTTCTGTATCTCTATTACCATTCACAAATATTCGCAGAAGTGTGTTCCAATCTGGTGATATTATGATAACTTTCCCCTAGGGGTTTATTAGCTTCCATGTTACAGTATTTATTTTACCTGCTTTCATTTCACTGGACTAAGTCCAGGATAGCCCCTGGCCCTGTTGATTGCTTCACAAGCTGTGTGAGGGAACATTTTTGCAGTGCACCCAGAGACACGCATCCATCTGATTTCATTCCTGTGATCTATCAGTCATTGTCAGGGGATTGAAATTGCATCACATTGACTACTTTTATTTCTTTAATGCCTTCACCTTTTATTGTTTTCTCGTTCATTGCCTAGCTTTCTCTTACAGGCAAACATACCTCCTCACATTAGTATTTGTATTTATGAATTTTATTTTAGAAAAGTAGTCTTTCTATGGGGCTTGCTTTTTTCTAAAATAAAAAACCAAGTGAATAAAGAAACCAACTTGAGACCATGTTGCATTTACCAACATTTTGACATGCCTCTGAAGGCAGAGTTGTCAGAAGTCAGGTTATCGACCTCTAGGATAATGTAACCTTTTAGAAAACACTTCCTTCTAAGTAGGTTCAAGGGGAAAAGTTAAATTTCAAATGGAAGGGGAGATTCTAAGTATGGCATGGTGCTTGTCATGTAAAGGGTTCAGGAGGCTGGTTACTAAGACTTAAACCTGAGTTCTTAGGATGTGGGACACAGGAAAAGAAGACCAGGTAAAAGTAAAACAAGCATGTTCTCCATCTCTGAGGGTTAATAATAACACAATGTAAAAGCAGCATTGATACCATGGGCCATAGTGTTGGTGGCCATATGGGTGAAACAGCAGTTGCACTGCCCTAGAAGTGGCTAGAGATAGTAGTGCTAGAGATAGTAGCACTAGAGATAGTAGTGCTAGAGATAGCTAGTAGTGCTAGAGATAGTAGTGCTAGAGATAGATAATAGTGCTAGAGATAGTAGTGCTAGAAATGATAGTAGTGCCAGAGATAGTAGCGCTAGAGATAGTAGTGCAGAGATAGATAGTAGTGCAGGTGGGGTTGGCAGTGAGGGCACTAAGAATGGCACAGTGTCCATGGTGTCCTTGTAGAACCTCAAAATGGGGCATTGGAAACACTGTTGTGTATGTGGGCATCAATGGTGGCAACAGCAGAGTGCCTAATGGGCAGCACTGAAGCCTGTGGAGGTAATGCTATTATATGCCTTTGAGAAAGTGAGAGGATTAGACATCTTGATAACTCAGGGAGAGGAAACCCATTCCCAGAATTATTTGGGAACTTGAGGAAGCGGGTTGAAATTCCTAAGAAATAGGTTGTCGTGGAGTCAGAGAAATACTATTTTGTAACTTCCATGATCATCCTTAGCTCCAGGCTGGTATGGCCTGAGAAACACAATAAATGATAAGAATAAGAATAACTTCAACAACAAGTAACACTCCATGCCAGGCACTGTTTCATTCCTGAAAATAGTTCTATGAGGTGATACCACTGTTGCCCCTATTTTATAGATAAAATTTAGGCACAGAGAAATCAAGCTACTTGTCCAAGGTCACACAACTAGTAAGTGATGAGCTGCAATTCAAACATAGGAAGTCTGGCTCCAGAGGCCACGCATTTAAGCATCAGATGACACGGTGGAACCTCATCACTTTAGTCTCAACTACATATGATTATTTGAAGAACTTTTTTCAAGAGCTGGCGAAATTTTATCTTCATTCCGTTAAGAAAAAACACTGACTACATTAATTCAAAATTGGAAAAAGAATATTAAACTAAGAAAAGACATATTGCTTTTAATAACTAACTTTATTATAAAATAAAATTTTCTCCTTAGATTTCTCTATTTCTTGTAATCTTTGAATTATTTTGCATTTTCTTCCCTTCTATTCCAGTTGTTATTACCCCAGACCCTTCTCACTTTATGCCTTGACAATTACAATGGCACCCAGCATGATGCCCTATCAGTGATCTCTCACTTCTCCATTCATTTAATATACTGCATTAGACAAGTGTTACTAAGATGTTGGTCACATGTAACCTGCTCAAAAGCATGCATTGACTCTTAATACCAATACAATAAATTCTATACTCTTTAGCCTGGAGTTTAAAATTATTCCTATATATGTACATTTATATAATGTCTTCTCCATACATTTTCTTATTTCAAAATACTCCTCCGGCTGAACATTTTATTCTCCCACACTAGTGGTTCCCAAACATACCTTTGATACTTATCATCTGCAGAATTACAGCAAATTATACTAGTTCTCCAAGACCTTGTTCAAATCTACACCTTCCATAAAGTTCCACTCAACCAAAGTATTCTAGCAAATAAGGTATCTTCTGTTATCTATAAAATGACCTCTCCTTTCTGGTCTGAAGTGGTCTTGCTTTGGGGCAGATATATTGGTGGTGAGTGGAGCTGGGCTGGATTTCTGCTGTCCTGTCCACCCCCACTCCCACTCCCACAACTCCCCTTCAGCTTTTCATTTGGTACATAAATGTCCTTCCACAAGTAACCACCCTGTCCCCCACTGCCTGCCAATGCAGTGCTCGCCCTGCACCAAATTTCTAAAGCAATGATAGTCTCTACAATTCATTAGGCAATTAATTATGTATTGCTTGGTTACATCTCTTCAACTGTGGTTTAAATATCCTATCAATATTTTAATTTGTAATGTGTTACTACCTTAATGCCTCAGAATGTTCCCTCTTGAAGGCAGTGTTAATATATTATTCTTATTTGTGGTTCTCAAAATACACAATGCAGTGTCTTGGATTGTAGGAACTCAAATATTTGTGGATTTTACTTGCATTGTTTTCAGGCAAATAAACATAGTTAATTACAAATGAAGCATGAATTTGTTGGATATGATCAACAATTGGCTGTCCTTCATTAGCAGGAAAGCATAATGTTTATGCCCAAATACACACACACACACACACACACACACACACACCACAACTGTGGTATGATTATACTTTACCTTTACTTTTATTATATGCCTTTAACATTCTGGTATATGAACTATTCACAACTACAAGTGGGGAAAATTATTCCTGTGCTTTGATTTGCATAGAATGCTATATAGCCCTTCATTGTAGTTAGGCTTTTCAACACAGCTATTTTGCCAATAACAATTTATGAACACAAAGTATTTCAGGGGAAATAAACATGAAACATTTCAGTCTCTGCCTTCAGTGAGTTTTAATTCTGAATGGGAGAGAATAATCCTTAACAAATACAGTGCTAGTAAGACAGGTGTAAGTTCCATTAAAAGCATTGCAGGAGGGTGGGCGTGGTGGCTTACACCTGTAATCCCAGCATTTTGGGAAGCTGAGGCAGGCGGATCACCTGAGGTCAGAAGTTTGAGATCAGCCTGGCCAACATGGTGAAACCCCGTCTCAACTAAAAATATAAAAATTAGTCAGACGTGGTGGCTGGTGTCTGTAATCCCAGTTACTGAGGAGGCTGAGGCAGGAGAATCACTTGAACCTGGGAGGTGGGGTTTGCAGTGAGCCAAGATAGCCCCACTGCATTCCACCCCGGGTGATAAGAGCGAGACTTCGTCTCAAAAAAAAAAAAAAAAAAAAAAAAAAGTGCGTGAATTAGGTGTTCAGAGGATCCAGGAAGCTCTAATATTTACATTTGATCCAGACCCAGCCATAGAGGAGATAGGCTTAATAGTCATGTTGATGTAAAAGGCATATTCCAGGCAGAGGTAAGACATGGAAAAATGCAGGTTGGAGAACCATTCTTGGAATCACAAGACCTTTTGTTTGGTGCAAAGTATGTTTCACAGCGCCATGTCCATATACCCTGCAATCACTACATGTCTAATTTTATGAGGTCTGCCAAAGGTAGATTGTCATAGCATTGTGTATTTTGGTCCTCAGCAATCATACCTGTAAAATTAGAGGGATCACATGCTAGTTACATGGTTCTTGATACTCACTATACCCTAAAAGGGAAATTTCCAGATTGAAAATGGCTGTAAAGTGACACTCTAGTTTCTCTTAAATTTCCTTTTAGGCTTTTGTCATTCAAAACAAATTTTTCATCATCTTAGCCACACTTGGGAATATTCTGCAATATTACTGAGAAAAACAATACTTTTGTCTTTTCCATTCACCTTAGCATAGTTAAGGGAGATTGAAATTTTCTTAAGGAATATTACTTTAGGAGCATGTGCGTAGTATTTCTGCTTCAGGTTTTGGCGACTACCTTGTAATAGAAAAGCCCTCCCTTCAAGCCAAGAACCAGTAAAAAAGCAGGAGAGAGCTTAAAAGTCTCTAATTGGTTGCAAAAGCCCTCTGATTGGAGGATTATGATTAGGGTTATCAAGGCTGTTAATACTTGAGGGCCCATGTGTTCAGAAAGAGGAAGTGCATCACGGTTATCTCAATTATTTTGTTCATATTTCCCCTCAATGCATCTGCCAATTCATATGTTGGGTGGATTTGAGAGCTAAGTTGCTGGATAGAGTTTATAGCAGTTTTACAGTGCTGGGGAAACAAAAATGGGAGTTCAAGGCTGTGATAGGAGCCAGAATTTGAAGAGTACAGCTCCTAAAAAGAAGTGACATTTGCCTATTTGTGAACAACACCTAAGAGATTCAGAAAGCCAAGAAAAACCTTTAGCCAATGGGATGGGAAGCCAAGTAAACTTTCAGGAATCTAGTGGTCCTGGAGAAACAAATGAAAATCCAGGGCCCACCTAGAAAACATGCAGACTTTCAGCTGAAGTCTATGTTCTACCTGTAAAGGTAGAAAAACATTAGTTCTCACAAACACTGAAAATTAGCTTCAATTCACCTCTGTCCAGCCTGGATTAGTATACATGTACCTATTCTTACTATTTGCCAGCAGCAAAAGCAAATCATCTCTGTAGGCGAATAATACTATTCAGAACCTCAAACCACCATGCACAATGTCTGGTATTCAGCAACAGCAAACTACCAGGAAGAAAAATACCAGGAAAAAACACCAAGTTGCAGAAAACTAAGAGAAAACAATTAAGAAAAGAGAAAGAGACCAACAGGTGAGTTAGATAATAGAAGTAAAGGTCACGGACTTCAAAGTAACTGATTATAGTAGTGTGCCAATGTCAACCAAAAAAGAAAAAAAGCTGGAGTGGCTTTGCTAACATCAGACAATGTGGACTTCAAGGTAAAAACACTAGGGAGACTTCCTGATCAGAGAATCAATGCAACAGGAAGATAGAGCAGTTTTATATTTCTATGCATCAGATAGCAAATCCTCAAACTATGTAAAGCCACTCTGACAGTATTAAAAGGAGAAACTGACAAATCCATAACAGTGACACATTTGAATACAATTCTTTTAATAATTGAGAGAATAAGCATGAAAATATAGTAAAGACATAGGAAGTTTGAACAACACAGTTAACACTTAACCTAATTGACTTGTATGGAACAATGCTCAAAGCAACTGCAGAATATTCATTCTTTTAAGTGCATGTAGCACATTTACCAAAATTAAACATATGCTGGGCCATAAAGTAAACCTCCATTAAATTGAAAAGTTTGAAAACATAGAGAATATACTGTTGGCCATCTCGATCTGTGCTTGCCACATTCATAGATTCAACTAACCATGTATGAGAAATATCTAGAAAAAAATTGTGTTTATATTGAAAAGGTCAGACTTTTTTCCTTCTCATTATTCCCTGAGCAATACAGTATAACAACTATTTACATAGTATTTACATTTTATTAGGTATTATAAGTAATCTAGAGATGATTTGAAGTATATGGGAGAGTGTGCAGAGGTTATAAGCAAATATTATGCTACTTTATATAAGGGACTTGAACCTCCATAGATTTTGACATTTGTGGGAGATCCTTGAACAATGCCCCATGAATACTGAGAAAATACTGCACCCAATATAGGAGCATCAGATTCATAAAGCAAGTCCTTAGAGATTTACAAAGAGATTTAGACTCCCAAACAATAATAATGGGAGAGTTTAACACCCCACTGTCAACATTAGACAGATCAATGAGACAGAAAGTTAACAAGGATATCCAGGAATTGAACTCAACTCAAACAATCGCAAGAACAGAAAACCAAATACCGCATGTTCTCACTCATAGGTGGGAATTGAACAATGAGATCACCTGGACACAGGAAGGGGAACATCACACACCGGGTCCTATTGTGGGGAGCTGGGGGGAGGGATAGCATTAGGAGATATACCTAATGTAAATGACAAGTTAATGGGTGCAGCACACCAACATGGCACATGTATACATGTTTAACAAACCTGCATGTTGTGCGCATGTACCCTAGAACTTAAAGTATAATAATAAAAAATAACAAGCGAACAAACAAAAAGAAAGCATGTATTAGAAAAGAAGAAAGGTTGTGAATCAATGATCTAAGCATCCATTTCAAGGAGGTAATAAGAGATTAACAAATAAAACACAAGGAAAGAATAAGAAAAGGACAAAGGTGACAGATCAGAAAACAAAGGTACAAATAGAGAACATCAAAGAAGCAAAATCTTGGGTATTTGAAAGACTAATAAAATTGATAAAACCCTAGAGAGAGAGAGAGAGAGATGGAAAACAAACTATTAATATGACAATGCAGACATCACTTTTTTCCTCAGACACGAAAAAAATAAACATTGGTTGAGAAAAAAGTTTAAACAAATGAATTTGAAGATTTAGATTAAATGAAAAAATCCTTATACCAGTAAACCTGGTATAAGAAAAAACAGAAAAGCTAAACAGTCCCATTAAAGCTATTAAATCTACAATAAACATATTTTCATGAAGACATGATAGGATAAGACGGCTTTGTCCGTAAATTGTTTCAAACATTCACAAAATAAATAAGATCAATTTTACCCCAAATCTTAAGAAAATAAAAAAGAGAAAAGCTATTCCAATTGATTTTTACTACAGGAGCAATAATTCAGCAAGTGTTGTTCAAAATAAATACGTATTTGTAAGACAGAAATTTATCAAAAGTTTCTTTTCAGGAACAGAAGCTCCACCTGTGTTTGCCTTAACTTTTTTTGCTGTATAATTTTTTGCTGAAAAACTGGAGTCTCTGCCTGCCAGAAGCAGAAGTAAATCTTGTCTAGAGAAAGATAACAACCAGAACTTCAAACTGTCTCTATCACAGGCCGGAAAAATCTTGATCCTAAAACATGACAAAATCTTTATAAGAAAGAAAAGTTACAAACTTACCTTTTTCATGATCATAGAAGCAAAAAATCTAAACAAATGATTAACAATTTAAATTCTATGACATGTGAAAGAACAATATACCATTAGAAAATTAGTGTATTTCTGGCATGCAAGATTGATTTTAAATTTTTTAATCATCAATTTTATTTTTAACGTTAACAAAATAAATTATACTATTATTACCACAATGGATGCAGAAAAAATCTATTAAAATTAAATATCATTTATGACAAAGCCTTATCTCAAACCAAGGGTAAAAAGAAATTTCCTTATTTTGACAAAATGTACCCATAAAAGCTTACATCAGATACCATAATTAAGGACAAAATCCTTTCCCTACTGAGATCAGAGATAAGAAAAAAATGCACATTAACACTATTATCTGTTCAACTTTGTATTGAAATTTAGCCAGTACAATAACATAAAAAATAAGTAGAATAAACATTGAAGGAAAGAAATAAAACTACCCTGACAACATAGGATGATGTAAGTGTGCAGAATATGTTCAAAAATTCAAATATAAAGTGTTAGAATAAATAAATAAATTTAACTAGGTAACTAACACAAACTCAATATAAAAAATGAGATACATTCCTATGTATTAGAAAGTGTTAAAAAATTTAAATAAAATTTATTTGTAATAGTATCAACATAGTAAAATACCTTGAAATAAATCTAAGGCAAGATGTGTAGAAAATCTACACCAAAAACCTTAAAACATTGTTGAGAGAAATTAAAGAATTAATTAAAGGGGGTGGATATACTATGGTCCAGAATTAGAAGACTCAATAGTTCCAAAATGTCAATTTTACCAAATTGATTTATAGATTTAATGTAATCCCAGTGAACATTCCAGTAGTTTTTTTTGTTTGTTTGTTTTTAGATGGAAATTGACAAGCTGATTCTAAGATGAAAAGGCAAAGATGCAGGAATAGTAAAAGAAACTGTGGAGATCAAAATTGGAATATGTGTACTGCTAGCTATCAAGTCTTGATTACCATAGCTTTATAATAAAACAGTGTCGTATTGACATGAAGATTGGTTTTGAAACCGATGGAACAAAGAGTCCAGAAAGAACATTTTACTCTCTTGAACATATATGGTCTTCTGATTTGTGATACTGGTGACAAGGCAGAGTGTGGAGAAGGAATATCATTCCTGTAGTAGTGGTGAGTCAACTGAATATCACCATGGTTCCCACTTAATATAAGTCAGTGGTTCTTAATAGGGACAGTTTTGTCCCTCCTGTTCCCTTGGACATCCAGTGATGACTGCAGACATTACTGATTGTCGTGACTGAGGATGGGGCATGCTATGGTACTTGGTGGGTTCAGGCAAGGGATGCTGCTAAACATCCTACAAGCCACAGGAGAGTCTCTACACAATGAAGACTTGGCCTATCCAAAATGTCAATAGTGCTAAGATTGAGAAACCCTGCTGAAAACAAAAATCAATCTTAGGAGGACTGTAGGCTTATATAGGAAGATAGAACATTAAAGTTTCTGAAAACTTATATGAAAGAATGTATTCATGACCTTGGATTGGTGAAAATTTCTAAAAAGTGACACAAAAGATCCATAAGCATAAAGGAACAGATTGATAAAGAAGAATACAAGTTGTTTATCAAACCACATCCCAAACACAGTAAGATGTTAAGCCTTAAGGAAGATATTTGCAATATATATATAATCAACAAAGTACTCATATTCAAAATATATAAACAATGTCTACAAATCAGTAAGAAAAAAGACAACTCAAATAGAAAAATGGGCAAAAGAATCTCTTTTGACAATAAGTGTGTGAGAAAGTGCTCAACATCATTAATCACTAAGGAAATACAAATTAAAAACTGTGAAATAACATTATATATTCACCAGAAAGATTAAAATGTAAAAGACTGGGAAACTGTCTTATGCCCAGTGCTGAACAACTGGAATTTTCATATACTACTGATGGGATTGTAAACTGGAACAACTACTTTGGAAAACCATTTGTACCTACTAATACTAAAACTGGACGTGTACATGCCCCTGTTCCTTAGCAATACCAGTCCATCAGAAATGCACACATATGTGTACCAAAACATATATACATATATGCACCGAAAGATATATATCTTCTGTCATGTACATACTTGCAGATTATATACATATCATAAATGTGTACATACATATATGTATATGTATACACACACACATATACCTATGTGTGTATACAAGTTTATAGCAGCATTGCTCATAATAGTTAAAAACTGCTAACAACCTAGTTGTCTATCAACAGTATGGATAAAGTCTAGTATATTCACATAATGGAATTCCTCACAGCAATGAAAATGAATAAACTATTGAATATATTGAATAAACTATATGAATATACAATAGTATGTACAATAACATGAATAACTCTTACAATGTTGAATGAGTGTCAGACACAAAAGGGTACAGGTACATATGATGTCATTCATTATATTAATATGAAAATTGGGTGTTACAAGTCAAGATAGTGTTACCTTTGGAGAGGAAGGTAGATTTAGGGACTGAGAGAGGGGGCAAGGGAGGGCTTCTGTGGTGTTAGTGGTATTTTATTCCTTAGCTGAACGGTGGTTATACAGGTGTGTTCATTGTGTAAAAGTTCACTGAGTTTCACACTTATGATTTGTGTACTGTTTCTATGTGCGTATCAATAAAAATATTTATTTGAAAAAATGCATATGTAGGCTGGAGTTGGTGCAAAAATAAAACAAACTTTTAGAGTTCAAATATCATATATACTCACTTATAAGTGGGAGCTAAATCATGCATGTGTATGGATGTATAGTGTGGGATAATAGACTTTGGAGACTGGAAAAGTGGGAGGACTGGATGGGGTGAGGGATGATAAATTACTTAATGGATACAACTATTCAGGTGATGATTACATGAAAAAAACCAGACCTCACCACTGTGCAATATATCCATATAACAAAACTACACTTGTATCTCTTAAATGTATACAACTTATACATATATATATATACACACACATACACACACACGCATACCCTTAAAAAGTATTTGCATTTGAGTTCGCAAGATAAAAATTTCTGACCATAAGTTTCCTATCCAAAATATTGGAGGATTATAATGCATTTTCTCAGTTCCCTTATGATAAACCAAGTTGGCAAAACAACAGGTATTTGTTCCTTACCAAGTTTTCCTAGTTCTTTTTTTTTAAAATATTAGTATGAGCCTGAATTACACAAACTTTCTTTGTTCTTTCCCTTCCTCAATTTAGTTTACCTTGCCCAAGTCTAAAGACCCCTCTTGTATTTACCAATATTTTCCTCTTGAGAGAGCTGTTGGCTGAGCAGGGAACACTGCTCTGAGGGTCGCATCCCTGAGTGGCAAGGAAAAGGCATGTTCCCATTTTTCAGGAGTACAACATGGCATCTCTCAGTTATTATAGAGCACTTAACAATAGATGACTTCTAGTATAGAGTGGTCTTGTTTTTATTTTTTGAGATGAAGTTTCACTCTTGTTGCCCAGGCTGGAGTACAATGGTGAGATCTCGGCTCTTTGCAACCTACACCTCCTGGGTTCAAGCAATTCTTCCACTTCAGCCTCCCAAGTAGCTGGGATTACAGGCGCCCACCACCACACCTGGCTAATTTTTTGTATTTTTAGTAGAGACAGGGTTTCACCATGTTGGCCAGGCTGGTCTTGAGCTCCTGACCTCAGGTGATTCACCTGCCTTGGCCTCCGGAAGTGCTGGGATTACAGTAAGCGTGAGACACCACGCCTGGCCTAGTGTTTTTGCTGACCAGTTGTGTTAATATATTTCATCAACACACATCTATGTGACCTCCACAAAGTAAACTGGCTTTTGAATCTCTACCCTGTTAATTGATAATTATTATTGTATTTGATTTCCTTCTTTTACATGATAGTCTCATTACTTTAAGATATGCTTATACATGTTTCAAATTCACTAAAAGAGCTTACTGTTATATTTAAAAGAATCTATTATTTCAAAATTAACAAAGCTACTAACCAATCTTTACATTACGCTCAAATTAAATTCTACACCTTTTCCTAAACTTTTGGACAGCAAAAGATCATGTTGGAAGAGTCTGTTTCAGTTATCCACGGGCTCAAATTTAGTTTTTAAAACTATTCTACAAATTAAAAACTGTTCACTTTAAAACTTTAGCTCTAGAATAAATTTGTCTTCTTGAGACACTATAGTATGTCAACAAAAGTGATTACAGTCGTCCCTCCATATCCATGGGGGATTGGTTCAGCAACCACACTGATACCAAAATCCGAGAATGCTTCAGTCCCTATTATATAAAAAGCATAGTATTAGCATATCACCTATACACATTATTATTATTATTATTATTATTATACTTTAAGTTCTAGGGTACATGTGCATAACGTGCAGCTTTTTTACATATGTATACTTGTGCCATGTTGGTGTGCTGCACCCATCAACTCGTCAGCACCCATCAATTTGTCATTTATATCAGGTATAACTCCCAATGCAATCCCTCCCCCCTCCCCCCTCCCCATGATAGGCCCCGATGTGTGATGTTCCCCTTCCCGAGTACAAGTAATGTCATTGTTCAGTTCCCACCTATGAGTGAGAACATGCAGTGTTTGGTTTTCTGTTCTTGTGATAGTTTGCTAAGAATGATGGTTTCCAGCTGCATCCATGTCCCTACAAAGGACGCAAACTCATCCTTTTTTATGGCTGCATAATATTCCATGGTGTATATGTGCCACATTTTCTTAATCCAGTCTGTCACAGATGGACAATTGGGTTGATTCCAAATCTTTGCTATTGTGAATAGTGCTGCAATAAACATATGTGTGTATGTGTCTTTATAGCAGCACAATTTATAATCCTTTGGGTATATACCCAGTAGTGGGATGGCTGGGTCATATGGTACATCTAGATCTAGATCCTTGAGGAATCGCCATACTGTTTTCCATAATGGTTGAACTAGTTTACAATCCCACCAACAGTGTAAAAGTGTTCCTATTTCTCCACATCCTCTCCAGCACCTGTTGTTTCCTGACTTTTTAATGATTGCCATTCTAACTGGTGTGAGATGGTATCTCATTGTGGTTTTGATTTTCATTTCTCTGATGGCCAGTGATGATGAGCATTTTTTCATGTGTCTATTGGCTGTATGAATGTCTTCTTTTGAGAAATGTCTGTTCATATCCTTTCCCCACTTTTTGATGGAGTTGTTTGTTTTTTTCTTGTAAATTTGCTTGAGTTCTTTGTAGATTCTGGATATTAGCCCTTTGTCAGATGCGTAGATTGCAAAAATTTTCTCCCATTCTGTAGGTTGCCTGTTCACTCTGATGGTAGTTTCTTTTGCTGTGCAGAAGCTCTTGAGTTTAATCATATCCCATTTGTCAATTTTGGCTTTTGCTGCCGTTGCTTTTGGTGTTTTAGACATGAAGTCCTTGCCCATGCCTATGTCCTGAATGGTACTACCTAGGTTTTCTTCTAGGGTTTTTATGGTATTAGGTCTAACATTTAAGTCTCTAATCCATCTTGAATTAATTTTCGTATAAGGAGTAAGGAAAGGATCCAGTTTCAGCTTTCTACTTATGGCTAGCCAATTTTCCCAGCAGCATTTATTAAATAGGGAGTCCTTTCCCCATTTCTTGTTTCTCTCAGGTTTGTCAAAGATCAGATGGCTGTAGATGTGTGGTATTATTTCTGAGGACTCTGTTCTGTTCCATTGGTCTATATCTCTGTTTTGGTACCAGTACCATGCTGTTTTGGTTACTGTAGCCTTGTAGTATAGTTTGAAGTCAGGTAGCGTGATGCCTCCAGCTTTGTTCTTTTGACTTAGGATTGTCTTGGCAATGCGGGCTCATTTTTGGTTCCATATGAACTTTAAAGCCATTTTTTCCAATTCTGTGAAGAAAGTCATTGGTAGCTTGATGGGGATGGCATTGAATCTATAAATAACTTTGGGCAGTATGGCCATTTTCACGATATTGATTCTTCCTATCCATGAGCATGGTATGTTCTTCCATTTGTTAGTGTCCTCTTTTATTTCACTGAGCAGTGGTTTATAGTTCTCCTTGAAGAGGTCCTTTACATCCCTTGTAAGTTGGATTCCTAGGTATTTTATTCTCTCTGAAGCAATTGTGAATGGAAGTTCATTCATGATTTGGCTCTCTGTTTGTCTGTTACTGGTGTATAAGAATGCTTGTGATTTTTGCACATTAATTTTGTATCCTGAGACTTTGCTGAAGTTGCTTATCAGCTTAAGGAGATTTTGGGCTGAGACAATGGGGTTTTCTAAATATACAATCATATCATCTGCAAACAGGGACAATTTGACTTCTTCTTTTCCTAACTGGATACCCTTGATTTCTTTCTCTTGCCTGATTGCCCTAGCCAGAACTTCCAACACTATGTTGAATAGGAGTGGTGAGAGAGGGCATCCCTGTCTTGTGCCAGTTTTCAAAGGGAATTTTTCCAGTTTTTGCCCATTCAGTATGATATTAGCTGTGGGTTTGTCATAAATAGCTCTTATTATTTTGAGGTATGTTCCATCAATACCGAATTTATTGAGAGTTTTTAGCATGAAGGGCTGTTGAATTTTGTCAAAAGCCTTTTCTGCATCTATTGAGATAATCATGTGGTTCTTGTCTTTGGTTCTGTTTATATGCTGGATTACGTTTATTGATTTGCGAATGCTGAACCAGCTTTGCATCCCAGGGATGAAGCCCACTTGATCATGGTGGATAAGCTTTCTGATGTGCTGCTGAATCCGTTTTGCCAGTATTTTATTGAGGATTTTTGCATCGATGTTCATCAGGGATATTGGTCTAAAATTTTCTTTTTTTGTTGTGTCTCTGCCAGGCTTTGGTATCAGGATGATGTTGGCCTCATAAAATGAGTTAGGGAGGATTCCCTCTTTTTCTATTGATTGGAATAGTTTCAGAAGGAATGGTACCAGCTCCTCTTTGTACCTCTGGTAGAATTCAGCTGTGAATCCATCTGGTCCTGGACTTTTTTTGGTTGGTAGGCTATTAATTATTGCCTCAATTTCAGAGCCTGCTATTGGTCTATTCAGGGATTCAACTTCTTCCTGGTTTAGTCTTGGAAGAGTGTAAGTGTCCAGGAAATTATCCATTTCTTCTAGATTTTCTAGTTGATTTGCATAGAGGTGTTTATAGTATTCTCTGATGGTAGTTTGTATTTCTGTGGGGTCGGTGGTGATATCCCCTTTATCATTTTTAATTGCGTCTATTTGATTCTTCTCTCTTTTCTTCTTTATTAGTCTTGCTAGCGGTCTGTCAATTTTGTTGATTTTTTCAAAAAACCAACTCCTGAATTCATTGATTTTTTGGAGGGTTTTTTGTGTCTCTATCTCTTTCTAACGCTGTAGGATGGTGTGGGCAGAGATAGGGGACTCAAGACAGCCAGTTGGGGGCTCCAAAGGAGGCACAGGACCGAGTGGATTACTAGTAGATAAGGAGGAGGAAGGAGGAGTCGGGATGGGGGGAGGAGGAGGAGTCTGGGCAGGAAGGGAGGGGGTGGAGAGAAGGAGGAGTATAGGGATGAGAGCTTAAGGCCCAAAAGCCTTGTACGTAAATAATTTCGGACCACTTGCCTAGCCGCTGGCAGAAATTGCTGAGGTCGATCATGCCACAGTGGAAAGGAAAATTAACCGCTTCCTCCTAAGGTCTTGTTCAAGCTGTAAGGTTTTTAAATTGGCTAGGAGGCACCCTAAGGGGGTGCTCTTTGGAAATTTGGACTGGGGGGTTTCCCGTTTGTTTCCTGTTTACTTACACAATGGACACAATGGAAATGGAAGTGGATTTCTGCCTGGCTTCAAAGCGTCCTTTTGAACCAGCAGAGACAGACTGGAGGCTCATGGAGCCAAAGTGGAGATTGCCTTCAGGTGGACGTCTCCATCCTGAACCGGTCTCCCGAGCCACTTGGTGGCTCAAAAGTGGGCCTCGGACCTGCGCAGGATTTTTGGCCGAGGGAGGTAAAGAGGAGACAAGGGCACTTACCCCAGAGAGGCCATGAGAGTGAGGGAAGCGGGTCTCAGGTCCTGATCTGTCTGCAGTGTGGAAGCAGAAGGAGGTTCCTCAATCCCTAGAGGCCTGAGGAGGGGTCTCCTCCCGGGTCCACACCAACTGATTTGTTTTTCTAAGACCAGCCCAGCGAGCGCAAAAGAACCAGCGGGTAGGCAAGTGTAGGAGCAAAACTGCAAGTTTATTTTGGTAACCTAAGGTGTGGGGGAGAAGTCTGTCAGCCTCCACCGAAGGAGGCCGGCAGAGTCCCACAGTCCCAACATCCCCACAGTAGTGGGGGGGGGGGGGGGGGGGCTGTGAGAAGGCCCCATGGGACCCTGGCTGACAGTGGCTTTTCTAGGAGTGGGAGGGCAATAGGCAGGGCACGGGCGTGTGTGGGGGGGGGGGCTTTCCGCAGGTGCGACCAGGTAAATCTTGGTCTCTTCGGATTGACGTCACCTGGCGCATGCCCAGTTGATCTGCACCCTCCCTGGACGCCGGCTGCATTTTCGCGCACGCTTGAAAAGCTGGTGAAGAAGAACCCGGAAGTGCGCCATCCTGCCTCCCTTCCTCCAAACATGTCTCAGTTCGCCTGGCTAGGAAAAGGGATTCCCTTCCCCCTTGCGCTTCCCAGGTGAGACAATGCCTCGCCCTGCTTCAGGTCTCGCTGGTCGGGCTGCAGCAGCTGACCAGCACCGATTATCCCGCACTCCCCAGGAGATGACCCCAGTACCTCAGTTGAAAATGCAGAAATCACCGGTCTTCTGTGTCCCTGGCGCCGGGAGTCGGAGACTGGAGCTGTTTCTATTCGGCCATCTTGCTCCGCCCCAGTGAGTCACACATTATTTAAATCTTTTAAATCATCTCTAAATTACCTGTAATAATGCAGTGTGAATGCTATGTAAATAGTTGTTATACTATACTGTTTCTCCATTTGTATTATTTTTATTGTTGTATTGTTATTTTTAATTTTTCCCTGAATATTTTCGATCTGCAGTTGGTTGAACCTGAGTGTGCAGGACTTGCAGATATGCAGGGCTGACTATCTAGAGAGAAAAATGGGAAGAGAGAACACAGAGGAGACTTTTGTACCCTAACAGAGCCTTTCCAGAAACTCCCGTCTCGCAATGACATACTGTTGTTTTAAACAAGTCCTGCTGGAATTATTGCTGCTGTGGTGCATGTGGCAGAGAAGGACTGTCCCTGAGGATGAAATAGTGCTGACATTCTGTGCTGTAGATGGAGTTGTGAGTGCTGTGGGGAAATGAGGACGGGCGAGGAACAGTGGAATAGGCAGAAATGATCACTTAACATTGTTATAAATTCCTATTTCTTTATCACTATACTTTAATTGCAAAGGAACTCCAAAAGGATAATATTTAATTATATGGACATAATACCCTGAGTACATGAAAGGAGAATGAAGTGCATCAAAGAACTTTGAAATAAGGGAAATGAGGTCATTCTGTGAGAGTCAGACTATCATAGTGGTACACATGGAATGAAGCATAGGTAGTCACCTGAAAGAGACCTCTTTGTCATGTGAGGGAGCGTCTCAGAGAGCTGCTTTATATGTGCTCCTGTGCATGTCCGGTTCTTCCGCACTGACCTCTTCATTTGCTGCCATGATGTCACCTGTCTCTTGGCTGTCCCTTCTGGGACACTGGATCAACTAATGACTGATAACTAATGGGAGCTATACCTATCCTCTTGAGCCCGTTTTCACTAGAGGATCATTGTTTGTATTTTTGTACAGGTCCTGCCCCAGGTCCTCACAATGCAGCATTTATAACATCATGCTGTAAATTTAATGAGGCTTTGCTCGAGGTTTGAGTAGAAAGGAATAGCTGTAAACTGTGGGGAAGAATTGATAACGGTTCCTAAGCCCAGACTCACCCTTAAGTCAACTGCAGGTGTGGTCCCTGTTCTCTCCCAGGCTACTGCCAAGTGGCTCCAGGCCACCTTCATTCTTCTGCCTTCACATCCAG
This sequence comes from Piliocolobus tephrosceles, assembly GCF_002776525.5. Taxonomy (NCBI): domain Eukaryota; kingdom Metazoa; phylum Chordata; class Mammalia; order Primates; family Cercopithecidae; genus Piliocolobus; species Piliocolobus tephrosceles. The sequence goes on along the minus strand of NC_045451.1, from coordinate 49,457,729 downwards.
ACTTCTTCATACATCTGAATCCAAGAAAAATTGTCTTTGGCTCCAGAAAGAATCTGTTATTGTTTTCCCCCACCCCATAATGTGTTCGTCTTGATCCCAGCTGCATTTTTGCACCTAGCAAAGGGCCTAAGACATGGTGGTTTACAGTTTATTCATGCAATAAATATTAGGTGAATGAAAAAAACAAGAATGCTGATTTTCTGATTGTTTATACCTCTCTGGAGACTTGACAAATACAGTTGTATTAATCAAATTAACTAGCACTCCGATCATCCTTTGGAAGAAAGCAAGGCGCCCTGAGGTTATCTGAGGATATACTTTCTGACTGATATACTTTATAGGCCAGAAGACAACTGCCATTTGTTCATCCTCTTTTGGTTTAGGAATTTGATAACACACATTCCTCAAAATTTTTGAAACCCCTACACATAATTAGGTGACTTTTGATCACATGGCCCATTGTACTGATTTTTAAGATGGTTTTATAAACTGTTCATCTCAGAGCAATAGTTTTAGTTAGTTCTCTGAAACTCTGCTTGAGTGTGGTCCCCACAAGAACAGGATCAACGTCACTTGGAAGTTTGTTTGAAATTTAGACTCTCAGGCCTTATCTAGAATTTCTGAATCATAATTTGTAGGTTAATAAGATACAAAAGATGAAAAGAGGATGTGTGTATGCATATTAAAGTTTGAGAAGCATTCCAAGGGGTCATGGGTCTTGCGAATCTTGTGTGAATTCCTTGTTCTCGGTGTAGTCCGCATTCATAGAGGAAGAAAACTTTCCCCTTAATTAGGGGTTTTCTCCTGTTTCTCTTCTCCTATTAACACATCATAGCTCTCTTGATCTATGGAAAGAGCAGCGTGGAATAATGTGAAACATTTGCCTCTTGCCTGCCTCTATACACTGGTAAACAAGATATGCATAGGAAAAATGTCTGAATATTATGTCTGCAGCACCAGATAACACCTTTAATTAGAGACTAGAGTTTGTCACCATCAATCCAGCCACTTCCTGGATACTCTGTTCCTAGACAGGTAACTGCTATTCAATCCACCTCTTCTTGAACCTTTCCAGCCCTTTAGAAAATTCTAGCCTTTAGATACATGTAGGTTACTGAATCTAAACAGCAAATAATTGCAGCCCATTAAACTCTCAATAAGAAGATGGCTCTAACTACTTGGGAGGCTGAGGCAGGAAGATTGCTTCAGCCCAGGAGTTTGAGTCCAGCCTAGGCAACAAAAAATACCCTGTCTCTAAAAGTAAAACATAAAAAATAAATTATATTTTCAAAAAGAAAAGATGGCTTAGTTTTTGACTATAGAGTGACTTTAAAATTAGGGCTGCTTCTAATCCTCTATTCAGACCCTGTGCACAACATCTATTTTATTAAGATTATCACCCCAATCCTCATGAAATGAGTGTTAGAGATTATGTCTTCAAGGTAGTTTAATTTCCTGGACCATTTTTTAACCATCAGAATATTATGAATGGGTTTTCTTCTTGACAGTTATTTTTGTGCTTATGTCAATCTTCTGTAATAGTTGTGCATATATATATATATATATATATATATATATATATTTCACATTGTCGATATTATTTCCATGGGTAAATTTTATATTTCACATTGTCGATATTATTTCCATGGGTAAATTTTTTTAAATTTCCCATCTCCACCAATTTTCAGGGATGTTTTATGGGGTTACATGCTTGTATTTTCTCATCATTTAAGCTTTTGATCTCTGTGCTATCTCAGACATTTTAGATTCTTTCTTCTGGCTGATTTGAGACTTGATTTCTTTGCTCTCCCTTTTCTGTACTAAAATAATTTAAAAACCTAGAAGTTTCTTCTTGGCATGGCAGCTGCAACTTTGACTAAAAAGTCCTGTGGGTTACCACAAGTCTTCCTCTGGCTAAGATGGACTCCTCTTCCTATTATCTTTCCTAACAGTGTTTCCAGATCCAACATACATTTTGATACCGTTTCTCCTACTGCTCTCTGTTAAACAGTAGTTTCCAGAAATTCCTATCTCTAAGAGTAACTTTATTTCAAAGCAGATTTTCCAGACAACACTCTGTTTCCAGAACCTAATAGTTTCCACAACAGGCTGAGACGTCTCCCCCACCGGCTGGTGCAGTAACTGGCCCAGGTCTCCAAAACTTACCCAGGCTAGACTCTAACCTACCATGAGACCCAGCATTCTGAGACTCCTAGCAATATTCTTTCCTTTGCCTTTTTTCTCTGAATTTTATTTTAGAAACTCTGCATTCGAAGGACTGGGCGTAAAACAATCACCTTCCACATGCCACCCTCTCCAAGTACTTCCAGGAAGACTGTGGAGTAGCATCTTCACTGCATTCTGGTGCTGTTTTCTCAAACATGTTCACACTGGTCCTAAATGTTTTCAGTCATGTTTATTTTATTTTTGCTACTTTCAGAGAGCTTTCATTTCTGTAATATTCCAATTTTTTTTCTCTTCTATTTCTTTCTTATTATCCTACCAGCTTATTTTAATTGACAGCATTTTTTGAGTCCTTTTAGAAAAGAGACGTAATGCTATCTCTAATTTTATTTAGATTATGGTATTTTAGATCTTCCATTTCCTTGATTAATTTTTTTGTGTATGTATTCTTTGCATGCCCTTTGCTTATATTGTTTCTTCTTCTTTTGCTTCTTCTTCTTCTTCTTCCTCCTCCTCTTCTTCTTTTTTGCAGTTTCTCTGCATGTGTTTATACCATTGTCACTTTCTAATTATTAACTTGTATTTGAAATGAGTTCAATATTTGCTGTACTCTAAGGAGGGAAGAGATTGGGGGTGGGATAAAGGCAGGAAGAGCAGGAAAGCATGAGGTGCAGTAATTCACAACTTCTGTCTGGACTTTTTTTTTTTTTAAACAAATAACCATTCACCAAATCAGTTCTATCCTAAATCAGTTCTTTCCTTCTCCTGGTGGCATGACTCTTACAGGATTTTCAGCATTTACGATGTTGACTCACCAGGTTTCACCTCACACTATCCTTTAGGTAGGTGTCCAGATTGTAGACAATAGAAATGATTGGTAGGATAATTCCGCCTTCGGTATGATCTTCCTTTGTATCCGTATCTATGGGATATGCCCTAATTCTCCTGGATCGTATGTCCCTATTCAGATACCCACTAGACTATCACTTGAGAATGTGATCATTCTTAATTAATCAATTACTTTACATGAAACTGTATTTCGACACAATATTTGGCAGGAACATTTTGTGTTTTGGGTTTTGACACTGTGACTATTTCCTTGTTTTGATGAAGATTCATTCTCCCTTTTTTGTTAGGTGACTTTATTCTAGCATCTTTCCCCACATCCCCAAACTATACTTTTTTTTTTTTTTTATGAGGGTTCATTGAAGGTTTAGAGAAAATTGAGCAGAAAATCAACACAGAGAATAGAATAGACCTCCTAAACCTAGATCAACCATCCGTGTATTGAACTCCTCTTAGGATGAATAATGAAAGAGACATCCATTCCCTTTAGACAGCAGCCTTATTTAGACAAATAGGTTTGTGGTTTAGCTTGACAGTCCCACAAGACAAACATAAGATAATGTGGTGTTAATAATTTCCAAATGTCTTGGTTATTCATTTGCTTCCAAGTTTTGTTATTGCATAAAGAAGAAATGTGGCAAACAGAAAAAAATGAATTTCCAGCAATGAAAGCACAGAAGCGGGACAGTTGGAAGGGCAGCTTTTGTTAGGATGTTCTAAATCCTCTCCGGGGAATGTGTCCTCTTCAGTAAGTAGTTATTTTGTCTCCTCATTGAGCAGCTGAGGGCCACACCCTACCAGAATCAACACTTTTCAACATCTTAATCAACATCTGAATAGGACCCTTTTATTCTACTTCCATTCTGACTCTTTCACAATTTGATTTCCTGTGTAGTTTATCTATAGTGAAACATATCTGTAGGCCAATCGTAATGACTCACGCCTGTAATCCCAACACTTTGGGAGGTAGAGGATGGTGAATCACATGAGGCCAGGAGTTTGAGACCAGCCTGGCCAACATGGTAAAACCCCCACCTCTACTAAAAATACAAAAATTACCTGGGTGTGGTGGTGTGCACTTGTAGTCCCAGCAGCTTGAGAGGCTGAGGCATGCGAATTGCTTGAACCCTGGAGGTGGAAGTTGCAGTAAGCCAAGATCAAGCCACTGCACTCCAGCGTGGGTGATAGAGCAAGACTCTGTCTCAGAAAAAAAAAAAAAAAAAAAAAGAATATATATACATACATATATATACACACACACACAAGTATATATATTCTTATTTAGCCTATTAACATGAAAGTTTTCCTTGGCTGTTAACCTTCTTTTTTTTAAATTTAATTAAACATTCTGAGTTTACCATTGAGTAAGCTTTGATAGCATGGTTTAACATTCCTAACTTAGATAGTCTCCGAAACAAAGATGAAGTAGAATTTCAGAGCATGCAAGGCTGATGGCAGCCCCAGAATGTGGTCATCACACCAAGTATATGTACCTGAAGGGAGTCAGTCTTGTAGACAAGGCATGCTTTTCTGGCATGGCTGCTTCAGCAGGATGGGGACCACTTAGATTTGAACCCCCACTGTGTATACATTGATTACCTAGAGGAAAAACTGATGGGACATTTAAATACCAGTAGAGTTAGATGTATCTAATGAATCCATTGTCATAACTCAGCCTTCCACACAACCCCAAGAAGCTTCCAAGCCTAAAATAATTTTAACCAATGTTTTGGGTAGTCAGGTCCATGCAAACCTACTCCAAAGTCAAGGAAGCTGAGAGGCCAAAGAAAGAGGCTGACAAATCCAATTGTTTGAAAGAAACATTTAGTAGGGGCTTATGAACAGAAGCCATGTCTATATCTCAGATGTTGACAAGACAAGGTGGTAGATCCCTATGCCACTGCTCCACAGACCTAGGAATTATACACTGTAGGAGAGGGGCACCTGTGCTTCAGAGGGAATGGATAGAAATTGGCCACCGGGGCAGAATTTACGGTCAGCACTGCTCTTACACAAGGAACAATAGAGAGAGAGAGAGAGATCACACCCAAGATGGAAGCTGCAGCCTCTCAAAAGTACAGCCCATCCCATTGGCCACATTCTATTCATTAGAAATGTGTCACTAAGTCCAGCCCACAATTCAAGGGGAGGGAAATTAAACTCCACCTCCTGAAAGGAGAGACATGAAGAATTTGCAGACATATTTTTTGAATCACCGAAAATATCTTGTTTTAGTCATTATTACCCTGTGAAATTTGTATACTATGTTTCAAGACATGTATCATGTTCTTTTACATTATCATTAAAACAAATTGCATATTACACATTTTAACTTAATGAACTTAAACGTATTGGGTAGTGTGTGTGTGTGTGTGTGTGTGTGCGCGCGCACGCGTGTGAGTGTAAGAAAGAAAGAGGCTGGGAGAGAGAGAAATAATACCTATTTAAATAGTGCAGGGGAAAGAAAACACAATACAAGCTACTTCATGGGATTTGGGTTTAAATTAACCAGCTATAAGAGATATTTTAAGGAATACTACACGGAATTTGAATGTAGGCTGGATATTAGGTGATCTTAAGAAGTTAGAAATTTTGTTAGGTATGATAATGATATTGGGCCCTGAAAGAAAATGTCCTCTTTGGAAAAAGGTACTGACTGACATTTTTTGGGGGTGAATATGGTATCTGTAATTTATTTTACAATTTTAACCTGCTCCCAAAAGGTAAAGCAAATATGCCAAAATTAGCATTTGTCAAAACTTAGTAAAGGTTATGTGGCTGTTGGATTTACTATTTCCTACTCCTCTGTGCTTGAAATTTCATAACCACAAGTCAAAAAGCAAAAACCAAGCAAACAAAAAAAATCAGTGCAGTGTGTCTGCCTCCACTTGGAGTGCACAGGCCAGGGAGTAAGGTGGAGGCGAGACTGTGGGCTTCCTGCAGGGTCAGTGTCTTGCCATGTTGAAATAAACTCCATCATAAAATGATATTTTATATGTGTTTTGTCATTTATAGACTGCTTGCTGTCTATTTGTACAAAATTATTTATATTTTATTTCATAAGCTATTTTAGGGAATTTGAAACTATTTTGACATCATCTAAGTTTTGCCTATTATAATGCTCTTAGAACTGATACCAAACTGACTGGTTCGTGTGTGTGTGTGTGTGTGTGTGTTTGTGTTTGTTTGTTTTGAGACAGTGTCTGGCTCTATCACTCAGGCTGGAGTGTAGTAGCACAATCTCTGCTCATTGCAACCTCCACCTCGCAGGCTCAAGCGATCCTTCTACCTCAGCCTCCCAAGTAGCTGGGACTACAGGCATGCACTACCACATCTGGCTAATTTGAAGTGACTGTTTTAATAAGGGTGTCTATAACGGCCACCCAAAATCAACATGTTTTGGTCTATACATTCCAGGCAATGGCAATACAGGATTCTCTCTGGTTCTCAGTCTGCCCAAATGATCCAATCAAATGCAGTGGGTTAGAATGTGTGAAAAAGGGCAACCTCTAAGCCAGGTGAATGTACGTCAGGATTCGTTTTGCCCCAAGTGAGACAGCTTCAAAGGAGTGGCTTGGACTCTCCAATGTTTGTGGCTTAAGTCTCTGATTTGCCCAGTCTCAGTGCTAGATACTGACAGTTTGGGTTAGAGAGGCTGAGAATACTGTGGAAGAGGCAAGGCCACCAGATAAGAGTGTGACCATGAGATCAAGGGGTAGAGAGAGATCCAACAGTGGGGAAACTGAGATGGCAGAGGGGAATGAGGGCTTGGAGGGAGCTGGGAAGGAGAGGCAATTGCAACTGAGGATGGAACCAGAGACCGTTGTTGAATTTAGGGTCAGAAAAATCTGTTGTCTAGATGAAGAATTAAATAGAGCAAAGACAATTGTTGCTCCAACTCCAGGTTTCACTCATAAAACAACGTGGGGTAGGTCTGCAGTTACCAAGTGAAGGAAACCTTGTGTCTAATTGATCCTTTTGAACATTTACCTGTAATGATAGAATTAAAACATGATCTGTGCAGCGCTCCTGCTGAAATGCTTCAAGCGTGAAGTGCACGGGGGCGCCAATCAGATCTCATGCACCCTCCCACTAAGGTGACGCTCAAATCTGTCATAACCATCCTCTGAATTCCATCTTGGAGGGAGCTCATACCATCTGTTTGTCACGAGCCCCAGTTGGAGCCGTGTGAATTTGAGCCCTTTAAAAATGATTTTCCCTCAAAAGCTCTTTATTTGTGTGTACGTGTGTGAACCTTCCCAACAAATCTCAGATTGAAGTTCACCTAGACACGATTACCACTCAGTAACTTAGTAATGGATGATATGCAAGCATAGTTTCTTTACTTCTGCTTGTGACAAAGCTGATTCCCATTCACTTGCCAGAATGCCATAAAATTCACCAGTCTTGCAGTGGCTTTGCCCACTCTGCGGTGCTCATGTCATATTTTTATCAGCGTTTGTCAGAGACTCAGGGTTCAAACTATTGGAGGTCCAGATGACATCTGGCTTCTCAGCTCCCCCAGAATACTGGCTGCAGTGCTTATCAGTGCATTATTCATCAAAACTGATGATGCAAGGTACAACATGCTGTCTGTCGTTCAGTGTATGAGTCGAAAAGAGTTGGCAGAAGTGCCTGGTGTTCTGCGAGCAGCATGTGATCAATAGTCTGGGTGCTTGTTCACTTCGTGTTGATGACTATTCCCTCTGGTACATTTCTGTATATTTTTGGGTTCACTGTACGACCAGCTGTGCAATTTTTCTTCCTCTGTTCCTCATACCAACCCTGATAGTCAGAGCAGAAGGAACAACCTTTTAGTGTGGTGAGTGTCAAATAAAATAATCTAATGACCAAAAGCAGGGCAGCAGGCACTGGCAAAAAGAGACAGTTCCAATAATTTGCAACTGTACTTAGTAATAAAATCAAATGAGCTGCGCTGATATTCAGACTTTCTGCTACTTGACTCAAATTAAACAATGACAATACTCCCCTTTGCTCCTTCTCAAATGACAAACAAATCATTGGCATCCCTCCTCCCATTTCTCCATTAAGTGTGTGTGTGTGTGTGTGTGTGTGTGTGTCCACTACTGTCTGTAAATCCCATTCCCGCTAATTAGAGGGAACTTAGTTCCTTTGTTAATGATAAATGCTCAACATTGTCACTGAGTTGAAAAATGTGAGATGACGTTATTAGAAATTGCACAAGATGTTCTAGAATCAGTACTGAAATCCACCTTGTAATATCTGAGATGAAGGAATTAATTTTCACTCACAAATTAAGCAACTGTCCATCTCCTACAGCTTTCAGAATTTGATGATTATTTTTAAAAAAAGACGTTTGTACAGACATAAGGAAAAACAGAAGTTCAAATGAAAAAAACTAGTTTTAAATGGTCAAAGCAGTCTCAAGTTTTAATTAACCTTTTAGCAATTATCTTAGAAAATCTTTAAGATTTTAACATTCCTTGTAATTTGGAGTTTTTAAGAGCTCATTTAGAGGCCCCACTGTCTCAGGCAGCAGTGAAATGTGTTGTTCAGCAGGTGATTTGAAGGCTGGGTGGCCAGCATGCACCCTGGTGTTGGTCCCATGTCCGTGGCTTAATAGCTGTGTCCATCATTTTTGTCAGGCCTGATGATTACTCCATGATCATTACAAAACGTTAACTGGTCTCCTGTGTCTCCATACCTCTTAGGAATTACAAAAATGGAGGATTGTTTATTTTTAGAATGAACAAGTCCGGCTAGTCTGATTTCTAGTTGACAATGATATTATTTTGTCACAATGAATACCTCAACAGGAATTCCAAATCCTGGAACTTGCTTTGAACTCAACACATCTAACCACTCTTCAGCTGATATCCACCTCCTGACAAATGAATCTCTCTGGCCCCTGGACCATGCCCTGAAACACAGCTTAAAACAGTTAAGTGCATGGACAATATGCCACAACATGGCACAGCTGTAGGTGGGACAGGAAAAAATGAGGCAATTGTTAGAGTAGTTACTGAGGTCACAAAATTCAATTTTGGTTAGTGTATGGTTCGGTCATGGGCTCTCAGACTGCCCAGGTTCAAATCCTGGGTTTGCCATTTTCTAGCTTCCCAAGGCCACTAGTAAAGTTAATTAACCTCTCTGTCATTCAATATTATTCTATGTTAAATGTAGGTAATAACATTAGTCAGGACATAAGTTATTGTCAGGAATAAATCGAGGTATATAATGTAAGGGATTAGCAAGCCCCTGGCACCTAGTAAGTGTCCAATGAAAGTTATCTATTATTGCCAATGACTAGCAAATTGAGACTTTGTAGTATTTATTTCCATTCAATTCTATTCAACTGCAACAGTATTATTGAGCATCTAACATGATAAAGCATTGTCCTATGTGTTGAGGGATAAAAGTATAATAAAAATATGACTCTGACCTCAAGGAACTTAGCGTTGATAGAGTGAAGTTATACCTGGCTAACAGCAGTGAAGGTTTGAAAATACCGAAATAGAGGAACAAACCATGTCCACACACTATTTGTGTTGGAGGAGAATATACGATTCTTACTTGACGTGGAAAGGAAGACGGTGGAGGACAGCCAGCTGATCATTTGAGCTAATCTTGGGATGACAAGTCAGAATTATTAGTAAAAAAAAAGATTGGGAGTGTGAGAGGTTATTCTGATGGATTACGGGGTGCAGGAAGGTGGGAAGTTGTAGGGATTGTTCTGAGACTGACAAATGGTCTGATACACATGAAGCATGCACCTTATTTCATGGGGAGCCTGCATGATACAGAGAAAGGAGCATCAGCTTTGGAGTCGGCTTAACCTGTCACTGGATCATTGTTCTGTCTCAATAGACATGGCCTGACCATGATGTGGAATCTCACATCTGTTATATGTGTAATGATGATGATGATAATCGCATATGTTCCATAGTGTTGTTGTGGGCATTTATGGGAATAATACAGGTAAAGCACCTGGCATATGATAGCCACCAATGAATATTTTCTTTGTAGGGCAGAGAGTAGGAGGTTTGTTCAGCAGTTTTTCAGGTAGCCCAAATGCCAGCTGGAGCTCCCTGTGCTCTGAGGCTTAGGGAAAATTGACTGAAGCCCCCAGTGCACTTTCTATGCTGACTCCGCATTGCCAGGTCACTCCTGGTTCTGAGCTTCACCCTAACTCTCCTTGTGCACCTTGCTTCTCTTCCAGAAGCTGTCCTAGAACTGAGAATGGTAGGATAAAGTTTTTTTTTCCCCTAGGCAGAATGAACTGTAATCCCAGAGACCCTGAAATGAGAAAAGGTTGTTAGACTTATTCAAAGAAGAGCAAGAAAGTCCAAAGGCCAGAGAAGAGTGCAGGAAAGGGGCGGTGGTCCGAGATGCAGTCAGATAGTGGCAAGCCCGCAGAGTCTGTGGCAAAGACTTCAGATTTCATCCTGAATAGGAAGACTAGTCTTTGGAGAATTTTCATCAAGGAAGTGAGATGAAATATCTTAGGCTTAAAAAGAACCGTTCTGATAACTAAATGGAAAATGGGCTGATGAAGCAAAAGAAGCCACAAGGAAGCCAGTTCAGATGCTACTGAAATGCTCCAGGTGAGACATGATGGTGGTCTGGATGAGGGAAGTAAGAGTGGAAGTGGTTAGAAATGCTTTAGGGAGAAGTAAGATGACCCATTCATGGATTGGATACAAACGTGGGAAAAACAGGAGTCAAGTGTGTGTCCAAGGTTTTTAACTAGAGCAATCAGGGGCATTACCATTTACTTGGTGGAGAAGGACTGAAGGAAGAGCACATGTGGGAGGGGAAATCATGAGTTCTGTTTTGTGTATACTAAATTTGAGATGCCTTTTTCCATTGATCATCTGTGTTAGTCTGTTCTAACACTGCTATAAAGAACTACCTGAGACTGGATAACTTATAAGCAAAAGAGGTTTAATTGACTTACAGTTCCACATGACTGGGGAGGCCTCAGGAAACTTATAATCATGGTGGAAAGTGAAGGGGAAGCAAAGTACATCTTACATGGCAACAGGAGAGAGAGAGAGAGAGGAGAGAGAGAGAGAGAGAGAGTGAGCACAAGGGAAGTTGCCCTTTTTAAATAATCAAATCCCATGAAAACTCCCTCACCAGCAACAGAACAGCATGGGGGAACCACACCCATTATCCAATCACCTCCCACCGGGTCCCTCCCTCTACACATGGGGATTACAATTCGAGATGAGGTTTTGGTGGGGACACAGAGCCAAACCATATCATCATCCATCAGGTGGAAATGTTGAGCAGGTAGTTGAACACATAATTTTGGAGTTCAGGGGAGGGGTTAGGGCTCAACATTAAATTTAGAAGTATATCATTCTTCACTATTAGATGAAAATAGGACATCTACAGCTTAAAACTGTGGGCAATAACATGCATTTTTATTTTTGACAAGGAGGAAATAATTTTGTTCTGGGTTAGTTTGCTGTAAAGACCCAATACTCTGCAGTGCCTAGGAGGCAGGAGCCTGGGAATAAGTCCAGCTCCACATGTTGGCCTGTGGGTGTTGTCCAGTGAGGGAACTGAGAGTCTAGCACCAGTGAATGTGACACGCAGAGGCACAAGTCTTGGAAGAGGAAGCAGAAATCAAAACTGCTCCAGAGCACATCTAGAATAAACAAGCAAAACTCATCTTCCTTTATTTTGTGTTTTGTAACACTGAGCAATTTGATTAAAACAAATCAGCAGGACAAAAAATGAAGTTGCTTTTCTGTGGGGAGACAAAATCAATGAGAAGAATCAAGGTTGAGTAAATATCTTATGGATACTCAGGGGAGATAATATTCCAATTTCCAGACTTTAAAGGAAAATTTTTAGAATTAGTTGTTTTCTAAAACATAGTTACTTTTATTTTGTACCTTAAATGACATTGAAAGTATGGGGCACATGTAAGAGTAAATAGTTCACACCTAAGAAGGTCTCCAAAGTGCTTATAATATGTTTTTTACTTGATAAGATGTAGACATTTAAAACAAAATACTGTCTTTATGAAAATATTTGCAAAAGTGATTTAGACAGAGTAGGCATCTAACCCAGATTTGGTGACACAGATGAAATGATCTGATTGACTGTCATAAATTTCAACTCATGCAATCACACTGGAAAAGAATCAATGCCTGCAAGTGGTAGCCATGGTGGTGCACCACTTAGAGATGCCTCCAAGGGCGAGCCTGCTACAAGGAGTGCACATGGCCAACAGCCCCTGGTTGTGCTGACTTTGGGATCTGCCTCAGCTTTTGAGCAGATGTCAAGCACTTGCAAGGCAGCCTCCTGCCAATGACTGAGCAAAGCAGCTGTAGATGGGCTTGCAATTTATTTCTGGACGGTGAGATGCCCCTCTCTGGGCCCTTCTTGTGCTGGAGCTACTCGTCGGGCTAGCCGAGGCTTTCCCAGAGCTACACTGGTCTGAGGCTCTCCTCCCTGATCTTTCTTCCTTCCCTCGCACCTTTGCAAGGTGTCAGACCTCCATCTGACACCTAACTGCTCTTTTTTCTTTTCTCCTTTCTCTTTCAAGTCACTCTCCCCAGTTAATGTCTTGCACTTCTAGCTCTGTCTTGGCATCTGCTTCTGGGAGGACTCAACTAGTTTATTGCATTATCCTTTACTTTGTCATATCAGGAAGCCCCCAAGGAAGATGTGGGACGATAATAATTAAGCTTGCTTTTATTGTTTTTCATTTATTTATATTTTCCCCATTAATACCAATTTTTGCTTTTTAGAAAGATATGACATACTGTAGGTCATTCCTTGTCTCCGATTCCTGCTTTTCAGATTTCTGCTCTGGCTAGGTTACATAGATTCTTTCTGAGAGAGAATTTAACAACTCTCAGGTTAACACTAACCTTTTGATTTAGTGTGAACACTAACCTTTTGTTTTTAAAAAGTATACATCTTTAAAACATAAATTTTACTCTGACAACTAAAAAAACTACAAATTTTTATCAACTATTTTCCAATTCTTCCTTGAAGTCCTCTGATGCAGAATTGGTTTCTACCAAATATAACAGATTTATATTCGCTAACCACAACAGATTTAGAGAGGAAAGATTGTGATGGTGAATCTGAAAACAACTGAGACGAAGTTGGGATGGGTTCACCCAAATCCAAGACTTCCTCAGATAAGGATACCAGGGCTTTCCTGAGCACAGGACTCATTGTCAATGACTACTCACAATTACCAACCTTTTAGTGTCCATGTATTATTTTTGTCTGATTTTTGTTTTATAACTCTTACAAGACCCATTATCCTTCTGTCTTATTTCTCGGCTGAACAGAATCCTGACATAAGTTTGGGATCATGAGCCCGTGACATCCACACAGTCGGGTCAAGTGTGAAGAACACTGTGCTATGGAGGCAGGGAGCCTGGTTTCTTCCTGGTTTTGGCCTTAGCTCTATGTGTGACCTCGACTGAGTTACTCAAGCTGTTAGAGTCTCTCTATGTGAATGAAATGAAGGGGTTAAAAGAGCTACGCACTATCATCCCTTTCAGCTCTGAATGGCCACTATTCTATGAAACTAGAAAAGAATAAAATGTATTTAAAGTCATTCTCTGACCCTACTTCTCCTTCTTTAAAAAACAAAACGCAATCCTAAAACACATTTGTTTTTTCAAAGACAGTTTTTGCTTTATTCACCCTCCTTTGTCTGCTTTGTGGGATGATCTCAATGAATTTCTGAGGAACTGAGAAGACCAATTTCCGAATCATCTGGAGTAATTAATTCCAGTGGTTGGAGTTAATTATGATGAGGCAATTCATAAAGTATACAGTAGAAAAAAAGCAGCAATTGATGGGACTTCATCTGCAGTGAGATTTTTTTCAAAGGCATTCTTCTGGCAATGCATTTCAAAGTTAAACATGTGTGCTTCAATGGTGGGAAAATAGTTTATGAAGGTATCATTAGGTATGAGTGTGAATTATGTGCACATGGCCCTACGTATATTTTTACAGATATGATACATGCCTAATTGGTGTATAACATGGGAGAATTAATGACTATAGCAGAGACCTCAACTCTGTCATGTTTTTTATACTATTTACTGTAGTATATTTACCAAAAAATCCTTTAGCAAAATGGTATTATATTATGAAATAATTTTAATATCGATAGGAAAAATTAACAGGAATATACTGAGTATAAAAACAATAATTTGGGAAGCACTCCGTATTATAAAAATAAAGAATTTATAATAATGCAATAATAGGCTCTATTTATGTTTTATGATTCTGATAATAAAGCACTTAAGTTCCACTTCCATGGTTTATGCTGTTATCAGAACCCCCTGATATAATTAGATGGCCTTGTTTTAGATAATTACTTATATTTTCTTATTGCATAGCAAAAATCCCACTGGAAAAATCCTCAATATTTTAAACGTAAGAGCTATATTGCTGGAATAGGCCAGAGAACTGGAAATCAAGTTTATTCATAATACAGGGGCCAGGATTTTTGCAAGCTGAGTAAAAATGATAATACTACTCTCTTTCATTTTTACTTTTATTGTATTTCACAAATTGATTTTACTTTCATGATTTCTCTTATATTATTCTCTTACCACGCCTGTGAGGTAGTTGTTATCCACATTTTATAGATGGGAAAGATCATGCTGAGGGGTTGTGGTCAGATTAAGTGGTGGAGCAGAGATTCAAACAAACACCCGTCGTCTTACTCTAAAACTCTGTTCTACTCACAACTTTTGAAATCACAAGTAAAACAATCCAGTTAAGAAGCATCACGAGTATGGCATGTTTTGAAATGTTGTGTTTAAAAGTTTATTATTAAAATGTGTTTCTGATCCTTTCTCAGAAATGCCTATATTTCACCTTCCACCTTGGAGTTAAATGCCTGGGTTCTAAGTCAGGTTCTGTTATCAACTGACTTTATGTCCTCAGCCAAACAACTTGTCCACTCCAAAAGGTGGTGGTCCAGGTGGCAGGGTTTGGATGGTTGGGGAATGGGGAGATTGAAATCTTTTTCTAGATCTAAAGCATCTGATTCGAATTTTGTTAAACTAAAATTAACATACTGCTGACTGATTGACGATATCATTGTCATTTATGACACCATACTGTAATATTGTAGGATGCAATCAATCACTCAGAAAGTTTCCTTCAATAAGGGCAAGCTAAAATAAGCTTGCATAAGATATTTACTTAGAAAATTAATATATCTGGAAAGCTTTTCTCTAAAATATCTTATATAAATAGGGCTAAACTTAGCCTACTCTGAAGTAAGAAAAAGAAAAGAAAAGAGAAATAAATAGAAAGGAAGGGGTAGGAAAAAAAGGAAGGAAGGGAAAGGAAAGGAAGAGAAGAAAAATTTTCAAACAGATTAATTTACCTTGTCTTAATAATTTTCATATTTTTTAGTAGGTTGGTGAAATAGTAATCGTGGTTTTGCTATTACTTCTAATACTAGTTTAGGATCAAGATCTACAGAATTTTTTTAGTTATGGTGAGCAGGAAAACAATCTCACCAGTCATTTGACATTAATATAAGCATGCTTGCTCACATTTACTGTGCTAAATTATATACCATTTTCTAGAAATGGTACAAATGTATTTACAATTGAAAATACAAATGAAGCTCAAATAATCAAATAATTGTTAAAATACTGTCCACACCTGATAAATAGATAAATTTGGAACTAATTTCAAACTTTGTTGTAAATATAAGCATTCAACTTTTGCTCCTGAATGTCTATGACATTTCAGGTAAAAACTTGTCAACTAAAACGTTTCTACTATAATGATATATTTCAGCAAAAGTTACATATGTTTCTTGTCTTATGCATTTACAACAAGCCCTGCTCAACTTTGTCCTAAGGAAAAAAAAAAAAAAAATCAATGTCTTCATGACAGCACTGTTTATTACGGACTAAGCATTTATGTATATTATTTATTTCTGTCTTCTAAACAACCCTGCAACTCAGGTATTGTTATCTCAATTTTGCTCATAAGAAAAATGAGCTCAGTAGTATTTACCTGCCTCTCAAGGTCAGTTGGTTTCATTAACCACAAAACCTACTGTCCAGTTTCTATCTTCTCACTGAGTTTAGTAATGTCTGCATTTATATGGTAGGAAATATGCATACCAGTGTGATGGAAATCTCTCTGTAGTGGTTTTCCTGGAGCATAGGGGAATCATAGGTGTGTTCATGAGTAGTTATCAGAAATAATAATTTTTCCCCTAAGAGGAAAATTCCTTTATATTTGGGGATGGGAATCCATTAGTTATCTAAACTGACGTGCTTTTGTGTTCATTTATGTATTCTGTATTCCTGTCCATTCTCAGACTTTTCTGGGCTTCCTCTCACCCCCAGCACATACCCAATTTTTTATGAGAGAAGACATGACCTGGGACATTTGCCTATTTTATATATAGAACTATAAAGATAACGATACCCTCCAGCAAATGAGGAAACCTGTGAGCTGTAAATGCCTGTGTCTCCAACTAATTCACACAATTCCCTCCAAGGGAGGGACTTATTTTGCATTTGAACTCCAAAACACCTTTCAAGATTGTTAAACTTAACACCAGCCTGAAAATCCCAGTCACGCTGGAGATCAATTAACTGCTTCCAGAGCTCTACTAGCAACCCTTTAAGATGTTTGCATTTTAGAGTAATTTGGTCATTATCATATTTGCATCAAATGAAAACACATCATTATTTTGAGTGATAGGATGTTCAGTTAGAATACTCAAACCCTCTAGAAGCTTGCTTCTTTACCTACTTACCTTATCTAATGGTCAGATACCTTTTTCAGATGCCTTTTTTCCCCTCTGTATCAGTGTCGAATCTCAGCTTGTCTTCTTCCGTACACTTGTTTTATTTGATTTCATTCTTTCCACTACATGATTGCTTCCCACATTCCCACATTAGGATTTATATGCTCTGAAAATCCCACTCTTAAGTTTTTCAAGCCAACTTTCTCCTGTTGCATCAAAATTTATTACTTGACTACTTGATTACCTAATTATTTGCCATTAACTTTAACATTTTAAAATAACAATCTTTTATGGCAACAATTGGAGCTCATTGTAGAAGATTTATACAAGTAGATAAGGAGTAAACAGAAAATACGAATCACTGCAGTGTCAGCCACCAGAAATAAATACTATGGTGGTGTATAGTTTTCTTTGTATTCATGCATATTTTTATTCACAAATACTACAATAATAAATTATGCTGTACAAACTGTTTTGTAACCAATGCCCACAATATAACATGAATATATTTCTATCTTCCTATTCTTTTTCAGCCTCATTTGCAATGGTTTTGTAATTTTTTCTTATATAGATATATACAGTTTATCCAACTAATTCCCTGTTAGGTTTGAGATTATTTCCATGTTTTTGGGTATTTTAAACAAGCTTATGATAAACAACCTTGAAAAATATATCTTTGGCACATCTATAATTTCCTCAGAGTAAATTTGTAGAAGAGGGATTACTGGCATATAGCTTGTACAAAATTTTAAGATTACAAATATAGATATGTTTTTACAAAATTCCATCCAGTGTAATTGTACAAATTTAGTCTCACTAATGGTGCTGATGGTTTCTGCATTACTATTTTTATCATCTCCAAATATACCAATTTTAAAGTTGATTTGCTATGTAAAAATTCATTGATTTTACTAGCATTTATTGTAATATCTGAAAAAAAATGCACTTACGAGTTTTCCTGATCTGTCTTTGTATATGTGTGTTTGTATGTATGTATGTTTATTGATCCTTCATGTTCTTTACTCACTTATTTTTTAGAGTATGAATTCTTTCTTTCTAATTAGTTTGTAAGGACATTTCCTATATTAAAGATAGTAAAACTTTAATGTCGTGTTTGTTATAAGCATTTTTTCTAGTTTGCAAAAAGTTTATCAATGATTGCATCTATTTCTACAGTTCAAAAACACGTGAGGTCATCTTTCCTTTAATGTGCTTTTTATTTTGATATCACAATTATCAATATGTTTTTGACCCTTATGTACATTTTAAGCTATAGTATAGGTTCTAGTACGTTTGTGTTTTACTTTGCATTATTTAAAAGAGTTGCATTACTTAAAAGAGTTGGATGTAGGGTTTTTCTTCCCAGTCAGATTGCAAGCCAGGGACCTCTGGCTGGCAATGCCTAGCTTGGGCCCCACTCAGCCATGCTGGTGTGCTCCAGCTTGTCTGTGTTATAGCTTGTACCTGCGTTCAGTGGTCCTGAGCTCTTGTACCACACCCAAGAAGTATGAGGATATGCTGGACTTTGAAGGGTGAGAAGGGCAGAGAAGAATTTTATTGAGCAATGAAACAGCTTTCAGTGGAGAGAATGTGGGGGTGGTTCCCTTACCTGAAGGTGGGAAAGTCCCCCCTGTGGCTGGATCCAGGACCTCTTATGGACTCAGAATGGGGAGTGTATGCTGATTGGCTTTGTGAGTATGTAAAAAGGTTAAAGCGAAGATACCTCTCAAAGGTGGGCACAACAGTGTAGAAAACCAATTAGGAAAGGGTATGCAAATAGGTAAAGGGTGGGGGTCAATCAGAGGAAAGTGCACCAAATGGGAAGACAAGTTCTCAATTTGGTTGGAAGATTTAACTTGTAGCTTGGCTTTCAGGCTTTAAACTGTCTTCAGCTCGAAGGTGGGGTGTCACTGGGGAAACACCCCTTTGGCTGCCTCCTGCCTCTCTCAAGTTCAGGACAAAACAACAGATCAGAAAGGTCATAGAGAAGGAGGCAGAGGAGTCTCCCCTACTACCTTTCCCGTACCCACAAGATGCTTCTGGGCTGGCGGGAAAAGTTTGATGCTGATGGGACATGATCTTAGAGGAGGTCAGGAATAGAGGCTCATCTTGCCCCGTCGTATGGGTAGAATTGTCATCAGCATCTGGAGCGGAAGTGACAAGGAAGCCGGGTGCAAGCCTGGTGAGCACTATTTGTTGCCTGTTCCCCTGCCAGTGGTTCAGCACGTGAATGTTGCCCATCTGTAGAGGGTTGTTTTCCTTTTAGGATCATCTCCCATATCCCAGATGTCACTGAATCCCATCTAAACTGAGTGTGAAGACTCCACCTTTCAAAAGTACCACTCTGGAAAAGAGGAAGGTGTCATTGACACCCAGAGGAACCGAGTGGTATGGAAAGGAAAACGAGGTACAACTGTGTCATGGGAAAACCCATTCTGAATGCTTTCTGTGCCGTGTCCATCCCCCTTAAACATCTTCTCTGGCAAGAATTGGTCTTAGTCATGATTGTATCTTCAATGTCTGAAGTGTAGTAGGAACTCAGTTTCATAGAATTCATTAAACATGGTACATGAAGGAATTGTGTTGCTTTAAAATCTGTCACCATGTTTAATTACTTTCTGATGTCTGCTAGATAATGATGATACAAATTGTGGGTTATAAAATAGTGTGCAATTTACTTATTTTTAAGAGATAAGAATAACATGATAATCAAGGCTATGTATAGTTTCAGTGTATCATCTCAACCTCTTAATTTTATTTTATTTCCTTTTTATTTTTATTTTTTAAGACAGAGTCTCACACTGTTGCCCAGGCTGGAGTGCAGAGGTGCAATCTTGACTCATTGCAACCTCCGCCTCCCAGGCTCAAGTGAACCTCCCACCTCAGCCTCCTGAGTAACTGGGACCACAGGTGTGCACCACCATGCCTGGCTAATTTTTGTATATTTAGAAGAGAGGGGGTTTTGCCATGTTGACCAGGCTGATCTCAAACTTCTGGCCTCAAGTGATCTATCCGCTTTGGCCTCCCAAAGTGCTGGGATTACAGGCGTGAGCCACCAAGCCTGGCCATCATCCTCTTAATTTTAATGAGCAAAGATGAGCATGCCATTTTAAACCAAATGAAAGAGGCCAGAGGAAAATAATAATTATAAATAATTATTAAGTATAAGCTATGTGCCAAGCACTATTGTATATACTTTATGATTAATATTTCATTTTTTTTCACTACTATTATTTTGGTTCACAATCAAAACTACCAGTTTAGGTATAAGAAAATTAGGGCACAAAGACGTTTAGACAAGCATTTTTAAAAAGATGAGATGAGTGACTTAGAATTTGCATTTAAAAAGTAACAGGAGACCAACTGGATATAGAAATTGAGATGATATAATTAAAGTCAATTATATTTTGCATTCAAATATTTATTATCGCCTCTGTAGCTAGAACTATGCTAAGTAGTGAGAGGGAACCACGTTATTGGGCTGCTATACAGAAGTATTTATACCACAATTTTAAAGATAACCACTGTCCTCACTAGCATTTGATAATCAAAAGATAGGATAAATGTGTAGTCCAATAATCAACAAGAAAGTTAGTGTATAGAGGAGTTTCCAGTCTGTTTGTGGAGAACATGTAAAAGCACACACAAACGCATACACACACAAGCAAGCTGTTTTTATTTGTAAGGAGCTTCAGTTATTGTTTTATCAAAAACACAAATCATTTGAACATTACAGGAGAATCAATAATCTGATAAGCAAGTTGTAAGCAAGTTCCAAAAGATACTATACTGACATTAAATATTCTAGGTCGTTTGGTAGGAATGAGGTCAATGTGTTGCCTTTGGTTTGGATAAGGGAGGGTTGGGCCTTTAGGGCCTTTGTGGGGTTTTGAACATTTGGAAGGCAGTAAAAGAAAAGAGACTAGACGTTGGATGGGAAAATAGCAATCTTTGCTATTGATGGGGGAAAATTTGAGAATCACAACTTAAATAAAGTGTGATGACCCTAAATAACAACATGTTGAGTAGAATATTAATTATTGACTTCATTACCTCATATGGTTATTGTGAATATTAAATAAGGTAATGCTTAAGAAATCTTAGCCATGATTCTTGATTATTATGAACATATTTACTTTAAATGAAGTAATGCCTGTAAAATGTTGGACAGAGCAAATGCTTGAGAAATATTAGCTATGATTCTTTGCTGTTATGAAAATGTTTTATTCTCTGTGACTTTTTACTTCTGCTTCATAAGTTATATGAATACAATTCTATGCAGAGGCTTTTATTTCTTATCTACATAATTGTTAAAAGTTTAACCTTAAGGAGGATGGCAGTGTTTTCTAATCCCGTTGCATTAAAACACCATTTATGGAGAATGTTTTGGGAAGCTGTAGCAGATGATAGTATTTAGCCGCCTTACTGGACTGCTGTATTTTATAACAGGTTGATTCATGAAGGTTTGCTGGAGTCAAGGTTGCTATAATGAATGTCCAATATGTATAAAACTATTTGAGAAATCTTGTTAATGTAATCTATCTCACATTCTGGAAGACACAAAAATTATAATGAATATAAAAGAAAGCAAACTTTCAAAATCTGCTGTGACTTAGAATTATAGAATCATTGAATTTTGGGCTGGAAGGATTTTAGAGGAGAAACTGAGGCTCAAAGTGCACAGAATGAATACGTGGCTTATGGAAATTCACATACAGATAACAGCATCTCTTATAATTTATTTCATGAAGTCTTAACAAGTAGGACATAAAAAGCTTTTGATAGACATAGCTCCGTACTTCCTTTTTATAATGTAAGTGCCATTAAAACAGTTACGTTGTGGTCCCCACTATAACAAGGAAACATAGTATTTGTTAGATGAATTGAGAAAAAATGTTGAATTGATACCAAGAGTTAGGATATAGGGCTGATTTTCTACTTCTTGTCCCATGTCTGCCTTCCTGAGATTCTCCTCTGTACTTGTTTTTCAATGAAACTCAGAATAGAGCCTTGGCCTTCTCTTGTTTCTTGGACTTATGAGCTGGAGATAAGAATCCAAGAGAAAAGTAAGACTAGAATGGTTTCCTGTGACTTCATTTTAGAATAAGTGACATTTTATAAATGGCTATGTGACATCAGCAGATAACTTTGGTTATCAGCTAGCCACATAACCATTCCCAAAACACTTAGAACTTTGGTTTTGCTATCCTTAAATGGAATTAAAAGATGTACCTACCTCACTGTGTTGCTGAGGCTTAAATAAGGTAATACTTTTAAAAAGATTACAGAGTACACACAGAGTGTGCACTCATTATTCTTACTATAAGTAGTCTTACTATTAGTATAATAATTGGCATCTGCCTGACACATACAAGGGATTTTGTTGAGTTGAAAGGTATCAGATATGCAACAGATGGCCTCATGTTCTGTGGTAGGGACCTTTGTATGACTATCTAATCTTTTTAAAAATCCTGTTGGCTTCTAGCAGAATGTATTTCTTGAATCTAACTTAATGTGGAAATTCTCAATATGTGAGTGCTAGCAGAACACAATTTAATGATTTTCAGAAAGAGCACAACCTCCTTAGGACCACCTCAGCCTGCAGATCACTGATAAAAACAGCTGGAGCTAGCATCTGTTCCTTACACATCTTTCAAAGTCATAAGAAAACTAGCCTGATTTCATAATCACAGTATGAATTTCAGTTTGTGTGTGGGAAATATGCCTAGGAAACCTAATAACACTGGATGCACATGATGAAGACCTTGTCCTTTAACTTGCATTGAGAAGTGCCAATGAAGAGAGACTAAAAAGAAATAAAGTGTGCGTTTGACAATTTCCTAAGTAAGCATGGATTTTATCCTTCCAGGTTGATGCAATTTGGCAAATCTGTGCCCTTTTAATGCTTCTCACCACTCTCAAATTACAGTGGGAGTAGGTTTGAAATTGATCACTCTGACTTACAGTCATAAAGGTAACAGAGTGAGTCAGAAAACCTAAAACAGGACTCCCCTTCTTTTTAAACACCAACTTTCCTAATGTGCATTTTTGTCTCCAGTTCCTTTGGCCACCCTGTAATCACTAATGAGCTCTTCTGGCAGTTATAAGTCACGTGTCATGTGACAGATTTTCCTATCCGATTTTCATTAAATGCTTTGGAATCCTGGGACAGAAAGAAATTATGTAAATATAAGTTTTTATTACTGTTTTGTTTTTATTACTTTTTCTCCTCTGGTTTTTTATCGCCTCATAGAAGACAGGTAAATATGGTGATCCCATGTTGAGATGGGGGTTTGTATTCTAATGCCTCTGGTCTCATACTTTGCATTCAATCCATGTTAATTTAATTATCCATGATTTCTTAGGCAAAGAGAGGAATGTAGACTCCATGCTGTCTGCAACTACTTCAGTCATTCCTTTACTGCCCGTGACACCATGTGAGACCTGCAGATGCTAAACAACCTCTCCCTGCACCAGCTCAAAGAAAAAATGCTAACCATATGTAACTCCAACCTGTTTATCCTTAAGCAATGCAAAGCCATGCAGTGCTACAGACGGGCAGTGGGGGAGAGCACAGAGCTGCCACTTCTCACAGGGTTGCCTTGTGAGAAAGCAGAGCATGGAAGCACAGGAATTTGGGGCAGGGATGGTTGAGCTGGGTTCTTTTCTTTCAACTTTTCTTAGTGATAAAGACAAGAGCTCCTGTGAAATTTTATTCATATGTATAGAATTGATGAACTGTTACTTAAAAGGTTAGGCCCTGGATTTGAGATTAGGAGTCTGAGGTGCTTTTGGGGACTGTGGATTCTGATTTCCTAAATACTCTGAGACATGATCTAAGAGCTACTGGTAAGAATTGAGAGTTTATCAAGAAAAAATAAAGAGTTTTAATTCATTTTAGCTCATATTTAATTTGAATGATAGTTTTCTGTAGAACACTATTTTTTGGCATAGATCTCTTCAAAGCATTCTTCATTTTGGCAGCTGAAATTTCTGGAAAAAAATCCTAAGAAATTATTAAATATAGAAAATTTAAAGGGCATTGTAAAATAAAAATTAGAAAATAGAAAGGATGGAAAAAATAACTCAAAATATACTAGAATGTAAAATTATAATCTCAATTTTTTCCTCCAAAATGGACTTATTTATTAATATTTAATATTTCTCCCCCTTTGAACTGTAAAATAATATAGTCAAATTAAAGAGGGTTTTGGAAAAGAAAAAAAGAATGCTTTACTACTCCAATTATTATTTCCTTTGTGCATATTCTTGTTAAGATTTTGTTCCTCTGCAACCTCCTCACCCTTGATATACCCATTACCTGAGAGATTAAAAACAGATCTGGTGAGAGAAGCTTAGGGAAGCTTTTCTAAACATCTGGAACAAATAACCATATAAACATTAGAGACAGTGAGTTGGAAGTAATAATTCTTCAATTTAGTGAAAAGAAATTGTACATTTTCTAGTTAAATCCAGTTTGTATAGGGGACCTGTTTTCAGTCATCTCCCAGGTACTTACTCCTATGGATCATGGCACATATGTGCCCACCTGAATCTAAATTTAATGAACCTATCTCTATCTCTGTCCGAAAAATAATGCTGTGAGTCAGCACTACTTATTCATCTTTAGTGGTCAAAACCTTGTACTATTGGCCAGGCACAACAGACAGATGGGAAGCAAAAATATAAAGAGAAGCTATAGTTCTTACTTCAGGCAAGAGTATCCATATCTGAATAGACACTCTCAGAAAGTAGTGATTAAGAGCTCAAGTCATGGAGCCAGACTTCTTGGTTTAGAATACCAGCACCTCCACTCACTAGTTCTATGACCTTGGGCACGATACATAACTTTGCTGAGACTCAGGTTTGTAGTGTGTAAAATTAGGATGTTATTAGAATTGAACTAACTGGACTGGCATGAGGAACAAGTAAGCCAATGCATGTAAAAATACCCAGCAAAGAGCCAGACATACATATTATTATTATTGTTATACTTAATATTTTACATTACATCATCACATTTCAAATACTGTGCAGGATATTTGATTACAACTAAAATCAAACTGGTACTTTGCAACATATTAAAAAGATGATGCACTATGACCAAGTAGGGTTTATCCCAGGAAAGTAAAGCTGGTTTAGCATCTGAAAAACAATCAGTGTAATACATCATATTAGCAGAATAGAGAACAAATGCCATGTAATTACCTCAATAGATACAGGAAAAGCACTTGAAAATATCAAACACCCTTTCATAATAAAAACAACCAACTAGCAATAGTAAGACGCTTCCTCAACCTGATAAAAGGCATCTCAGAAAAACCCACAGCTAATATCATACTTACTGGCGAATTGCAGTACACTTTTCCTGTAAGATCAAGACAAAGATGTCTACCATCACCACTTCACCTCAACATTGTGCTAGAGGTCTTAGCCAGAGCAAGTAGGCAAGAAAAAAATTAAAAGCCACCCAAATTTTAAGCAAAGAAGTAAAACTACCTTTTTGATAGATCATATGATTTTATGTAGAAAATCCTAAGGAATCTATGCCAAAAAAAAAAAAAAAAAAAAAAAAAGAAGTAATAAACAAGTTCAGTAAGGTTGCAGGCTAAAAGATCATGCTAAAAAATCAATTATATGTTTATATATTAGCAATGCACAATCTGAAAGTAAAACAATTTCATTTAAAATGACATTATATGTAATAAAAATAACTCAGAAATAAATTCAACAGAACTGCAAGGCCTGTACACTGAAAACTCAAAATGTTGGAAGAAATAAAAGAAGACTTGAATAAATGGAAAGATATCTCATGTTCATGGATTGCAATACTTAATATTGTTAAGATAGCAATACTACCCAAACTGATCCACAAATTCAGTGGAATCTCAGCTGCCCTTTTTGTTTTTGCAGAATTTGAAAAGTGGATCTTAAGATTTATATGAAAATATAAGGGATCCAAAAGAGTGAAATTAATTATGAAAAAGATGAAAAAACTTGGAGGACTCACACTTCCCAGTTTCAAAACTTACTACAAAGCTACAGTAAACAAGGCTATAAGGATAGAAATAGAGATCAACAAAATATAATTCAGAGTTCAGAAATAAACCTTGCTTATCAAAATATTTATATAGCTTTTCTCAAAGGAGATACATGAATGGCCAATAAGCCTATGAAAAGATGCTCAACATTACTATTAATTAGGAAAATGCAAATAAAAATCATGAGCTGTTGTCTCACATCCACTAGAATAGCTAAAACAAAAACAAAAGCAACAACATAAACCATATAAACAATAAAAAGTGTTGGTGAGAATGTGAAAAGTTGAAGCCCTCATACACTACTGATGTAGTGCAGCCATTTTCGAAAAGAGTTTGGAATTTTCTCAACAGTTTAAACCTCATGAACTGCCTTTTTACTCCAAGGAATAAACCCCAGAGAAATGGAAATTTATCTCCACACAAAAACCTGGACATAAGTGTTCATAAAAGCTTATTTCTGATACCCCAAAAATTAACTCAATCCAAATGTCCTTCAACTGATGAGTGAACAAAAGTGGTACAGCCACACAGTGAAATATTATTTGACAACAGAAATGAGTGAATTTGTGATATATACTACAACATGGATATGCTTAGCAAATTGACTAAAAGCACTTCCTTGTAAAAAGTCTCCCATTATCTTATAGAATGAAGAGGAGATTTCTTCATATAGACAAGATAAAGTATTTCCCTGGTGCTATACTTTATCCATGATGAGAACATTCTTCTAAGTGAAAGAAACAAGTCACAAGAGACCAGATATTATGTGGTTTCATTTATAGGAGAGACCCAGAATCAGCAAAATCCACAGAGACATAGGTAGATTAGTGGTTGCCAGAGGCCGAGGGAAGGAAAAAAGGGAAACAACTGCTAATAACTGTGGGATTTCTTTTTGAGAGGACCTTTTTTTTTTTTTTTTTTTTGAGACAGAGTCTCGTTCTGTTACCGAGGCTGCAGTACAGTGGCACCATCTCAGCTCACTGCAATCTCCACCTCCCAGGTTCGAGTGACCCTCCTGCCTCAGCCTCCCGAGTAGCTGGGGCAACAGGTGCCTGCCACCACTCCTGGATAATTTTTGTATTTTTAGTAGAGACAGGGTTTCACCATGTTGGCCAGGCTGGCCTTGAACTCCTGACCTCAGGTGATCTACCTGCCTCGGCCTCCCAAAGTGCTGGGATTAAAGGCATGAGCCACCATGCTGGGCCAGACATTTTCTTTTTTGAGGAAAATGTCCTTAAATCAAGAGTGATGATGGCTGTACCACTAGGGGTATACTAAAAAGCCATGAACTGTACACTTTCACAGGATGAATTTTATTTTGTGTGAATTATATCTCAATAAAGGTATTAATAAAACAAGCAAAACTCTAGTTGTACATTTCTTCTTATTATTTTGCCTTTGCCCTTCCTTTTAATTTTTTCCAGAGTTTTTGTTCAAAGTCTGTGGAGTACTGGGGAAATCTCCAGTGACTACTCCTTAAGAATAGTGTATCATCCTTCAGTGAATTCATTCCCAAGAGTCAACAGTATTATTTGGCTTCTGAAATTTATCAAGGCAACTTGTCAGTGTTGTTGCTTATCCTGCTTAATCACACAACTAAGAACACTCCATATTAGTTTTTTAAAAAAATCTGTGGTCAGTTAGAGAATAAAAACATCTGGGAGGAGATCTCAGCATGGACACTTCTCTCTGAACCTCAATGAACATAGCCTATGCTGACCAAAAGCAGGATGTGGGTTCCATGAGGGGACCTTGTATTAGCATTGTATGATCTGGTGATGATCAGTGCTGGCCTATACAGGGTCTTTCAGCCAGAAAGCTCAAAGCAGCCTCCTATCATAAGAGGATGTTTATTTAAATTATTTTAATATAGCTTTTAAGGACTAAGAAGATTTATCTTTATGAAGCTAAAAAAACTGATTAAAAACACTCAAAAATCTTTTATTATTCTATATAATGAAGAGGAGGTTTCTTCATACAGACAAGGTAAATTCATCCCTGATGCTACATTTTAACTCTAATTTGTTAATTGTCCAGTCAATAACCTATACTGTAATTGTCAAATAATTATACAATACTTTCATTATGCTCACTGTCTGCAAATAAATGTTTGTGAATAACTGCTATGTTAGACATTATTCAATTTAAAACCAAATGAAAACAACATATATTCTCAGTTTTGTTATTTGTCAGTGAGGAAGTTAGAAAAAAAATTAGAAAATTTTAAAGATCAAAACTACAGGTGTAGGTTAGAAAAGATGGTGTGACCATGCTATTTCCTATTGCTCTGGCCCATCTCTGAAAGCGATAGAAAGAGGATAAAATAGACTAAAAAGGGCAAAGATAAAAGGAAAGCAGATAGAAGTGGGTGAGGGATTTCATTATGTTTTGGAAAATGGCTCTTGGTGGACTCCTGAGCATGGAGGAAGATCTTAAGGTCTAAGATCTCATAGTGATGAAAGTAACAAAAAGTGAGCTGATGTGCACCTCAGAATTTCTAAGGGACTCAGAACTTGGGATTATCAGTCCAAGTAAGGGTAGGGTGGAAGTATCGCTCTGAAAATCAGGAATGATTAGAAATATACTAACTATGTCAGTGCCCAGCAAAGTCAGTGTTCTCCACTTTCCCCTTGGCTGGGTGGACTGGGACCTATCCTCTGAATAACCTAGAAGGGGAAGCCTCAGGACTCAAGAACATTGCTCACCAATGACCAATCCTGTCTAGTGGCATAGAGTATTCAGTCACACTTAATCATACTTTACTAAATTATTCTTAAGTATAAATAGAAATCAGAGTAATAATCCAGTTTTTGACGGAAGTCTACAAGATGGAGAAATACAAAAAAATTAACTTGAAAGAAACAGAGATCATGCTGAGAACGGAAAGAAACACTAAAAATTAACCAACCAACTAGCCAACCAACCAACCAACCACCACTACCACCAAATAACCACACAAAAACTCCAGAAGAATAAAATAAAGTTTTTAAAGCAATATCCTCAGATTAAAAAAAAGGGGGGATAGTAAGGTATCCATAAAAAAAAAAAGCTAAAATATAACCAGAAAGTTAAAAACTAAATTATAAAAACGTGAACATATCTTCAAAAGTAGGATAAAAAGATCAAGGATGGAAAAACAAGAAAAAATATATATACAGATATTTAGATATATAAAATCAATCAAAAAAGTCTAACATCCTACCAATAAATGTTCTAGAAAAAGAGAGTGAAGAACATAGGGTGGATGAATAGGTTAATTTAAAAAAATACGTTTTCTATCCTGGAGAACATGAGGTTTGAAATTCAAGGTGCTCAACACAATAGATGGAAATCAAATGACCATAAATGGCAAAGTATTGGGAATGGCAGGCCCCCAGAAATAGTAAGACTTCAACTTCTTGATATAAATGTAATTTTGAACTCATCATTTTCTACCCAATCAAACCATCCATCAAGATTTTGAGTAAGAAATGAATCATTTCCAGATGCCTCTTCCATTGTTGATTTCTTTTTTCTTTTCTTTTTTTTTTTCTTTTTAGCAAACTACCAGAGGTTAGGCTTCAACAGAACCAAGAAATAAATGAAGAAAAGGAAAACATAGCTCTCTGGGGAAATATGTACATTTCATGAGGTTAAGAAAAGAAAATCTCAGATGCTGTCTAGATAGCAGGCTTAAAGAAGCACCAGTTTAGAGTGAAGAAGGAAAACCGGTGTTTCTAGGAAGAAAATTTCCTGAAGAAAAGGGGGTCAGAGTGAAAAGAGAATTGCTAGTGTACCAGCTGTGTTTGGACATTTGAATAAGAAAGTACTAGTTTTAAATGTATGGTGGCTTCAGAGGAGCAGTTGGAAAAGTTACGAATTTGTTTCCAAAAAACTACTCAAATAACAAAAAAAGGCAATTGTACAAGGAAGGAAATGTAATCACAGTAATTACCTGATACCATAGTACATGGTAATGTGAACACTGATTTTTGATGTAATTCTTTTTTGTTTTAATTATCTTTAATTGGGGAGAAGTGGCAGATATCAGAAAGTCAAAAGTGATAAAGACATTGTGGCCTAAGCAAATTATCAGAGATAAATGTTAAGAGAAGTAGTTAAAAGAGGGAATGATTGTCTTTGAAAAGGAGAACTGGGAAAGGGTAGTGCAAATTTCTGCTTGTTTTCATCATAACTCATTAGTTATTTTAGTTATTTTACTATAACTTGCTAGCATATTATGATTCATTAATATTATTACAAAGGCTATAAAAGATTATAAGGCAAAGTTTAACTTGCAAAATGATGTAAAATTATGGTAAAGAAAAAAATTACAAATTGAGTCAATTTTGTTTCAAGCTGATTATTTCCTTTTCACTCAATACATGATGAGCAGTTTTATTTTCTCAGACCATATAGGAGCCAGGGAAAAAACACCTGTATAAAGCAAAGGATGGCCGTGATGAAATGAATCTTTTCAAGCCATAGATTTATGATTTGCATGCTCTAAGAAATGGGCAGCCAAAACAATTTTCTAAACTCAGTAATGATAGAGAGGACCACAACATGAACTGATATATATCTGAAATAGCATAACATAATGTAACCAGCAGTATTACTTACAAGCCAGTTAGATATCAACCAATTGCACTGCAGTTTAGGAATGTAGATGAGGAAATAGATGGGAGGTTATTCCACTTACCATTACAATCCTTTCCTTTGTATTCCAGAGGAACAGCGGTTTATTGAAAGAAAAGCAAATGTCCAGAAGCAAAAACAAACAAACAAAAAACAGAAAAAACTCCCAAAAAGTAAAGAATAACAGTTTTATTCAGTAGCTCCTCAATTAGAATAGTCATCTTCTTAATTGTGCCATCTTCGGAAGCAGCCACATATACTGTAGTTAAGAGACACATGGTGAGCAGTTTGGGGTCCAATCAAGACCCCAAGGTTAGCACCCTCAATTGTATAAATAAAAATGGAGGATTCAAGTACAATGAGGAAAATACATCATTTTAAAATTTTTGATTGACAGACTTGTCAATCTTGTGCAAAGGAAACTTAGTAACTAACTCAATTTGCCAAATGTTTATGACTGCTTCCTATGTTTAGAGAAATAAAAAGTTGAAAAAGGCATATTTCACATAAGGAATTTAGGGAAGAAAAATGAATCTGGTTTATTATTATTATTATTTGAGACAGTCTCGCTCTGTTGCCCAGACTGAAGTGCAGTGGTGCCATCTGGGCTCACTGCAACCTCTGCTTCCCTGGTTCAAGCAATTCTCCTGCCTCAGCCTCCTGAGTAGTTGGGACTATAGGTGTGTTCCACCGTGACCGGCTTAATTTTTGTATTTTTAGTAGAGACTGGGTTTCACCATGTTGGCCAGGCTGGTCTCGAACTCCTGGCCTCAACTGATCCACCCGCTTCAGCCTCCCAAAGTGATGGGATTACAGGCGTGAGACACTGCACCCGGGAAAGATAGTGATTTCTTAATGCTTCTCTCTATTTATAGATCTATCTGTAGAACTATATAAATAGATCTATAGGTATATAATTTTTAATGCTTACCTCTATATATTTATAAATCCATAGGTGAATCCATTCACCTGTGGATATGTTTCTGCAAATATGCATGCTTTTACATGTATAGTAATGCTCTTATGTATATTTTCTCATATATATTTATTTTTATATATCTTATGTATATAATTAAAACTCAGATATAGGTGTATGTGTATATATAAATGTAAAATTTTATTTTATTTTATTTTATTTTATTTTTTTTTTTTGAGGCGGAGTCTCGCTCTGTCGCCCGGACTGGAGTGCAGTGGCCGGATCTCAGCTCACTGCAAGCTCCGCCTCCCGGGTTTACGCCATTCTCCTGCCTCAGCCTCCTCCGGAGTAGCTGGGACTACAGGCGCCCGCCACCTCGCCCGGCTAGTTTTTGTATTTTTAGTAGAGACGGGGTTTCACCGTGTTAGCCAGGGTGGTCTCGATCTCCTGACCTCGTGATCCGCCCGTCTCGGCCTCCCAAAGTGCTGGGATTACAGGCTTGAGCCACCGCGCCCGGCCTTTATTTTTTTTAATTGGGGATTAGACTAAGTAATATTACATAGGCAAATCCCTACTTAAAAATTTGTACTTGATATGAAATCTACAAATATAAGAATTATTCAAACATAATAAAAATATTACTCAGTCATCCTCAGGTATTTTTCATAGCTATTCCTCGAAAAAGAAAGAGTTTGTTAATCACTAGCATTTCATGATTGCAACATACAGTGAAGGGGAAAATTTTTTTAGGTAAGATTTCAGTATTTTTGATAAAAATCCATAAGAAGTTTACCTCAGTATACAATCACATGATTAGGTATACTGTCATTATTTGGGACATTTTAAAACAAAACCCTCACATTTGCCAACATTTTCTGAAGAGAAATTTAATGAACAATGGTGTTTCCTCATTACAGAATTATTTCTTTTTCTTGAAACAGTCTGTCTCTTTCACCAAACTGTGAGAGGAACTTACGTTTTATGGAGAAGAGAAAAATTCATAATTTTGTTTTCTCTTTCCCATAAACCAAAATGCCACCTAGGCAATGAAGCTTAGTTCTTCGAGAATTTGGGGGAGTGTGGCTGGAGGGTAAAGCACCAAACCCAAAGCACCTTTGTCATTTACTACCATAAGATGTAGTGAAGTCAGTTTGGGTCTGGTATGGTTTGAATGTGTCCCCTCCAAAATTCAGATGTTGCCAACGTGATGGTAGTAAGAGGTGAGGCCTTTAAGAGGTGATGAGGTCATGAGGATACCTTCCTCATGAATGGGATTCAGTTCTTTAAAAAGAGGTTTCACCCAGCATTTGACCCTGTTGTCTGTCTGCTTTCTGCCATGTGAAGACACAGAGTTCTCTCTTCAGAGGATGTGTCCCTCACCAGATAATGGAACCTACAGGTGCCTTACTCTTGGACTTCCCCGCCTCCAAGCTGTGAGGAAATAAATTTATATTGTTTATAAATTACCCAGGTTCAAGTATTTTGTTATAGCATCACACACATACTAAAACAATGCCTCTGAGACTTAGTTTTCTTGCATGTAAAATATGGATGCTAACCATGGCCCACTTGAGATAAAGCAGGTAAAAACTTTTTCAAACTACAGCTCTACATGAAGATTATATGTGAAAAGGACTGGCACAAAATCTTTAGCTAAGAATTTATATTTAGTTGATTAGTTATATGTAGTTGATTAGTTGAGAGGGGAGCAGAATATTGACTCAGGAAGTGTGTGTTTTGGTGCAAACACACTAGAGTCAGAGTCAAGTTTATCTCAAAAGCTTTTGAAGGTTGCCCTCCCCAGGCTCTCCCCCTTTTTTCAAGGACCTCACTTCCAGCTACCAGCTCTCTCCCTTGCTCATTCCGCTCCAGTGGCCTCCTTGCTGATTCTTGAAACTGTCATGTATGCTATGGCCTCAGGGCCTTTGCATTTGCTCTTTCCTTTTACTGGGAATACCCATTTTTAGCCATTCACAAGACTTGTCACCTGACCTCCCTCAGGTCATTATCTATGTGCCATTGCTCATGACTATCTAAAATCAGAAACTTTCCATCCCTTTCCACTTTATTTTCCTTTATACCACTCATTATGTCACTTCTATTACTTATTTTTGTTTGATAATTGTCTGCATTCTTTTGACTAGAATGTGTGCTCCAAAGGGCAACCAGTTTTGTCTATTGCATTTACTGTTGTGTCCCTAGATCAGCACCTGTCACATAGTAGCACTCTATATATGTATTTGTTGAATGAATGCTGGTGAATGTTCCCTTTTCTTACCACAGAAGCAGCAGCAAAGTACGCAGCCAAAGTTTCTGTTTGCCATCCATTCAATTTAATACTAAGAGATTTGTGCTTGACTGTCTTTGAAGAAATTAAAGAGAAGGCTAAAGAATGTTGTATGGGTCTGTTGTGAAAGCTATCACAAAAGGGTTGCAATTAAAAATAAAATTTGACAAGTGATTAGTCTACATTTCTTTTTAAGTCTACATTAGTTATCTTTTTTAATTTTGAGAAAGACATTACAGATTGGTTAAGATATTTCATCTCTGATTTAGCAAATGCATCCAATAGTAATTCCTGTATAAATGTTACTTTTTTCTACTCCTCTTCTCAAGATATATTGCTGGAAAATTTTGATGAATTTTGAGTCACACAAACCAAATTTTATAGTTTAGGATGCACATAAAATACTGAATCTAAGGGTAGCATTAAG
Organism: Piliocolobus tephrosceles; assembly: GCF_002776525.5. NCBI lineage: Eukaryota > Metazoa > Chordata > Mammalia > Primates > Cercopithecidae > Piliocolobus > Piliocolobus tephrosceles. The sequence continues at coordinate 49,423,652 of NC_045451.1, read as the reverse complement.
TTTTCTAACTATAAATGTTCCCATTAACATTTATTTAATGTTTTATTTTTTCTTGTGATTCAAATCTCTGATATATAACTTCTTTTACCACTTAACACATCATGATAGTTAATAGACACTAGGCAAAAACACTGACACCTCTTTATGGGGGAATTAACAAATACTACATTGATGATGCTAATGTATTTTCTCTGGTATTCAATGGGCTGTACAACTTCGCATTTAATAGTTCAATAGTATGACACAACAAACAAAATTCGGAGTGATAATAAGTACACTTATTTTGTCTCATATCTAGATACCCAGAGAGTGAGAGCCTTCAGATGTGGGTGAGTGATGCCATTAGAACCAAGATTTCTTCCATTCTTCAGCTCTATCATTCTCAGCACAAAACGCTTTTCTCATTAAGGTAATAGCTTTAAATCTAGCCCAAATATACTGCCACCTTCCTCCAACTAGTGTAAGAAATATTTTCTGTCCCATGTAGTTTACTTCTGATTAGAGTTGTACCTGGAAAGGTAGCCCTTCCAGATACTGAAAGCTGAGGATCCCTAGAGCAGAAGTCACAAGGAAGCAGCTTACATTACATCGAGGTGGAGAGTACGAGGAGTAGAGTTGGTCTGCCAGTGTTCAGATAGTGGCCCTACTACTCATTTGCCATGCTATCTTGAGTGATTACTTAATTTCTCTGTGTAAATTAAGGTAGATAACTGCCTTCCTTAAATACATTAAAATTATTTAAAACCATGTGTGGCATATGAAAACTGCTCAGTCATCATGAGTTTTCATGATTATCTCCCAGTTACAATAGATCTCCCAAGTTCAGTATCAAATTAGCTGTTATCTGGACAATACAGACAATAGCTCAGGCCCAAATTGTTACTTCTTTAATAATCTGGAGCTTTTAGGAATCTGGCATTTCGTTTGTTCAGTTTATCTGGGTAATACAATGTACCTTGTCATTGAGTTAGTGATGAGGTTAAAGTTATGGTATAAAGATGAATAGGTGTCTGGGAGATAAATGGATTGGAGTGATACCTAAAGAAACCACTGGGCAGTTAAGCACTATTCAACCCTATTACAAAGGCATGGCATGTGTGGATCCTATGGAGAGATTGTACTAGGAGGAAGCTTTATAATTTGATATTTCACAAGATAACCTGATTACATTTCTTGCATGTCCACAAACATATATGTGTATACTTTAATATTCATGTACATGTAGATACAAAGACAGAAAGAGACAGCTCATAAGACAAAAGGTATTATCCTTATAGATCTTGTCAGTCAAAGATCTGGAGAAAAGAACAGACTAAAATATTTGCACAAATACCTACAGAGCGATGAATGCTTTTGGACCAACCCTGGTCAAAGCAGCATGTTCTTGTTCATTCTTTTTTTCTTTTTAAAGTCCTCCACTTGCTGTTCTTGTCCCATAGGTAAAGAAGTGGAGTTGATTTCACAAATGACTACGGTTCTGATGTTTTTAAAGAGTTTCAGGAAAATAAGTGAATTCCTACCGAAGTTGACACTCAAGCTTTCTTGAGAACAAACCCTCTTGCCTACCTCTCTGATGTGGCAACTTTTTAAGCAGTTTTCCTTCCTTATGAAAGGAAAGGATTGTGTTATTATTAGCAGAATTATCAAGCGTCTCACTTCTTTGCTATAAGAAAAGAGAATAGGGTATTAATCCTGTAAATACCACATTGGTTTTTATTTTTAAAAAAGGTTCTTTCTTTTTTTAACATTGTGATGAGATCCTGATACATACAACCCTAAAATTATTCACATGCTGCTGCTGGGAAGTCCCCCGAAACCTAGGGCAGTGTGAAAATGAGAAGAAGGTAATATTTTTTTTAAAAGCAGGTGGTTGCATGTTTTAACCACCTTTGTTCTATGATCATGGAGAAAACACCCCTTCCACCTACCCCATATCCGCAAAGGATTCTAAGGAAACAGTTTTGAGTCCCTTCTAATAGGACAGCAGCTATTTAGGCCCTCTTCATTCATTTAAGGTGGATATTGACTACCTAGCAGGTCACAAAAGTGTGTTTAGTTTCACTCTGGGACAAAAAAAACGGGGAAAGTCAGTTACACTTTGTGTATGCGTTTTTGCGCATGTGCACAGAGTGTCATGCAACCTTAAGTGTGTGTGTGTGTGTATGTATGTATGTATAGAGATCAGATACAAATTTGCCATGGCTTTTGTTAATCAGCAAATAAGCTTTACCCATTTGGACATGCTATCAGAATTCTGAATTTCTGGTTAAAAATCTCTCTGCTTGAACATGTCTGTTGGAAATCACTGCCGTTGCTGTTGCCAGGGGTCATTAAATGTACAGGAGAGGAGGCAAGGAAGAGATGTTCTTCCTTGTCTTAAATGAGCATGGGTTAGTGCAGAACACTGGCGGATGAGCAAGTTATATACAATCCCAGGGACTCCAGTCCCCCTCCTGGGGACTGCGAAATTCTATGCCACTGTGAAGCAGCTTAGAAATGAGCCGACAAAGAAGTCCATTGACTTTAACGTGAATATGCTTGAATCACACAGAAGACAAGAATAAATCACCTTACAACTGCGTCTAGTGTAATTTTCCTGTCTCCTTCTAGTTCCCCAACCCCCACCCCTTTTGTTCTTTGTGGATGTTTTTGTTATCAGCAGCATCACTGAGAAGCTGCCTTTTTGGGATTTTTCTATGAGTGACTAGGGTGGGAGCTAGGTGCTGCTGCAGTATGAATCTTTTAAAAGCCGCCTAAGAAATATTTAAGACCCTGGTCTAGGAAGAACGGCTCTCCCAGGCATAATTTTTGGTGCTGGTTGCAGCAGGGAGCGTATGCTGGGAGGAAAGTATTATTTTTCTAAATGGAAGGTGTCAGATGGTCACGCAATGTGACTGCATGTTCGAGATCACTGCCTCCCATCTGCAATTTGTGACGTGTGAAAGATTCTGCCCAAATGTGCTCACCAACTGGAAATCCTCGGCACTTTTTTTCCTTATCAGGAGAGACCAAGATAACCAATGGTTTACAGATCAGGGATCCTATCAAATTAATATCACTGTAGGATAAAATCTGTTTTAAATACAACTCCTAAACTCCAGCAAAGTTAACTAGTACAAACAAGTTCATTCATCTGATTAAGAACCGCTGCTCAGGAAACAACAACAAAATGAAATCTGCTTATCACTGTCTCTCACTTCAAAATAGTCTTATGTTTATAGCTTTTGCAAATAGGCTGGATCCAAAAGATGATATATGTTTCCATGCTAATTAATGTAGACCAAATGACAGCATCCACCAGGACTGAAGTAAAGCATTTTCAAATCATTGTTGGTTTTTCCTTGTCTTATACTCCTCTGAGTCTTTTTCCAATTAAACACAGCAAAACCCAGAAAAAGCAGACTATTTAGCCATTGCCTAAGTAAGGGTTCCATGTTTTGAGTTGAGTTCGAACCTTCGAGTTCTGTTTATTCTTGGCTAGGCATAATTCCCAGCTTCTCAGATAAAAGGGTTGTAAAAAGGCTCATAAGGTGCTTCAGACATCAAACAGCTCATACAAAACAATATCTTGATGAGTTAAGTGCAAATGAATCAGAAACATAATGGGCTAAAATTTCCTTGTTGTGCACAGGGGTTGACATTTCAAGGAGAGAAGTGCTTGGCTCTGCAAAGCACACCTTGAGTTTTATCACCTTCGACCCTTGGGAAGGGAGTGTCTAGATTTGGCCTGACTGAGAGGTGGGCTTCGTTTGCTTTATTCTAAGCTGACAGAGTATGAAAAAGGGTGGGTCTTGCTCCAGTTTTTAGTTTCTCATCTGTATAAAATGGGGAAGGAGGAAGGGCTAAAAGAAAGAAATCCTCAGGCGAGTGCAAAAGCTGTATTCATTCCCAAATCATTTTATATTGTATATTTTGCATCACAAAGCTCTTCACAATCAGTGACAAAATATAGAGGGATTACAAATTCAAGAGATGGATCACCATCACTGTTTTGTGAAGCGGCATGCCACTGTTGGCTGCTGAGGGTACGTAGGAAATTACAAAGGGCTGAAATCCTCTGTGCTAAGACAGTGATCTGGAGTACAAAGGCATGGGCACGACACCTCCTCCCAAAAGAAGTGCCTGAAACTGCCCTTGAGGGGCAAAGAACAACGCGATCTGATTGCTTCTCACACAAACCATTGCCATATACTGAGGCCTGGCTGGTTCGCTTTAGGGGTGACCCAGGTAGGCTAAGTAAAAAGAACAGTGATGTGAAGAAGAATATGGCAAGACATTGGATTTTGTTGAAGGAAGAGAACATGCAGCTGAGAGGAGGCTGTTCCAGAATAATTTATCAGGGAATGAAGAATGAACAGAGGAAAATAGGTCTTTTACTCAATAATAGCCCTTTGCATTGATTCTTAGGGTTCCTTTATTAGTAATGTCCTCCTCTCTCTTCTCAGCAAATCCTGTCTAATCTTTAGAACTCAGTCAATCCATCCTTCTCTGTAAATGTTCCCGCATTGTTAGGAGCCTGAAATGAGTTGCACTCTTCCTTCTCTGAATTCACTTACCAAATATTGTTTCTGCAATCATTTTGGCAATTAACTGAAAGTCAATGACTTTTTAGTGGGTTTACATATTTCGTACATTTTTGTTGGTTTCTATTGAAATTGGAGGTTTCTTGAGGCAAGGTCTTAGCCTTAATTTTCTTTTATGTTTTTGTTGAAGTAGGGCAAAGATCCCAACTTTGCGCCCTAAGTCACTGCACTGTACTGTAGGTGAGTATCCCTGTGCCGCCTTTAGAGGCCAGGAAATCAATTCTGAGAGGCCATGTCTCATGTCCATGTCATAGCCTAAGTTGTGGAGCCAAGCTTGGCATCCTGACTGATGAAAAAGTTTTTTCTTAGATGATAAACATGGCAGATAGAAACTAAGTAATTGCTTTCTGTGCTTATAAAAAAATCAGGGAGATGTCTCAAGAGTATGTTCATTCTTTTGCTTCAGAGTGAGAGAATCCCTTACGTCTCTGTTCCCTAGAAGCTCTGTCTTTGCTTACTCCAGGAGGAGAGAAGGCATAGGTGGCCATTACACGGGTTTTGATGTGAATTGCTGGCCAAGGTACTTTGGAGTCTTGCTGTGGTAGTTTGGAGTTTGCTGTTAGAGGAGTGACGTAGCAGCCAGTATTTCCAATGGCTGTCGAAACAGAAATCAGTCTGTTGCTGGCTAAAGCTTACTCATTGCAGTTGTAGCACTCAGGATTTGTTCTTGAGGTTATGAGTGGCTCTCTACCCTGGCAGCATGTTAAAATCACTTTGGAGGCATTTAAGGGGGCAAAAAAATGCCTGAACCAGATTCCCAGGGATTTTGATATCCAATTGGTTTGTGGGGCACAGGCATCTGTTTTTCGTTTTTGTTTTCATTTTATAAGCTTCCTATTGCTTCTAATGGCACTCAGGGTTGAGGAACCACAAGAGACCATGCTGGAGACCTAGCAGGTGCAGTGAGTGAGCCATTAGAGGAAAATTTAGTGCTGGCAAAAAGAACCCTCTTACAGCCTCTTACTTCTCTTACATGAAGCAGTCACTGTCACACACACGTTCCCACTCTGCCCAATAATGCCTGTTAATCCTGGTCTGGAGCAAACACTTCTAAGTGGTAAGAACCTAAAAAATGCTTTTCCACTTTCATACTGTGATGCTTTTAGGGGGCTGCTGTTGCTGGTAATGTGATGTGTTATGTACTGGGCATATAATGAAGACAGTGGGGCAATCCACTAGATGTGAGTCTAAGCCATGGTCTGAATCTGAGAGCAGATTTTCCAGAGCCCCGTGTTCCAGAGCCCCGTGAAACAATGGGAGTGACTGTGTCTTCTCACCTATTGTCCTGGAGCCATTGCCCTTGCAGGTACCTGCCACATCCCTATGCTTCCTGGGCCCAAAGACATTCCAACCCATATTCCTGAACACTATGAAACTCAACATAGAGGATGTGCTGATATTTTAAACATGCAGAGCCTACCTCTATAAAGCTTACCACCTTCTCTGGTATGGAAGCAGTCTCAGCTTTGTCTGTGGCAGGTCTGTGACAGCACCACACCATGAAGAGGAAGGCCCACTCTGACTCCAAGCGGTCCCACCTCCCTGCTCATGGGAACTGCCAGATGTTTTATGTGTCTCTTTCTTTTCTTTTTCTGATAGTTTTTGATGGGTCCTATAAAGGGGACAGTGTTGAGGTGAGGGGAGGAGGCAGGAAGAGAAAAGGCCTTCTCAACCCCTCATTGGTATTCACCTGCTCAGCTGTTGCACATTCATCTTCTGGACACTTATTTATTTTGCTTCCTTCTTTCTGTCTCCTTGGAGATGCCAGTTCCTCTCTCCATAGGCATGCTGGTGGTAGCATTTGTTGGGCATGATCTAGAATCAGTACTTCCTTAAAGATTAGAGAAAGGCTGAGTAGTTAATAAGGAAGAGTCAAAACTATAGGGCAGAGAAGAGGGAAGGAAACAGGAGAGAAAGAGTAGGGGCTAGTAGGAGAGAATATACTAGCCACATGTTCTGTTTCTTTCAAATTTTCAAAGCTTTACTAGAACTTAAAATATTGGTATTTTCTACTCAGGAGGCTGATGTGGGAGAATTGCTTGAGCCTAGGAGTTCAAGGCTGCAGTGAACTGTGATGGCACCACCACACACCAGCCTGGGCACCAGAGTGAAACCCTGTTTTCAACAAGCAAAACAGAAAAGAAAAAAGAAACAAAAACAAAAACAAATATATAATTTGTACACACACACACACACATTCTTCTGTCTTTAGACCTTACCTCTTTTCATTTTAGGTTCCCTTTCTGAGAGATTTTATTTATTTGCCTACTTGATTGCTTCAATTGTTTTATTTTCTCCCTCTCAGGATATTCAAATACGTGTATATTTTGGTTTATAATTCCTTTCCTGAACTGTAGAGCTGTGTATTCATTCACCTGTCAACTGTATAACCCTGCTTGGATTTCTCAAGGCATCTCAAAGTTAGTATGTCAACAACTCATCTCAGAAACCTCCCCTCCCCACAGCCTGCTTCTCCAGCACACCCTTTCTCAGCTAATGGTGCCAGCCCAACCAGTTGATCAAGTTGGAAAGCACAGGTTTTTCTTAGCCTTCCCCCTCTCTGACCCCATGTCTACAACAAGTCAATTATTAAATCCTAATTCCGCTCCTTGAATGACTCTGAAATTCATCTGCATATCCTTTTTGGTTGTATATTTCAAAGGCCCTGTGGTAGACTGACTAGTGCCCTCCCGCAAATGTGTTCACATCCTAGTCCCCAGAACCTGTGACTATTTTACCTTCCATGGCAAGAGGGACTTTGCAGAAGTGATTAAGGATCCTGAGATGGAGAGATTGTTCTGGATCATCTTGAAGGGCCCAGTGTAATCACAAGGATCTTTATAAGAGAGAGTCAGCAGACTCAGAGAGAGAAGATGTGATGACAGAAACAGAGGCAGGAACCAATAGGAGGCTATGACCCACAGAATGCAGAAAGCCCCTAGAAGCTATACATGCAAAGAAATAGATTTTCCCACTTGAACTTCCAGAAAGAACTCAGTCTTCCTGACCCATTTTACACTTCTGACCTCCAGAACTGTAAGAGAATAAATGTATGTTGTTTTAAGCTCCTAGGTATGTGAAAATTTGTTACAGCAGTGTCAGAAAACTAATACAGGCCTCAACTGTTTTCCTTCTCTCCAGTTATGCAAACTTCTGGAAACTTCCTGCCACAGCAGTCAGAGGGAGTGTTCTAAAACACAAATCTGCTCATGGCTGTTTTAAATGTTGAGATGCCTTGTGCTAGAATAAATCTTTTTTTCTTATTTTTACCTCTTCCTTTTCCACTTTCTGGGATGTGACATGTACCAATAAAGCAATAGCATTGGGTGTTTTTCCTTAATCCTAAACTTCTTAAGACATGACACACCCAACCCCTTTGGGGCTAACCTTACCCCACCAACAAAATAGCATTTTTCCTAATGCCACTGCAAGTTGAGAAATGGAACCAGGAATTTTTATTGCAATGTCTAGGGAGATACTAGGCAGTCACTTGGGGCTTTATAAGTATTTGAGGCCAGACGTTTGAGGGTATCTTTCCTTTCTTCTACTCTTTCACTTACAAAGTGGAAGTGAACACTGAAGGAGCATAAGAGGTCCAGGAAACATGAAAGTTCGTGTCCAAGTAGGTGTAGGACCAAGAGATAAGTAACCTGGAAAATAATCTCTGTAGAGTTGAGAGGCTGGTGGGGAAGATAACTATTAAGAGATGACAGAAGGAATACTCTGTAGATTGCCACACAAGGGTAGAGCGTAACATAAATAATTGCCCTGAACATTTTTCTGATGGCCTGTATTCAATTGATAATAATAAAATCCCAGCACTTTGGGAGACCGAGGCGGGTGGATCACCTGAGGTTGGGAGTTCGAGACCAGCCTGACCAACATGAGAAACCCCGTCTCTACCAAAAATACAAAATTAGCCAGGCATAGTGGTGCATGCCTATAATCCTAGCTACTCGGGAGGCTGAGGCAGGAGAATCACTTGAGCCCAGGACGCAGAGGTTGCGGTGAGCCGAGATCATGCCACTGCACTCCAGCCTGGGCAACAAGAGCAAAACTCTGTCTCAAAAATAAATAAATAAATAAAATGTGGTGATGGATTTTTAAGATTCCATTTCCTCTTCCTTTAATGTGGTTAAGAGAGTATTGAATTCCAGACTAGGTGAAGGAGTACTTGAGCCCAGGATTTCAAAATCAGCCTGGGCAATATGGTGAGATCCCATCTTTACAAAAAAAAAAAAAAAAATTAACCAGGCATGGTGGCACACATCTGTAGTCCTAGCTATTTGGGAGGCTGAGGTGGCAAGATCAGTTGAGCCCAGGAAGTCAAGGCTACAGTGAGCAGTGATCTCATCACTGCACTCCAGCCTGGATGACAGAGTGATACCCTGTCTCAAAAAAAAAAAAAAAAAGGAGCATTGAAAGGAATCTTTCACTATTGTCCTCCAAAGTAAAATTCAACCTTGTACACACTTACCCCTACTGAGGCATTTGCCATATTGTATTATTGTATTATAATCACTTTTTTATTTCCTGTCATTTCCACTAGACTTTAAACACTCCTGAGGGTAGGGATTGTAGATTTTTCATTAAGCATCTAGCAAAGACCTATTACATAGGGATGTGCATTAAATATTTGCAGAGTGAATGCATGAATAAATTAATGAATGGAGCTCGGCCAGGCTATGGAAGGCAGGGAAGTTATGAGGGTAGGTTAGCGAAAGGTTTCTAATTTACTGAATAGAATGAGAGGAAAGGAGGCCAGCATTAACTGAGTTCCTAGAGTAACACACTCTGTACTTTGCACAAAGGATGAGATCTTGCCTTCAAAAGTTAAATACTTTGTTATTCTTCATTGTAATAACTGGAACCTCACCTGCATGCCTCTGTTTCATGTGTGTTGTGTTTCTCCTTTTAGTCAAATCAGTGTATTTGTCTGTTCTCATGCTGCTAATAAAGACATACCTGAGACTGGGCAATTTATAAAGGAAAGAGGTCTAATTGATTCACAGTTCAGCATGGCTGGGGAGGCCTCAGGAAACTTACAATTATGGTGGAAGGGGAAGCAAACGTGTCCTTCTTCACATGGCGGCAGGAGAGAGAAGTGCAGAGCAAAGTAGGGGAAAAGCCCCTTATAAAACCATCAGATCTCATGAGAACTCACTCACTCTTATGAGAACAGCATGGAGGCAACCATCCCCATGATTCAATTACCTCCCACTGGGTCCCTCCCACAATACATGGGGATTATGGGAATTACAATTCAAGATGAGAGTTGGGTGGGGACACAGCCAAACCATATTAATCAACAATTCAAGGGTAGGACTTTGTGCTTCATGCTGCTTTTGAAGGTCTACAGCAGTATTACCGTAGCTTGCTCATTGGATATGTACAATGATGGGTCATGGCTGATGCATTCAGGACCCAGTAAAGACCCTTAAACCAGCTCCTGTGCTGTGGAAGATCATCAATGTGCTAGTTTCCTCTTTTTAAACAATTCTTCTTTGAGACTGCCATATGTGAAACGTTTCTGCCCCTTAGAGTCATCGTTAAGATCACAGATCTTATAGTTTGTATTCAGTGAATTCCTGAAGTTCTTTTCTCATCGTTAGAAACAGTAACAAAACATATATCTAGCTTTTATGATTGCACATCCTTTTAAAATAAAAGTCTTTATGTATTTTTTTCTGGTGCCCCAAACATTGAGATACTCAGGGAATATTACTAACATCAGTAGTATGATATAGAGTGACTGTTGTGTTTCATACTGGTGAGTGCCTAAATGTACTGATTCCTGGTTTGGTTATATTTAACTGATATAGATTGAGGGCTCTGTCAAATTATATGAAGACTAATAATAGCAAGTTCCTGCTTCCTGGGTATTGTTTATGAGAAATATTAGAGAAGATATAAAGATTTGGATTTCATTCTTCATCAGGTGTGATATTGTCAGGAGATAAAGAATACTGTAGTTGGAAGAATCTTGCCCTAGAAGCACTGAGTTTTAGAACACCATCTACCACCATCCAGCTGTGCAACTTTGGGATAGCTATCACTTCTTTTCTCTTGTATTCAGTTTCCTCACAAATAAAATCAAAGTGCTGGGCTCTGTCTAATTCTAACATTTCATGATGAAGATAGTTTTAATTGAATACCTGTAATACTTGTCCTGTATTAAAGAGGCAAAAAAACTTCTGCATCAGATCCTTATGTCCACTGATGCCCTCTGAATAGACAATCCTAGAGACTAAAAGATAAGGGCCTTACAATTCTGAGGCCATCACATTCTCATGATAAAATTCGAAGCTATAATCCAAATAAATTCCTATAAATAGGAAAGGGCATCTACTCAAAGAACAAAGGAAAACTAATTTCTCAGAACTATTTCCTACAGCAATAGAACATTCTGGACTCAATTGGCTGTTGAGAACAGGCCATTAAATCTAAACAACAGATTTCCATGTGAATTAATACACAACTTCTGAGCTAATATGAACATGACAAGGACCTCCATATATTAGTTTACCCCTAAGACCCTGACTTTCTTAAACATTATTTAACAGATGCAAATTGGCAGTCTTATAATAATCTTAAACATAAATCTGCCATGAGTTTTTTTTGTTTTAAATCTTTTGGCGTTTGGCATTGTTGTTGATCCCAAAAGAAAGACATTGTTACATTTGTAAGTCAAGGTAAAGATTCAGAGAGCCCTCCAACACTCAGGGCAGATGGTGAGATGTCATGGCAAAGTCGATTCAACACCCACATGGATTAGGTTGGATAACGCTGAAACTCTATATGAGCTATCAAGAAGATAAGGGTGCTTGAAAACTGCTCAGTGAGAAAGAAAATGTCAACACACATTGAAAAGAGCATTTCAAGGTCTTCAGTGGAAATTATTTTATCAGTGGGAGTGTTTTCAACTCCATCCCACAACTCCCAATCAGTGGCAATCTCAAAATCCCTCCAACTCTTTATGAGGTGAGGAAAGCCATCAAGCAGATGAAAAACAACAAGGCATCTGGAGCTGATGGAATCCCTGCTGAAATCTTCAAATCGGCTGAGGAAAATGCACACTATGGCTCCTCGCTCTCATCTTGAAGCTTGAGAATGATGAAGAAATTCCAGATGACATCCGTGATGTTGCAGTTGTGACCATTTCAAAGCAAGGACACAAAGCTAATTGGAAAAAAAAAAAAAAAAACCAAAACACTCACCCTCTTCCCTCTCAGGAAACTTCTTGCTGAGGTGCTTCCTTCATCATGCTACTTTTTGAAAGGAAATAGAGATGCTAAAAATGTCAATTATTTAACTTCGGTAGTTTGGCAGGGGCATTTTTTTTTCTGATTTGGTTTGAATTACATGGAGAGCAAACAGTGCAAACCATTGCAGATACCCATTGCATGTTATTACTTCCCTATGTGTTTGATCACTCTTAGAAGATTCCAAGACAAAGCTTCCATTATTCATCTTTGTATCTCCAGAGCCTGGCACATGGTAGGTGCTCAATAGATCGTTAATAAATTAATAAATTACTTGAACATGACTTAGTAACTTGGATGTTAATAAGAGTAAGACTAAGAGTAAGGCATAATATTGAATAGATAAATAAGCAATAAGGCAGCCATATGGCCTCAGGCTCCTCTGGCCATGCTGTCAGAATGGGAGCATAGAAGATGGGGTCAGATCTCACACCTTCATTCATGGCCACTTCCTTAATTATGCACATGAGTGAGGGCAGTTGGTAGAGAAGACAGGAGAGACAGGAGAGTGTGAGGCTGGCAAAGGACGGGAAAACAGACCTAAGGAAGCAGGAACATCAACCTTTCCTTTGGTTGTTGTTGACCTAGTTTCCGATCAGAATTGCACAGTGAGCTACCTCAGGGTCATAATGAGCATAGCACTCCCATTGTGCAAATGAGCGAGCTGAGATGCAGAGGATAATTGACTGGTCATTCCCCAAACTGGAGCCAACTCTGATTTGGCTATAAAGTTTGCATCTCCCTGCCCTGCACTGAAGCCAGAAGGCCAAACAGAACTGTCCCACAGAAGCTATGTGGGGGCTGGGGCAGGGACAATGTGGGTCCTCTCTCTGCTCCGTAGGCACAGAGATAATACAGTACACTATGTTAATTAACACTTAAAGCTGATACAGACTAAAATAAACAAATGTGCACCCATTCTGGTTCCACTTCTAAGACCTCATCCCGAGACCATAACACAGTTTGTTTTACAGCTTCCCTGGTCACGTGAGAGCCAGCATAATGAAACCGCTCTAATCTCTATTTTTCTAAAGTCTGTGTAGATACAGATGGCTCTGTTTTGGTCTCTGGGTTTTATTCTTATTTTGCCACAATTTTAACCTTTTATGTATCTCTTTCTGTGAGATATTCTCACTGTTTCCTCACTGCCTAGAGGCTCTGAGAGGCCCTTCATTTTCATTTTTCCAACCATCGTATCATATTGTTCTTCAGCATATTTGGGATTTTTAAATAACAAGACTTAGTGCCATTCTTGCTAGAGAATTCTGATATATAGGGATGCCATTCTGTGATTCATGAGAAAGTTTATTTCAGCTTCATTTTTTAACAACAGAAGTTGAAGAATAGATGTTTAATTTTCAAAGTATCCATAATCACGTGTGCCTGGAAGGCCATGAGGAACAGAGAAAGGACTTGGGAAGCTATAACGTCTCATGAGTATGTTTTATGCTTGCGGGAAGAAAAGAGACTAGAAAGGAAATAAGAGCACAAAATAAAGAGAGCTGGATAAGATACACGTTCTGAAAGAGAAAAAATTCAGGACTTTGTTGAGCCTCACATGCAGAGTCAAATTCAGAAAAAAATAGCAACGTATTAACAGCTCACAAAGCACAATACTCAGTCTCATAAATTCGGCACATTCTGGGTACCAGCTTCCAGCTTCCAGCTTCCAGTTGCAATAAGAGAATTGCCAAGTAGAAAAATGACCAAAGCATCCCCCACATGTTTGCATAAGTGAGGTAAGCAGCTCAGAGGAGGGATTTAAAAGAAGACTCTGCATTGTTCGTGAAGTCATTCAAGCAGAAGGAGGGTGGAATTCCATCTGTTCAGTTCAGTTTGGTTCAATGAACTGGGTCACTTTTAATGGTTCACTAAATTCTGACTATCTAAAAATTACAGTTAATGTGTTTTAAAAATCTTGAGCTGCATGACAAGAGCACCTTATTACTTGTTCTTCCTTGCCCTTGGGTTTATCACCTCTGAGATTGGGTAAATTGGAGTGCCTTTCATGAGATGGGCAAACTGGGTTGCTGTATCCAGCATCAGATGCCTACCAATAGCTCTGCATTAAAAATGACAAACAAAATGCTTTTATATCCCCTACTTCCTGATCCTCTCCCTGACTGGAGTTTTGAGGCTGGAGTGACTATTTCTCCCTTATGTGAGATTGATCTGGGAGCATCTCTGAGGTAGATGAAGGAGACTAGCATAGAACTAGAAAGCAGAAAAACTATTGTAGAAAAATAATTACATGAGAGAAAAATCATAATTCATGCTTCAGGGGAGAGTTTGAAAGTCTCAAAGCACAGGAAGCTCCAGGGAAGTGTTTCTGGCTTTAGGCTTTTTGAGGAGGTGATCTGTACCCAATTTCATGTGATTAAACATTTCCCCAGCTTCCTAAGGATCAGGGTTACTTTCAAAGGTAAACCTAAGAAACTAAAAGAATTGTGTTCCCTGATTTGGAACAAGTGTGTTGGTTTTTCTCTGCACAGCAAAACAAACCTTTTGTCACAACATGGAGATGCTTTTTCATCGTGGCATTATTAAGGGGGAAGTGATATTGAGCTATGGATGAAACACCTTTATAGAAAAGATGAAACTGTCAGGAATCAGCATGAGAGAAAGGGAGATTTGTTCCAAAATTGAATTTAGGCATCCTTGATCTTATTTTCCATGACATCTTTGCCTGTTAAAAATATGCCTATTCCTCCTGGATACTGACCAACATGGCCTCTTGTTGCAAAGTGCTGCTTGATATGTCAGTAGGACATCTCATCGTGATGGACGAGAGCATCAGAGTTGAAAGCAACACCTGAAGCTTTCAAATAGGAAATAACACAAGATCAGCCCAAGGACACCTGCAAATTTAAAAACGACACCTCTTCCAAAGACGGTTTAAAAAATAAATAATCATACCAGAATTGGGACTATGGCTACTGAATAGTGATGAAGATGATCAACTAAATCATTAATGCTGAGGGATGTTTACTTTTCTACTCAGACCTAGCTAGCTAGCTCAGAATTACTTGTTCAAGTTGAAATTCGATTTTAGGAGGGCTAGATAAATGTAAGACTAGAGGAAGCCATCCTTATTTGGTTCTTAATGGCACAGTGTCTTTCTGAAGCATTACAAGTTGTATTCTTTTGTTCATTCAATAAGCACAAAAGCAGGTAGAGAGCTGCAGATGAGGACACTTCTCCTTCAGGCTTGTATTTGCACAGGGTGGAGTCACACAATGATTTGGGGAAGGGACTGCCCCCACCTCTGGCCTTCCTTTGTACAGTTTTCACACCTGCCAGCGTGGGAGGGTATGCCTCTGTCCGCCTACAGATGGTCTATCAACAGGGGTCAGAGCAGCTCTCAGTTCTGGACCAGGACTATGAATTAATGTAGTTTCCCTCCAGCAAATTTTCTTCCATGGGCCCCATTGGGGCCACTAGTGGTGGAAGACATGGTCTGAAGAATCTCTCTCCTTTGACCTAATTACTTCTTTTCTAGTCTCCCCAGCTCTGTCCCTGCCAGATGTAACCCATTTCCTAAACTTCTGTCATGGGGGTCTTTCCCAAACATTGCTGTGATGGAATCCCTCCCTTGCTTACAAGTCTCTTGAGCTCCCCTTAAGATAAAGAATAATCTCCTTAGCAGATATGTGTATCTTTTTATCACATTATTCCAAGGGTCTTTACAGACTCATTATCATTTGTTGAGTTTTTTTTTTTTTTTTTTTTTTTTTTTTTTTTTTTTTGAGACGGAGTCTCGCTCTGTGGCCCAGGCTGGAGTGCAGTGGCCGGATCTCAGCTCACTGCAAGCTCCGCCTCCCGAGTTCCCGCCATTCTCCTGCCTCAGCCTCCCAAGTAGCTGGGACTACAGGCGCCGCCACCTCGCCCGGCTAGTTTTTTGTATTGTTAGTAGAGACGGGGTTTCACCGTGTTAGCCAGGATGGTCTCGATCTCCTGACCTCGCGATCCGCCCGTCTCGGCCTCCCAAAGTGCTGGGATTACAGGCTTGAGCCACCGCGCCCGGCCCATTTGTTGAGTTTTTTGCTCATCCTTCAAGGATTGGCTCTAAAGCCTCCTCTGTTGAAGACTTTGATTACTCAACCCATCCATCCTCTTCCCTACCATGGCCACCTCCATTGGAGCAGTTGTTGCAGGGTATTGCAATGATATATCCATCTTTCTTTCTGTTTTCCCATCCAGGCTGTGTAGCAATCAAAAACAGGAATGTATTCATGCCTAGTGCAATGTTGAATACTTGTTAAAAATATGTTTAATTGGATGGGAATATCTGCTTTCTATGTTATTTTTTTCAATCTGTTTTCTACTCTAGCTACCAATTTAATATAGTTCTAGGGTATTATTCCCATTTCTGTTACTTTCCTTCTTAATATTTATGAATATGTTTGTTTGAACATATACTTGTTTATTGGTATTCTCTATCAGTAAAAGAAAAACTCCGTAAAGGCAAAGACATAATCTCATTTTGTTTACACTGTGTCTCCTATTCCTATCTTTGTGCCTTCTTAGTAAATATTTGCTTAATCAAATAAGGAATTAATTAATAAATTCTTCAGCACAAGATGTTGTGTTATAGATACCTCACTTTCCAATTCTTTAGGCAATGACCAAATATATTGCTTTTCCCTTTATTTACTTTCTTCTTGATTTTAATAATTCTTTTCTACAGCTTCCCCACTGTTTAAAACTAAAAAATCTTGCATCAAGGGAAGGAAGGAAAATGAGTGGGAAATTCACAAAGAAACCCTTTTACATGTTGACTATGGAATCCTTTTATAAATGGCTGAGTTCCCTCAATTCATGCACCAGTGATTACCTCTTCTTCGTTCTTCTTTTTCCTACTCAGAGGTCGGCCTGAATCTGCTGGTTAAGCCGCCTCCAATACAAAGGGGAATTAATATTGTAGGACATTTAGAATTTGGTGTCCCTTCCACTGTGATGTTTTAGAAAATCAAGGTAGTTTTGTCCCTGACCATAAGTTGAAATCTTAATATATTTGAACTTAAACTCATCACGGCCTGAGCCTATCATATGAACTATTATCTAATGCTACTGTGAAAAGTGACACTCTATGGCAAACAGGGGACCAAAATTGTTGCCCTCCACTTTAGTCCTACATTATATTACTGAGTTTAAGTCATAAGAGTTAGGGGCCAAAAATGAAGGAGAGGTGTGTGTGTGTGTGCATGTATGTGTGTGTGAGTGTGTGACTTCTTGTGTGTCCAGGGATGCTCTGAGTTAGGTGAGTGGCCTAATCAATCATGGCATCTCACAGGCACTTGAAAGTATAATTTGTGGAAATCCTGGTGAGTGAACATGCCACTAGAAGGAAGGGCAACATAACAATCATGGTTGTCCCCAGTAATTTTGTCCCCTCTGAGTTTCAACAGCCCTCTCTTGGCTCTTCAGATAATGAGGTCTGCCACCAATACACCAACTATCAGGTGCTGAAACAACTCAAACCAGGAAGTATAAAGACATAGATATATCTCATTTAATGCTGAAACCTTTAACTTTTATGAGCTCAGTTTCCTCAACAAAAATAACTGGAGAGCTGTAGTGAGTACAACATGGGTTGTTGAGAGGATTCAGTGATATGTAAAGTGCTCAGCACCAGCGTCTGGTACATTTCAAGTAAAGTGCAGTGGCTGTTATCACTATTACTACTAGTCCTGAGGTTAGAATAAACCTGCTCTATCTTTCTCTCCGCTTTGCATGTTGTCTCATTAATAACAGACAAACATTAGACTCCAGCGTTTAAGCCATTCACCTGTGGCTAAGAGCACAGATTCTAGAACCAGGCTACTTGGGTTTGAATCCCAGCTCCTCAACTTACTGGGCAGGTAACTTTGGTTGAATTATTTAGCCTCTTCATGCCTCTGTAGTCTTACCTGTGAAACAAGGATAAAGACTGCTCTATTTCCTTGGTATATGGTCAGCATTCACTTATTTAAAGAACTTGGGATAGTATACGTGGTTAACATGTAGTACTTGATAGATCTTTGCAGATTGTCTCTTTTGACCTTATCTCCTGGGTCAAAACTTTAAAGTCTTTTTGCTCAGTCATGGCTGGCATGGATGCTGGATCCAGCAATGCGTACTGCTCACCTCAGACGAACTCCTACGACTGGTGGAACTCTTGGTCTTTTCAAAATTTATTTCCTAATATTTTCCTTGCCTGTGGGCCCAGGAACAGCCCTTCTGGCTCTAGGCTTCACTTAACTTCTGCAGCTGGAACCTGTCCTCTTCCCCTACTCTTTCAGGGAGATCCTCTATTGTGCTGTATGCCATCAACAACTGAAGGAAATGGAAGCCAGCTAAAATGCATTGAAAACCTGGTATGCCAGATATTTATAGTTACATGTATTAAATTTCACAGTAACTATGAAAAATAAGTTTTATTCTAGTTTGTCAGATATGGAAACTAAGTCTCACAAAGGCTGAGTAATTTGCCCTAAGTCATGTAGTAAGCAAGTGGTAGAGAGGGAATGTAAACTCAGGTCTGTTTAACTTTCAAAAACTGTGCTTGCTTCTTCCCTTATATCATGTTGTCCCATTATTTTGTAAAAATGATCATAAAAATACATATTAAATTTGAGTATCCTATTTTAATTTTACATGGTTTATATGTGATCCTTCTGGAGGTGAAGATTATGGATGGGATGGAGAGGAGTGATACTACCATGAATTGAATAGTTTCTCTTTCTCTCTTCCTCTCTTTCTCAATCTCTCTCTCTCATACACACACACACCACATACACATTTACTTTACTTTATCTATATGTTTATTTATCTACCCATCTACCTATCATGTCTATGTATACATATTCATATATGTGCATTTATTAAATGCCATCAAATATTGATTGAGAATTTATTTTATGTAAAGCCAATAAAACTTTCTTCTTTACATTTTTCATTGTAACAGAAACTTTAAAAGTCTATTGTTGCTTTGGAATAGTCAGTGATTAGAATCGAGCAGGGCCTGTCATTAGGCAAAGTCTCACTTCTGTACTTGCTTTCTGGGCTATTGCCCAAGCCTAAGCTCACCCTGCAGTAGGGTATTTTCTCCTTGAGAGCTATTCTGCCACAGCCTGTGTTCCCACAAGGGCTGGTGGAGGGAAAGCACCTCTCCACTCAGCATTGCAAGTTGCCTAATGAACTTCTCACTGAATTCTTGTTTCAAATTTGAGAGATGGTTCTAATCTCTACTGATTTGCGAAGCTGAGACGAACTGATGAATACCTCCGATGTTAGTTATTTCTGCCAAATTTTCTCATTGGTTAAATTTCAAGTGATGTCTACAAGGTCTGATATGGTTTGGATCTGTGTCCCTGCCCAAATCTCATGTTGAAATGTAATCCCCAATGCTGGAGAGGGGGCCTGATGGGAGGTGATTGGATTATGGGGGGCAGTTTTTCATGAATGGTTTAGCACCATACCCCTAGTACTGTTCTCATGAGAGAGTTCTCATAAGATCTGGTTGTTTAAAAGTGTGTAGCACCTCTCTCCCCCCATCTCTTGCTCCTGCTCTGACCATGTAAGACGTGCTTGCTTCCCCTTTGCCTTCTGCCATGACTGAAAGTTTCCTGAGGCCTCCAAAGAAGCTAAGAAGATGCCAGCATTATGCTTCCTATACAGCCTGCAGAACCATGAGCCAATGAAACCTCTCTTCTTTATATATTACCCAGTCTCAGTTATTTCTTTATAGCAATGCAAGAATGGACTGATACAAGTTCCCACTTATTCAAAGAACTCAATTATATGTTTGCCATGATACCCTTTCCTCTATTGGGTCAGTTGCTTAAGTTTCTATCTTTTCTTCTAAATATAGCTGAAAATTATTTAAACATCACATGGAAACTACGTTAATATGTTATTTGTAAGGATTGCATGTGAATATGAAATCTCAGAGGACAGGATGAAAAAAACCAGAAGATACTCTTGGTCTTTCAGGGCTGAATGGCAACCTAGAGGCCCAGCTACAGATGAAGCCTGCTATTTGAAAACTGGAAGTTAGTTATGGTCATTATCACCCCTGCATCTTCTTACAGATTGTCAATTTCCCCAAATGCTAAGTTGAACACCTAACTGCCTGAAATGGGTTTTAGAATAGTGAACAAAAATGTTTGTGTGTGTGAGAGTGTGTACATGCATACATATATAATGATAATTTCAAAGTGGAATGGCTATGATTGGTTGCAGGAGCCCTTAATAAGTACACTAATTCCCCAGGCCCCACACACACTATTTTTTTCTGGAAGGCCATTAAAAATAGGAAAAGCCAGTGAGGGGAGGTTCACAATACACCAGCAGTAAACACAAGCAGGGCCTCTGCAGTATTTGGGCCTCTTTTCTCTGAATAGTGCCTTCTTCTTTTATCTCTTTCACTTGTAAACTGTCTAGGCTAAGTATAAAACAAATGAAGAGGGAGAGGACAAAAGATCAGTAAAGAAAAAGTTTGAGCAAGACCAGTAATTGAAAGCAGGCAAATAGTGGTGGAATGGATGGACAGGGGAGAGCGAGAGTGGGGAGTTGTAGAGAAGGTTGAGAGGATGGGAAGGGACCCCATATTGAAATAGGATTAATCTGATAGTATCTAGTAAATGTCAAGATGTTGGGAACAAATCCACACATGAAAAGTTTTTTCGTTTTTTCTTTTTCTTTTTTTTTTTGAGATGGAGTCTTGCTCTGCTGCCCAGGCTGGAGTGCAGTGGCTCAATCTCAGCTCACTGCAACCTCCGACTCCCAGGCTCCAGCGATTTTCCTGCCTCACCCTCCTGAGTAGCTGGGATTACATGGTGTGCCACCATGGAGGTTTAATTTTTGTATTGTCTGTAGAGAAAGGGTTTCACCATGTTAGCCAGGCTGGTCTCGAACTCCTGGCCTTAGGTGATCTTCCTGCCTCAGCCTCCCAAAGTGTTGGGATTACAGGCATGAGCCACCGAGCCTGGCCCCACATGAAGGATTTTTTAAAAACATAAATATTTTATAAAATTGCAAGTGGAGAAGGAAGGTAATTAGAAGATAGTATCTGGCAAGGGAAATTGGAGTAAGTAAACAAGAGAACCACAGTATCCGATACTGACACTTCATCCTCGTAGTCTAAGCTCAACTCTGTGTGTGCATTTGGTTCCATTGTCTAAAGGGAAAAATGTAAATTCATGTTATGTGTATATTGTCATGTATTAGCTTTGAGATAAAAAAATCACTCATAATTTTTTTTTATTTTCCTTTTCTTTTGAGATGGAATGTCACTCTGTCACCTAGGCTGGAGTGCAGGGGTGCAGTCTTAGCTCACTGCAACCTCCGCCTCCCAGGTTCAAGTGATTCTCCTGCCTCAGCCTCCAGAGTAGCTGGAATTACAGGTGTGTACCACCATCCCCAACTAATTTTTGTGTTTTTCAGTAGAGACAGGGT
Organism: Piliocolobus tephrosceles; assembly: GCF_002776525.5. Taxonomy (NCBI): domain Eukaryota; kingdom Metazoa; phylum Chordata; class Mammalia; order Primates; family Cercopithecidae; genus Piliocolobus; species Piliocolobus tephrosceles. The sequence continues at coordinate 49,402,369 of NC_045451.1, read as the reverse complement.
TTTGCCATGTTGGCCAGGCTGGTCTCAAACTCCTGACCTCAGGTGATCTGTCTGCCTCAGCCTCGCAAAGTGTTGGGATTTCAGGCATGAGCCACCACGCCCAGCCAAAAAACCACTCTTATCTATTGTTATGCCAAAAGCTCTACAGAACCCTTAACTGGGTCAGAATCCTCTATTTTTGTTTCTATGAGTAATATTTGTTAACAATAAAATCATGTCACAGAATATCTTGTGTGGAAATGAGCAGCTTCACTCTTGAGTGACAGATACCCTGTCTAAATACCAAGAATGATACTACTTATTCAAGGTTATAAACGGAGGAAGGTCATCAAGAGTGGAAGTGTCATATCCTGGAGGAAGAGGCAAGCTAGTTTCCCTGTCACTGTATTTGGATTCCTCGAAGTGAAACATGATAAGGTTTATACGGGTTTTTGTTGATTTGCTTTTCATAGATTTTATTCTTTGTCTTTAGCTGTAGGTTTATCCCTGTCTCTGCAGCTGCAATTGTGACTTTCCTAGAAAAAACAAAACAAAACAAAACAAAAACGGCAAAAGGACAGTTCTTTTCCTATTAGGAAGTAGAAAATTTGATAGCTTCTGAAAATAAATGCCTGTATTCCATTTTCTGGCAGGACGCTGTGGTTCATCTTCTGCCTGGGAACTGGATAAAAACGTCAATGAATTCCCCAAAGGTCAGAATTTCAGAACTGTTGCCACAACTGTCTTGTCACCAAGTAGTCACCATGCTCTCACTCACTCTCTTTTTTTTAAGAGGCCTGGTCATGTCCGGGGGAATGCCAGGTACATTTTTCTTAATGTTTGAGCACAAGTTACATATAACAACCTAACAACACAATACTGCCTCTTTAATGCTAATCTATTCCTTGCAATCTACTAGATACATGTAGAATCATTGGTGTGTATCAAGAGAGCAAAATCAGATTCTGAAAATATCTGAAAGGATGCACTAGAGTGTACATAATAATGTATTTTAATCTGCCAGGCCTTAAAATTAATCATGAATTCCCACAGAGATTTTAATAATTTTGAGATGACTTTTTTTTTTTTTTTTTTCTTCATAGAGTAATTTTTTTGGAAAGGACTTTTAAAATTGCTGAAAGAGGGTAAAAAAAAAAAAAAAAAAAAAAAATAGGTGGGGGAGGGGGAAGCAGGGGCGGTTTCTTGTTTACCATCTTAGAGGAGATGTGTTTACCAGGGGAACATGTTTTCTTTTGCTCCTAACTAAAAAGCAAAGGTAGGTGTTTCAAATAAAGGCTTTATCACTCCATAAAAGCTGACAAGTCTCGGGAAGTTTATTAGGGGTAATAATGTGCATTTGTTAAGCAGTGGGAATAGTCCTGAAGCAAAGAGGTCCACTCTGGCAAGGGGGTGGACACCTCGGCAGCATTACAGAACTTGGCTGCCGGCAGTTTTCAGAGTTGCACGGGAGGAAAACCTTGGTGATCAAACTACAATAGGCTCTAGAAAGGGTGACCATATTATTTATTGTTTAAACTGGGACTTTTGAGAGGGAAAATAAAAGTAAATAATTACCCTGGGATATATGCTTACTTTCAGTTCAAGGGCAGGTAGCAAAGGTCTGGATCTCAGGTTTCCAGTTTAGCAGTGGCCCCTGCCTTTCAAAGAGGGGTGGCCATGTGTGCTTCCCTTACTGCCGTAAGATGCGAGGCCCATAAACTGTTTAGACTCTTCAAAATTTATCCTACAATGGTGTTATGTAAAATTATAAATACATAGCATTTTTCCTGAATAATAAACAACTAAAAATATTATGACCTAGATTGATGATTTTTCAGGGATATCCAGGGTACCAGAAAAAAAAAATACATTCCTAGAGGTATGTTGAACTTTCTATATCTTTTTAAGTCTCCACAAAATACCCTATTACACGATAAAAAAATGTGTACACATGGACATACAGAGTAGACTGATAGACAATGGAAGCTTAGAAGGGTGAGGAGGTGAGAGGCGGGTGGATGATGAGAAATGACTTAGTGGGTACCATGTATAGTATTCAGGAAATGGGTACGCTAAAAGCCTTGACTTGACCACTACCCAATCTATGCCGGTAACAAAATGGCACTAGTAACCCACACATTGATACAAATAAAAGATAAAATAAAATACCCCATTACAGTGTCTGGCTACAAGGAGAAGGGAATTTTTCTTGTGATCCACCAAGTTTTAGGTAACTCTCCCTGAAATGCAGCTGTCATAACATGTCTTTGTCTCTTTTCTACCCATCCGTTTAAAACAAGTGTACTTAATTGGACACTTAAGTGTGTATTTAATTTCCTTCAGTCCCCATGTCCAGATTTTTCTAAGGGTTGAAGTAGAGCATATTTGTTAGAAGTAGGTGAAGTGCTATGATCGATCTTATTACTTTGGAAGGATCAACATATTTTTATTGGCCAGTGTATATGTGAAGTGTGCTTGGAGATTTTAAGTGCAGTAATGGGAAATTGTACATAGGAGAAGGAGATAGAGACATGATAAGGTCCAGGGAAGAAATGTTTGATTATAAAGGGAGAAAAGATTATTTTACTTGAGTTACATTACCTTCAAATAATTCGCAGTTTTGGTAGAGTCAGGAATCTCACTAGTGTGTGTGCTCCTTTAAGAAATGATTTTATTGTTCTTTGGGTTGGCTAGTGGAATAAAATTGGAGATATTCATTTAGCCTAGCCTACACTTTCCTTCCAGATTTCCCACCTTCCACTATCCCATTGAATCAGTGATATTCATTGCCTTAAGGGACAGTTATTGAATGGAATACAGGATACAAAAGATCAGAGAAGGTGAAAAAAAAAAACACAAATCCCTGGCTTTGAGTTTCAAAAAAGGCCTCTGGAAATTCCCAGTAGAGGAAATGGCCTTGGGAGCAAATCTTTTCATCTTACGAGGAGCAGACATTTTGGAATAAAAGGCTAAATCCCCAGCTCAGCATCCATTTATTCCTTAACTAGCAGTGCTTCCCAAACTGGAAGGGGCACAGGAAGCACCGAAGAGCATTGTTAATGCACAGCTTCCTATTGGTCCTGAGTGTCTGCATTTCTAATAAGCTTGAAAATACTGCAAACTGGTCCCTGGTTTACATTTTAAATAACAAAGCCTAAAATAATAGTTTGGAAAATGAACAAGTGAAAAATCTGATTAATCAGACTAGAAATGATATTCTGTTTGGGAAGAGTTGCTTTGAGAGCTTAGCTTGTCCCTATGAAGAGCGGTAAGAGAAGTCCCTATAATAGGGGCTTTTGGCTGCTATGGTGTGGGGCCTACCAAGAAGCGGCTATGACAGCAACCAGGCAGAGCCTCTTTGGGAAGTCCTCTTGGGCACAGTGCAACAGCAGTGGACGCAAAGAAATGGCTGCTGGGAACTGTACAAAAGTCCTGAGCTGGCATCTTTCCTATGCCTGAAGCCACCCACAGAGGTGGGAGAGCATCCCTAAATTTCTGTGCTTCCTGAGAGGGGTGTGGAATGCTTCCTAGCGGGCTAGTGAAAGTGGCGGACGAGCCCTGGGGTTGCGATGCTGGGATGCAGAGTGACTAGCAGAACCTGAGCAGCAGGGGCCACGTGGATACCTGAGTTTTTCCAGGTAACAAAATCAGAGCAAAATGACCAAAGGCAAGACAAAGGAGTCACTTCCCATCAAGAGTCTCATCTCATTGCAAGGATGGAGGATGCCTACACGCCCTCCTGGAATGTTAATATCACTCCAGGGAGAAAAGGAGCATTGATAGGCCTATAAATGGACTGAGCTTGCCTGAAAGAGACTGAGACAGCCCTGAGGTGACTGAAAATAAGCCCTATGTTTATCTGAGCTAAAGTAATTTCCTTCATTAGGTGAAACATGGGCTTAAAATGGGAATTAAGGTAATGCATATGTTAATCAGTTCAGCTGAGCATTCCACAATGTAGACATATTTTAAAACTTCATTGTACATGATAAATACATGCAATTTTTGTTTGTCAATGAAAAAATAAAAGATTAAAAATGGGGATTGCATGGACATTTAGAAAAGAATTTAAAAAGTTCCATATTTTACATACCTGAATATTAACTTAGGAAATATCTGACCTACTGCATTGGAATTCTTATTATTTAGCATATTGCTCATTGTTTAGTAGGCACCTAGTAAATATCATTTCATTGAATAAATAAAATGAAAACAACTCAGTTTCTCGAAAACAAACAAAAAATGGCAAAACAAAACGAAAGCCTCAATAACAAGTACATGAAGGTCAAGTTTAATACTGTCTTAAAGATTAAAAAAAAAAAAAAACCTTTTAGGAAAGTGTTGATTAACCAATGCCAAGCCTCACTAGAGACAGAAAAATAATAAAGAAGCTTGAAGCTTGGCACAAACTGAGTACATCTTAAAAATGCAGGTGCTATTGTGGTGTGCTCAGCAAAGGAGGATGTGATTCCAGAATTTCTGGAGATCTTTGAAAGTGGACTAGATAAGATAAATGTAGTTCTGCGGCCAGGCGCGGTGGCTCAAGCCTGTAATCCCAGCACCTTGGGAGGCCGAGACGGGCGGATCACGAGGTCAGGAGATCAAGACCATCCTGGCTAACACGGTGAAACCCCGTCTCTACTAAAAAGTACAAAAATCTAGCCAGGCGAGGCAGCGGATGCCTGTAGTCCCAGCTACTCGGGAGGCTGAGGCAGGAGAATGGCGTAAACCCAGGAGGCGGAGCTTGCAGTGAGCTGAGATCCGGCCACTGCACTCCAACCTGGACGACAGAGCGAGACTCCGTCTCAAAAAAAAAAAAAAAAAAAAAAGTAGTTCTCTTAGAAACAGGAAAATGATGATAATTTCTTTGTTTCTTTTTCTCAAAAAATATAGTTTCAGTTCAGCAATATAGTTTTAAATCTAATCAGAGGTCAATTTTGTCCTCACTTTGGTAGTCCTGGTTTATTAATACATTCATAGCAGATATTTTAGGACCAGATCTGCAGTTCTCACTCGCACATTTTAATTTTTGATCAATATTGTGTGTTTGATAAGAGACTTGGCATATAGAGCTAAAACTGCCACATGCCCTGTAGGGAGCCTTTTATTTCTGGTGACACATATTGGAGTTATTCTTCTTCGTTCGTATGATTTACCTTCAAAAATCTATTGAATGTGCCCCCAGAGAAGTGCGGATAGCTGTTTTAATAATCGTATTGGTATTCGGGTGGAATGGAGTGGGTAGAACTGAAAGAACTTGCAGGGAATATTGTTCCTAGAATCTGTGGTTCCACCAGCCTGCATATAATAGTTAAAGTGCAGTAACACAGCTAGAGTTTGAGGAATAAAGTTAGCAGTTGCACTCTTGTAAATATTGGTCTTTCACCTCCTTCCCAGCTTTGAGAGCCCTTAGCTCATACCAGAAGTGGCACAATATGCTGCTAGGTCAACAACAGATGGCAGGGTTACACTATCTCTGTCTCTCTCCCACCACAAGCAAAAGAAATTTACCCAAAGCATTTGGATATCTGGTGTCCAGTGTTGGCTTTAGCAGAGGCGATAGTCGAGTCTTCAAGATCTGCTTTGACCCTAGTGATTCTGTGCTATTGGAAAGTGCTGATGAACTGAGACAGCCCTTCGGCTTGGCTCTCACTGGTAGCATCTCTACAATGGAAAGCCTATGGAAGCAATGGAAGACTTGGTTCTTTGACTATAGCATAAAATATAGAGTGGTAGAATAATAGCCCATTTTAATATCTCTTGCTCATATAATATTTTTCTTGAAACGTCTGTATCACCCATGACAATCCGGGTCCTACACTGTACTTTCAGGCTATCTGTATATGAAGTCTATTTTCATTCTTAACACAGTGACTATGAGGTGGAGATTATGTCCATTGTACAGATGAGAAAAATGATGTCTAGAAAGGCGAAATAACTTGCTCAACATCCCAGTGATAGAAAAGAGCAGGGCAGAGATTTGAAATCAGGCATGTTGATCTCAAAGTCTACACTTTCTTCCTACGCATGAGACTTGCCCAGTGTAGGAGTTGCCATACATATTTGCAAGGCCACAGAAGGGTAGTGGAATTCAGTTGTGGTTTAATGAACCTGATAACTAACTTTTGGATGTATGTAGCATTTACAATTTTGCTCAGTTTACTTTTGAGACCTTCCGATCTGGTAAGTGATAGTGAGACTCTCTCCACCAAAGTACAGAATATCTCAGGTTGTGTGTATTACACACAAGAATGGGTAGAGTTAGAAAAGGGATTCTAGCCCCCAAATTTCCTGCTTACTCCACTACTCCCATTTGTAATGCTTGAAAGAGAGTTTCCTTAAATTAATCTCTGTTAGCCTATGTCATTGTGTGGGAGCAATTAACTTTTCCAGGTACTCCTTAGCATTTTTCAGCCACCTTCAAAAACCAACCTTGTAATATTTTAATTGAATCACATCACTTGTGTTTCTAACATTGATATGGATTTTACACAGCTGTTTACACTAATATGTGCTAAAATGCCTAATTACTGCTGCAATCACAGGCTGGCTCCATAGTCTTGCCAGCTCTTAAATATATAGTCGTATCTTAATCAAACACAAATGTCAATAAGCATCCTAAACTCCTGCAATTTGTAAACTGGATTAAGGGCAATAAATGCAACCCTTCAAACAAGAACACAGAATTTTGCATATTTCATGCTAATATGCTCATCTGTTTGTTTTGCTGTTGTTTCCCAGATTTTCAAAAATGCTTGTTGATAAAATGAAGTCAGAATGTGAGATGAGGTGAGTGTTTACTAGCATTGAGGAAAAGGCTTCAGAAGGTCTAACTAAGGCTGTACTATATCTATAACAGTATTTTTTAAAAATGTGTGACATTTATATTTATATTAAATTGTTGGCTGATGATTCTTTAGCCAACTGGGTAAACTACTTTTTTTCTTCTTTTTGAAACAGAGTCTTGCTCTGATGCCAGGCTAGAGTGCAGTGGTGCGATCTTGGCTCACTGCAACCTCTCCCTCCTGGGTTCAAACCGTTCTCCTGCCTCAGACTCCCAAATTCTGGGACTCCAGACAACCGCCACCATGCCCAGCTAATTTTTTGTATTTTTAGTAGAGACAGGATTTCACTTTGTTGGCCAGGATGGTCTCGATCTCTTGACCTCATGATCCTATCTCTTGACCTTGTGATCTGCCTGCCTTGGCCTCCCAAAGTGCTGGGATTACAGGTGTGAGCCAACATGCCTGGCCATAAACTGTTATTACTTATATATTTTTTAGCAGGAATGAAAACACCTACTAGGTATTAGGAACTATGATAGGAGCTGGTAATTGCTTTAGAATGTCATAAATAGACTACTGTGTGTGTAAATTACTCTGGGAGCCTGGAGAAGGAAATGTTTCTTTACCACTGAGAGCTCAGGGTAGACTTCATAAAAGAGACATGTTTGTATTGGAGAAATGGAGGATTTTCCAGGAGGACAAGCACAAGAGATACAGACAGGAAACAGAAAAAGAACAGTCATAGTCACCAATGAAATGGAAGAGAGCAGGCAAGTTCTGGAAACTACAGTACCTCTGTACGAGGATAGAGGACTGCTTGGAGAAACCTAGGAGATGTAATGTTAGGAAAATCACTGTAAGCTCTGTAGATGATGATGGCATGCCTTATGATGGTAAGAGTATGTTAGCTATAAAATAACAAGGAAAGAGTTATAGAGCTGCCATTTGACTCACAGGAATTTTGTTTGTGGTTACGTGACCCATCTCTCAAAAAATGTATGCCCCCAACATCTAAGGAGCTTATACCAGAGAAGCCAATGATAGTCCATGAATATTAGTAGGAAATCACTAGGTTTATCTCTTTTCATTGGTTTACTTATTGATTGAGTTTTGTATTCATTCTGGCATTGATTCAGTAAATGTCCACTTAGCCCTTACAATTTTTAAATATTTGTCCTAGTCACTGAGGAAATGACAGTGATGTTCTCTTTTGTCTGATAATAAGAGATTATGGGATTAATAGTGTCAGGGGACTTAACAAAGAATAAAAATGATTATATCACCCTCATCTATTTTATCAATAAAAACATGCCACTTTCTTGACTTTATAGATTCTTTAATTTTACCTTGTACTCACCACATTTAAGAGAATATTTATTTTTTCCAATGAACTCCCATCTATCTGGAATTAAAATACATGTAAGATTAAAATAACTGGAATTTTAAAAAGTACATCATTGTTTTATAGGGGAAATGGTAAGAAATTAAGCTAGTCAACACTGACTGTAGTATATCCTGGAATAACTGCATATTTAATTTAATTTCTTATATCTTCATCATTTAAATGTTGCACAATAGAAACATGTTTAGAATGGAGACCACTGCGATATATCAAGTATACCTCAAAATCAACAAAGACTGGCTGAATTATGACTAATATAACTTTTGGACACACACACACACACACACACACTCTCTCTCTCTCTCTCTCTCTCTCTCTCTGTCTCTCTCTGTCTTTCTTTCCTCTTTCATAGCCTCCATAAGGGAAGAGATTATAAGTCAGTCTGGTTCACAGATGTATCCTTAGTGTCCTGTATGCAGTGTACTTGATAAAAATAAGTTGTGGAATGCATGATTGTTTATGATAACTACCAGTTGTTGTAGGTTATACTATTCTTCCCAATGTTCCACTTCCTCTAGCCACACCGTTTGCCATATGCTTTTGTAGCCCATTCCACCTGAGTGATGTTGGTATTGGCTGTGTGATTTGCTTTGGCTGATGATAAGTTGATGGAATGATAGTAAGACAATGTTGAGCCTCATCCTCAGAAGCATCTCTGCCTTCACTTGGCTTTGTGCACCACTGCCCTGGCTTTGAGAAGAACATGACCCCAGTAAATTGTTAGTTCAGGCAGAATGAGAGGTAAGTGGAGCAAAATAGCCCAACTGACCTGAAGACATTTGAACATAGCATGTATTCGAACGGCTGTATATCAGTAAGTTTTGAGGTGGTTATTACACATTAATATTATGTCTATAGCTGGCAGTCTCCCAGCTAAGCAAAATATCCCATAAAAAAATCTAATTATATAGAAACATTCCAAGATCCTTCCTTTTTCTTTTTCCCTTTGATCATTTACTAACACAACTTAATAAGATGATAATTTTTTACGTTTAGCCAAAATAGCAGCAGAAAGTGTGACTTACTGATTTTTTATAATGATCAATATTTTTTCACATTTTTATATTTGGGTATGTTGCTTATTGGCATCAAATTGGGAATAAGGAGACATTGATTTGGGTTCCCCTGGTTCTAATATATTGTGTGATTCTATAAAAGGCACTTAACTTTCTGGGCTTTGGTTTCATTATCTGTTAAACATGTGGCTCCTACCTCCAAAACTGAAATATTGTGTATATAAACATTAAATAATGTATGAAAAAAAAATGCTTTTGAATGTTTAATAAACTATAAGTGTGTTAGATTACTTATTACTTATTAAAGTTGAAATACTAAAATATGGTGCCAATTTTATCATAATAATCTGCTATGTGATGATAATCGGAAGAACATCTAACTTCTAAAAACTCTGTGCCTAAAGATGGAGCACATATTGTTTCAGCTGTTGTTGTTTTGTCATTATCTCCAAATTACTAATATTTCTTTAATCTAGTATTGCTTTATATAAACCGGATAATTAGAATTTGTCACCTTAGGTGATATTTTAAATATTGATATAGTTTGGGTGTTTTGTCCCCTCCAAATCTCATGTTGAAATGTGACCTACAATGTTGGAGGTGTTTGGGCCATGGGGGTGGATCCCTCATGAATGACTTGGTGCTATCCTTATGATAATGAGTAAGTTCTTGCTGTACAATTTCACACAAGAGCTGGTTGTTTGAAAGAGCCTGGCACCTCCGCTCTTTCTTGCTCCTCCTCGCAGCATGTAATGTGCCTATTCCTCCTTCACCTTCTGCCATGACTGGAAAGTCCCTGAGGCCCTCACCAGAAGCAGATGTTGGCTCCGCACTTGTCGTATAGCTTGCAGAACTGTGAGCTAATTAAATCTCTTTATAAACTACCCAGTCTTAGGTATTTCTTTATAGAAATATAAGAACAGACTAATACAGAAAGTTGGTACTGAGGAGTAGGAGACTTCCTATAAAGATACCTGAAAATGTGGAAGCAGCTTTGGAATGGGGTAATTCACAGAGGTTGGAAGAGTTTGGAGGGCTCAGAAGAAGAGAAGAAAATAAGGGAAAGTTTGGAACTTCTTAGAGACTGGTTAAATAATTGTGACCAAAATGCTGATAAAGGTGTGGACAGTGAAAGCTAGAGTGATGATTCCTCAGAAGGAAATGAGGAAGGTGTTTATGCAACACCTTCCTCATTTTGTGTTATGCCTCAGCAAAGAGCTCGGCTGCATTATGCTCATGTCCTGGAGATATGTGGAAGTTTGAACTTAAGAGCAATGACCTAGGACATCTGGTGGAAGAAATTTCTAAGTAGCAAAGCATCAAGTATGGCTTGGCTGCTTCTAACAGCCTAAGATAAGACACAGGAGCAAAGGAATGACTAAAGTTGGAACTTATATTTAAAAGGGAAGCAGAGCTTAAACATTTGGAAAATTTGATGCTGAGATGCGGTAAAAAAGGAGAAAGCATTTTCAGGGGGAAATGAAAGCAGCCTGTGGGGCTAGAGATATTTGCATGACTAAAATGGAGCCAAGTGCTGATATCCAAGACAATGGGAAAAATGGCCTCAAAGGCATTTCAAAGATCTTTGAGGCAGCTCCTCTCATCATAGGTTCAGAGGCCTAGGAGGAAAGAATGGTTTTCAGGGGCAAAGCCCAGGGACCTGCTATCCTGTGCAGCCTCAGGATGCTACTCACAGAATCCTGGCAGCTCTGCCTTCAGCCTTCACTAAAAGGCAATGGATACAGCTTTGGCCACTGCTCCAGAGGGTTCAAGCCTTAAGCTTTGGCAGCTTTCATGCAGTGTTAAGCCTGCAGGCACACAGAATGCAAGAAGGAAGGAGGCCTGACAGCTTCCCTCTAGATTTTGGAGGATATATGTAAAAGTGTGGGTGCCTAGGCAGAAGCCTGTTACAGAATCTGAACTAGGGTAGTACTGAGGAAAAACGTGGGGTTGGAGCCCCCACACAGAGTCACCCCCAGGACACTGCCTACTGGAGCTATGAGAATGAAGCTGCCACCCTTTAGACCCAAGAATGGTAAAGCCACCAGCAGCTTACAACCTCAGTGTGAAAAAGTTTGCAGGACAGAACTGCACAAGGCTTTGGGAGCCCACCCAGCACAGCAGTGTGCCCAGGATGTGGGACATGGAGTCAAAGGAGATTATTTTGGAGCTTTAAGCTTCAATGACTGCCCTGCTGGGTTTCAGACTTTTGCGGGGCCTATAGCCCCTTTCTTTAGGCTAATTTTTCTGTTTTGGAATAGTAATGTTTACCCAATGCCTGTACCACCACTATATCTTGGGAATAAATTACATATTTTTGATTTTACAGGCTCTTAGGTGGAAGGAAGATGACTTAAGTCTCAATGGAGACTTTGGACTTTTGATTGAGTTGATGTTGGAATGAGCAAAGACGTTGCAGGACTATTGGGATGGGATGATTGTATCTTGCAATGTGAGAAGAACATGAGATTTGAGGGGCCAGAGGTGGAATGATACAGTTTGGATGTTTTATCCCCTCCAAATCTCATGTTGGAATGTGACCTAAATATTGGAAGTGGGCCTAGTGGGAGGTATTTGGGTCATGGGAGGAAATCCCTCGGCAATGGCTTGGTACCTTCCTTGTGGTAATGAGTGATTTTCACTGATTTCATGTGAGATCTGGTTGTTTGGAAGAGTGTGGCATCTTGGCTGGGCATGGTGGCTCATGCCTGTAACCCCAGCACTTTTGGAGGCTGAGGTGGGTGGATTACTTGAGAGTCAGGAGCTCAAGACCAGCTCCTGGTGAAACCTTTTTTCTACTAAAAATACAAAACTTAGCTGGGTGTGGTGGTGTGCACCTTTAGTCCCAGCTACTTGGCTGAGGTGGGAGAATCACTTGAATCCAGGAGGCAGAGGTTGTAATGAGCTGAGATTATGCCAGTGCACTCCAACCTGGGCAACGGAGCAAGACTCCATCAAAAAGGAAGGAAGGAAGGGAGGGAGGGAGGGAGGGAGGGAGGAAGGAAGGAAGAAAGGAAGGAAGGAAAAAAGAAAGAAAGAAAGAGAGAGAAAGAAAGAAAGAAAGAAAGGCTGTGGCGAGAGAGAGAGAGAGAGAAAGAGAGAGAGAAAGAGAGAAAGAAAGAAAGAAAGAAAGAAAGAAAGAAAAAGAAAGAAAGAAAGGAAGGAAGGAAGGAAGGAAGGAAGGAAGGAAGGAAGGAAGGAAGGAAGGAAGGAAGAAAGGCTGTGGCATCTCCTCCCCTGTCTCGCCCCCACTCTCACCTGCTCCCCCTTCATTTTCTGCCATGATTGGGAGTTTCCTGAGGCTCTCAACAGAAGTAGATTCCAGCATCTTGCTTCCTGTACAGCCTGTAGAACAGTGAACCAATTAAACCTCTTTTCTTTATAAACTACCAATTGCAAGTATTGCCTTGCTGTGACACAAGAACAAACTAATAGAAATGTTATTTATAGTAAAGGCGACAAAGAGTAAGAAAGAATCATGGATTTTGGAGCTAGAGAGATTTGAATTTATACTCTGGGGTAACTATCAACTAACTGTGTTGCCTTGGGAATGTTAAATAACCTTTCTGAGCCTCAGTTTCTCATGTTTAAAAGAAGGATAGTGGCAAATGATTTGCAATGTTGCAGTGAGGACTGAAGATGATGTTTGTAAAATGCCTAATGTATAATGTTTAGCACAAGGTAGGTAGTCAATAAATGCTAGATAGTATTAAAATTACATCATGAAAATATTTCTCTTCTATCATCTATACTTCTTTGGCTTCAGAAACAGAATATACATGATTCCTTGCCATCATTCTCTCATCATTGATTTTTAGGTTGTGATATGATCTAAAATTTCACTAAGGTTATTCAGGTGCATACAAAAGCCAGCTTGATCTTTTAAAATTCTCTTTTCTGATTTTTATTGTCTTCTCTCCTGTGGCCATGTTGTTATCTATTGTTCTTTTCTACGCATATATTCCATTCTCTTACATTGTATCTGGTTATTTCTATTCAGTTCAAGGGCAAAACTACCAAGGAAGCCAAACTTGTTTGAGCTGTATGTGATGAGTGGATCAGGAAAAAATTACAGAATCTTTACTATATGGAATTTTTGATTTAGGGTTTAACTGCTTAGAAGCTTTTAGAATTCTAATTTCAAAAGCTGAGGTTATGAGATAAAGTATTTTTTTAGAACACTTAGATTTTAAAATTACAGAGAAATTTCAGAAAGATGATAATGATATAAGGCAGACCTGATAGAAGAGGCTGCTAGTTTTCTTTTGAAGTTATATTAATTCAATAATATGTTAAAGATTCAAATATAGTTTGTCAAAATTAGTTACAGTCCCAAAGTGGATACTGTAAGCAAGATGCATAATGAGTTCATAGCTTTTCTACAACTCCAAGTCTCTTTAGAAGGCAAATGATAATATATTTCTGAGTTTGGCTGCAATTTTGGTCTTTGAAAAGTAGTATGGCTAAGTCGTATAATTGGCAACTTCTAATCCTCCAGCAGATGGAGCACAAGCTGCCCAGTTTACCTTGTGCCTTTTTTTCTTCAGCTGCAAATGTTCAAGAGGTACATGTCATGATGCCTATGGGTTTCTATTCTAGAGTGAAGATTCAATGAAATACCTTAGTCAGATTATCCTAAAGCAGAGCCCAAATCCAGAACTTGGATGGAGCTACCTTCTTGTTAGAGCAGGGAAACCATCTTGATAGAGTGGGGAAAAGGAGACAAGGAAGCAGGAGGGTTAACACATTTGGAGTACCAGTTGGTTTTTGCTGTGGGCAACTAGGTCTTAATTCTACTGAGGACGCTCTAAATGTATAGAAAGTGAACCTGGGAATTGTCTTTCCAGAACATGCGAAGTCCAGACATTACCTGCTAATGCCTTTGCATCCTTGAGAGTTTCCACCACACCAGGAGTATTGCCTCCCATCCCACTCCCACGCTTTCTGACTGTGACTGTGTTGTGTGACTTTAGAGAAAGTCCTGAGTCAGAGAAGTGGAGAGAAGTTGCTGCTTGGGCTTGAGAAAGAATAGTGGCAGAGTACATGCATGGAAGTGCTACCATAGCTGCTCTGAAATCAGAGGTGGGCCAAGTGGATGGGGTGCAGTGCACAAAAATATTTCTGCTTTGAGATAATGTTTATGTGAAGTGCTTTATGGTTCATTAAGTTCTAACACATGTTATTTGTTATTAACAGTGAAAAATTCAAATGTTCTTGTTTATAATAAAACATAATAAAAGTTTATCAAATAGCATGGCTCATTATAATTAGTAATATTGGTGATACTATGGTATAGGGTTAAACCAGTCATTTGTTTATAAAAGACCAGAGATTGGGTAGAGTATTCATATGTCCTTTTGTTACTTCCCTACCTTGCTTTTTACCTCTTCCAGAACTGCTATCTAGCCACTCCTGCAGATAACACACACACACACACACACACACACACACACGCACACACACTCTCCAGTGATCTATCCACCCCTTCATTGCTCTCAGATATCATTATTCCAATGAACATGTGACAAACCCAAATGGGTGCAGAGAAAAGGCACGGGGAATACTCAGTTCTTCCTTCCATACCCCATATAGGTTGGGAGACGGGAGGTTATGATTTGAGAGGTTAATCAAACACATGCTTTGCAAAACTGCCTTCAAGAGAATGACCAGAGTTGGAATATTCCCAACATAAAGAAAAGATAAAAGTTTGAGTTGAGGGATATTCCAATTATCCTGATTTGATCTTTACACATTGTACGCATATACCAAAATATTATACCTCCAAAATATTATACAACTATTATGTATCAGTAAAAATCAAGAGAATGGCCAGAAACCCAGACACCTGCTACTAACCAGTAAACATGTCCAGGCCATAATTAAGCTCTATTTCCATAGTTCATAGCCTAGGCTTATCATACTCAAACTTATGTGATTATATAATCATCAAGAAATATCTAATAAGTGCTCATAGTGCTCGGCCCTGATTCTCTCATTTGAAGGAAAGTGGAATTATAAGAAGACCCCATCTGGCAAGGCTCATAAAGGAGAGCAACTCTTATGGAATACATCCAAGATGTATACGTCTTTGAAGAAAGACATCACTGAACTGTGAAAGATCACCATGACCCCTGCTTTGCATTTCATCAAAAAACTTAGTCCATCAGCTTAGTTACCCTTTAGCCTTGCATGGGAATTGACTCAGAGCTTCTGTGAGATCAGGGTGAATATGAATTGTTTAGCTTCAGATGATCATTCCCTAAAGTGAAAACTCCTGGAACTTATTGGCAAAAAAACAAAACAAAACAAAAACTCTTTGCTATTTCTAATGTAAATGTGTTATTAGAATTGATCTACTGTTCTAATAAATAACAGTAATGGAAATGGATAGAAATAATGAAAGGTTATTTTTCACCCCCGTTAATTTATTGAATCTGGGGGATTAGTAGGTTGCTCCACTATGCAGTCATCCAAGGACCCAGGCAATTTTCAACATGAGACTCAGTTTTATTCAGGTCCTCAGGGTCTTCTTGCTCTACCTTATTGTCAGGAAAAGAAATGAGGTTCTTAAGTGCACCTGGAAGGAATGCATGTCACTTCTACTCATCCTTTTGGTGAGAACTTAGTCATATTGCTACACCTAACCGGAAGAGAGACTGGAAATTCTAGCCTAATTGAAAGGGAAGTAGAGGAGAACTCAGTTATAGGCAAAACCTTACGTCTCTGCCAAATAAGTAATAGAAATGTGGGACGTAATTGAACAAAGTAATGACAATAGGAGACTTTGTTTTCTTTGTGAATCAGTTACACATTTAGTATTCTCATATCCCAAGAGAGGTGAGACTTTATGTTTCATCTATTATGTAAGATGCTCTATTCTGGACAAATGTGGACAATTTCTTCCTGAGGGATGGCATCTCACATTTCTGGTGTTTTACTGTTGCTTCTGATTCTGCTTTGATATTGTAGATGGAATAGAGAGTGAAGACAACTATTTTCATGTAACTATGGTTCATCATTGGCCTTTGGATAATCAGCCATTAGCTGTAATAGTCACCACTGATGCACTTTAATTTTCTAATAGGCATCCAGCAGTTTGGTGATGAATGTCTAAGTCAGAGTATGGAGGGGTGAGAGAGGAAGGGTGCTCATATATTAGAATTATCTGGGAACATTTTCAGTTATTCATGCTGGTCTCAAAATGAATCAGCTTCTGTTGTAGGGTTCTGAGAGAAGGGAAGTAAGAGGTAGATTTTGCAGAAGTCACCTTGTACCTGGCCATCCCTTCACCCAACTGAAAATCACGACTCTCAACTCAAAATTCTTCTATTTGTGGTTGCCCCTCTTTGTCCTAGTGGCATATTTATGCTATTTTTTCCTTTATGAAGAGCAGTTTTCCTACTGACTAATCACTTAAGTGAGTTCAGTGTATTGTGTGCTAGGGTTGCCAAAACAAAATACCAAACTGGGTGATTTAAACAACAGTAATTTACTTCTTGCCATTCTGTAGGCTGGAATTCTAAGATCAAGGTGTTGGCAGGGTTGGTCTCTAGTGAGGACTCTTTTCCTTGGCTTGCAGACGGCCACCTTTTCACCATGTTATCACATGGCCTTTTCTCTGTGTACACATCCCTGGGGTCTCTTCCTCTTTTCATAAGGACATTAGTCATATGGAGTTAGAATCCTATCCTTATGACATCATTTAATCTTAATTACTTGTCTACAGGTCACATCTTCAAATACGATCACATTAAGAATCAGTACTTTAATATATGAAGGGAGGGAGGCAAAATTCAGTCCATAACATTGAAAATGTAAAAATGTCTCCAGTGACACATACTGCCTTTTGGCTTCCAAAGATCCTACAGTGTCAAATTTTCTTGAATCTTCTGAGTCACAAAAACCACCAGGAATAATTACAGTCCTAATTCCAGTAAGGAAAGCTGCAATGGTAAATTGAAATTCATTATATAAAATCTAGATGAATTTAGTTTCGGAATATTGAGCTGTGCCTAATCCTCCTCAAAGTAACATTCAGGTTAAGAACTGGATAATTTGTGTGGTAGGCAAGTTTTCCCCTGGTCTCCCAATGTCTTCCTAAATTCCATTCTTTCAGCATCTCCTTCCTTCTTTTCAGTATCTTTCTCAAAACTGTGCTATGTTGTTCACATTGAGGCTGCCAGATTTCTTCCTTATTGGCCTCATCAACATCGATGCATCCTCCCGTCTCATTCTTTAAGGTTTCTGCTCTGGGGGAACGGCAACTAGCTAACGTGATAAACAATTCAGATAAATATATAGTTGGAAGATAAATATTTTAGGCTAGAGCCCCTCTTTTTTTTTTTTTTTTTTTTTTTGAGACAGAGTCTTACCCTGTCACCTATGCTGGAATGCAGTGGCCAGTGGCACGATCTTGGCTCACTGCAACCTCTGCCTCCCAGATTCAAGGGATTCTCCTACCTCAGCCTCCTGAGTAGCTGGGACTACAGGCACGTGTCACCACATCTGACTAATTTTTTGTATTTTTAGTGGAGATGGAGTTTCACCACGTTCGCCAGGATGGTCTCGATCTCCTGATCTCAGGTGATCTGCCCACAGGAGATCGAGACCATCCTGATCTCAGGTGATCCGCCTACCTTGGCCTCCCAAAGTGCTGGGATTACAGGTGGGAGCCATCACACCCAGCCTAGAGCCCATCTTTTACTTGCACTAATGACATGTCTTCTGAAAACTCAGAAAGGTGCTCCAAGCACATGCTCTAGTCAGGCGCCATTCCCTGAGTGTAGATAATCAGTCTTGCATTTTCCCTCCAAATAACTGACCCACGCTGGTATGTTCTTAGGAATAGACCATCCATTTCAAATGAGTACATTGTATTGTGATCTACACGGCACGGTTTTCACAAAAGCAGGAAAAAAAATCTCCCGTTTTCCCCTCTCTTAACTCTTTCATGATCTGCCTATACATTATGAGGTCTGAGTGAGTAGGAAATGTATCCTATTATCTTTTATTTATTTAGTGAATATTGTTGGTGCTCAGAAAATATTTGGTGATTACGTTTTTGTTCTAGTACAGGTTTGTGTGTGTGTGTGTGTTTGTGTGTGTTTTGGCAAATATTACTTTTACCATTTCAGTTTTCAAAATATGCAACCCAAACAGGGATTAGAATGACTGAGATTTTGGAAGATTTTAGAAGCAGAGTTGGATTATATATTTATACATTTTTCTAGTGCCATATCTTTTCCCAACTCCAAGTATCTAAAGCAGCAGGGTTAAAATCACGCTATTTGAGTCAGCATTCCCTTTGAATGGCATTATTATTACTGTTTATCATTGCCTCAGCTTTTACAACAGGTTCGGTGCTGTGAAAGACATTAAAAAGACACAGTTCTTGCCTTGGGGCTTACACTCAGATAGGCAAACACAAACAAAGTGTATTTAAGAAGAGGTAGATTGATCACGAAAATGCAATTTCCCAGGTGTTTGTATTTGTGCTTTGGGTTCCTTTGTCTTTTAACCAGCTGTGGACTGAAGGAATCTTGAAACTTTTCTTCAAACAAGGATATAAATGACAAGAGTTGGAAAAAACATGAGCCTTAATGGGCAGAATACAGGGCTGAGCATCCACAGGACCTGATTCTGGGGTTCTCTGTGGTCTTGAATTACTCTCTCTCCTCATGCTTCTTTCAGCAATTCAGACTGCCAGTGGCTTCCTCACTGGAAACCAAATCATTCATTTAAAAATGGATCACCAAATTGTATGGCCCGTTTTCAAGCCATCAAATACTGTTTAAAAAATGGACTAGTTCTCCTTACGGACCGAAATATTTATTTGAACAAAATTTAGAAACATTTTTATCTCGAGGATTTATTACTCCCCAAAATTTTAAGTTTTGAAAATCCAGTTTGTAAGCTGAAATGAGTAAAAATGTATTTCATAATTTTTACTCTTTTGCTGAACATTTTAAAAGTGTTCTCATGCAGACATAGAGCAGAAACAAATATTTGTATTTTGTATATTATCTTTGGTGTTTGTGGGAAATACTCGTGAATGTGTGCACACGTGTGTGTGTGTGTGAGTGAATGCAAAACTTGAAGTTTCACATGTGAAGCACATGGGAACACAGTCTGCATGCTTGCTAACGCTCTAGAGATGTCCACATTGCAAAGGGACTGGCAATAGCTTCACTAAGGGGTTAGCAATAGATTCACCAAGCCGGGTTCCACTGCATTTGGTCACCATGGTCTGTAGTAGGTGCATGGAAGCATTTCTCACAAGGATCTTGACCTGGGTAAAGGATGTAAACACCCAGAGCCATGCATATTTAGGCCTTGGTTTCCAAAGTTTCTGTTTAATTGCACTTTCTCATCACACACAGGAGTGTGGTATGCCCTTCCAGATGGCCCATACAAATGCTTTGTTGTACTTCACTCACTCTCTGCATGCCAAGCATCTCTGGGACTACATACATCACCAATTAGCATCTTATATTCATTTGACAGGAATGGTTCTGCAACATTTTATACAGTTTTCTTTGATAAACGTGATTTGCATGTTCTTCTCTTATAAGAAGCAAGTTTGTGATCGTGGAATTTTCCTTCCTACTCCTCTCTTCCCACAAAGGCTTTTCCCAGTGCAGCAACCAGTTGATCTGTATTTTAGGAAAAATGTCTTTTGAGTGACATTTTCAGAACCTGAGGAGACCATGTTAGTGTGTTTATCAATATATACCGTTGGTATTTACTATGTCACATCTCTCCAGGGGGCCATGTTCTTGCAGGTACATTCTGAATTTTTCAGATTCTAGATCATGAGACCTCATCATTGACCTATAAATTTGATACTGCCATCCCTTCAGGCCTTTGCAGAAGTCTTCCAGATAAACCTTCATTTTCTGAGCTCTGTGCTGAGCATTTGATAGTGAATTTTGTGTATTGACACTGATAGCAAGATGCAGTCTTAACATGTAACAATCACATTTAGTCAATACACCAAAGAGATGCAGTGCACCAGAAGGATCAAATTATCACCTGGCAAATGGTGACAGTTACTTTGAAGAGTTTTCCAATGTGATAAATACTGACACTCTGGATAGTGGATAAGTAGAATGCACAGAGCTGTGTCGGGTAGTGCCTTCACCACGTCTCCACTTGGATGGCTCCTAGGCATTTGAAACTTTACCCATCCACTTTCAGAATTCTCAACGATTTCTCTCCTGTCTAATAAATGATACATGTACTCAGTTCAGAAACCTGCAGTTACCAGGAATTCCTTCATTTCTTTCATTCTCCTCACCCGCCTCCTCCTGGAATCTGTCATTGAGTTCCTTTCTATTCAGTCTTTGCCAACACCTGCCTCATCCTCCCTTCACATCCCAGTGCCTGGAAAGCTTCTGTAACTTTCAAACTGGTCTTCCTTCTCTAAGTCTGGTTTTGGTAGATTCCCTTCTCTACCTAGCTGTTTAAATTGTTTACACCATACATCGGAGGAGGTCTCCCTGTAGCTGAAAACCCGGCATAGGTTTTCAGTCCTGTTTAGAACACAGCGCAAACCTCTCCGGCCACAACTCTCCGATCCTGCAAAGCCCTGCATGTCCTGGCGCCTTTGTAGCCCCTCCTTCTTTTCTAGCCTCTCCTTCTTCTCACACAGGCACAACCTCGCTAAACTCCAGCCTCACTGGGTGTTTTGGGTTCTTGACATTTTTCAGTTCTTTCCCACTTTGAGGATTTTGCATTTGCTTGTGTCTCCTGCCTGAAAAGTATTTCCTTGTAACTTTCACTTGCTTGGTTTCTCTTCATTCTTTGGGTATTTTCTTCAGTATCTGCTCCTCAGAGAAGATTTCTAAGTTCACTCCAGTTGGAATAAGTGCCCCGGTTACTTTCTGGCCCATCGCCCCATTTATTTCCCTGAAAACATTAATCATAGTCTGAAAATGTTTTAGTTACCTATTCACCTATTTGCCTGCTGTCTATTTCCTACTGTCTAGTACACTCAAGGTCAAGATCTGTCTTGTTTAATTTATATTCCTGATTCTTCGCACAGTGCCTGGCATACAGAAGATACATGAAACATATTTATTGAACGAATGTCTCTAATGAGTTTTGATGAGGAGAGTTGAGTGTGTACATGTGGGGTGTGTGCATGTAATGGAGAAGTTAAAGGAAGGAAGCATATTCTACAAAGGAGTAGGAGAAGAGATGGGAAAGCTTGGCATTAGCATTGCAAAAAGACAGGTCAGCTGAGGGGCTGCCAACACAAGACTGATCCCTGAAACCTGGGTCAATGCAGAGATCAGAGGACTCTGCCTTATAACCCCGGCAGTTTGCCAGAGACCAGTCAAGTATGTACTGATTGGCGCCTAGGAAAACAGCACAATGTACTCATTCACATAGAAAAAATAAGAGAATCACAGCTCCAGGGTAAAACAGAGCACGGATCTTCAAAGCATCGTATGATGTGGCTGAGGTCACATCACATTCAATAAATGGAACAAAACTTCCACTTCCACATGTAAACAAACATTGAATTCCTAGGATCGAATTCACCATCCCCATAATCTGCTATTTAATTTTACAAATTAAAGACAGAGCTTAAGGGACACATTCACCAGCTCCCAATAGATAGTGGGATGAAGCCCCATGGATGAGAATTTGACCCAAGCCCTTTGACTGCGCAGTGCTCAAATTGGGAGAAGAAAGCACATTTCTTCGTGAAAAGAAACTCACTGCCTTGGGCAAAACCAGACTTTGGCCAGACACTGTTGCTCAAGCTTGCAATCCCAGCACTTTGGGAGACCGAGGCAGGTGGATCACGAGATCAGGAGTTCGAGACCACCCTGGCCAACACAGTGAAACTCCATCTCTAGTAATTTTGTAAAAATACAAAAATTAGCTGGGAGTAGTGGCGGGTACCTGTAATCCCCAGCTACTCAGGAGGCTGAGGCAGGAGAATCGCTTGAACCCAGGAAGCGGAGGTTGCTGTGAGCCGAGATCGAGATCACACCACCCACTGCACTTCAGCCTGGGTAACAGAGATCGATTCCATCACAAAAAACAACCAAACAGCTCTGGAGGCATGCAAGTAAAGTCGTTAAGCACATGGGCTCAATGAATAGCAATAACAGTAATGCCAGATAGCATTTCACAAGCACGTGCCATGTGCCAGGTACTGCATTAACATACTTCCATGCACTCTCTTGCTTTAAACTCATAACACATCTATGAGGTACGTATGATTTTTGCTCTATTTTCATAGCAGAAAAACATGAAGTTAAGAGAGGTTTATTATTGTGCTTCAGATCATACAGTGAGTGTGGAAGGTGGGATTTAACTTCTTCTTCTTTTTTTTTTTTTTTGTGACGGAGTCTCGCTCTGTCGCCCAGGCTGGAGTGCAGTGGCGCGATCTCAGCTCACTGCAAACTCCGCCTCCCGGGTTCCCGCCATTCTCCTGGCTCAGCCTCCCCAGTAGCTGGGACTACAGGCGCCGCCACCTCGCCCGGCTAGTTTTTTGTCTTTTTTAGTAGAGACGGGGTTTCACCATGTTAGCCAGGATGGTCTCGATCTCCTGACCTCATGATCCACCCGTCTCGGCCTCCCAAAGTGCTGGGATTACAGGCTTGAGCCACTGCGCCCAGCGGGATTTAACTTCTTATCTATTAACATTAGAGTTAGAACTTCATTATCCCTTTTGGTTTGCAAGGAAACCTCATCACTGGGTAAGAGGACTTAGCCTCTGCCTGGGAAGGAAAAAAAAAATAAAAATGCACAAGGACATTCTTGATCCTACCAATTTCTAGGAAAAACATATCCTCTGAATTTACACCACACAGAATTTAATATATGATGCTGTAATTGTTTTTTGGCTTGCCTATTATAATGCAATCAACTTTAGGCCCTTGCAGTGGTCTCTCATCCCTAGTCCTTAACACAATGTCTGCATCTTAGCTGAAGGCAGAGGTTAGAGCTTGTTCTGAAACACTGATCCGTGAAAGTTTTTAAAGATTTGATTATTTCAGCCTTCCATTTGTATTAACTTGTTTACCAAAATAACTTATAGTCATTTCTGAGTAAACATTTTAAAGACGATCTTGCATTGTAGTTCTGAAGGATGATCCATGAATACACCTGATGTGGAGTGTCAGGGACAGTTTCCAATTAAAAATGGCTGCCTTGAAAGAATCTGAAGAAGCTATTTACAATTCTAAGAGAATAATGTTAATTTTAAACACTATTTAATTTTAAAGCATTGTCAATAAAACAACTGAGAAATTGAGGGAAAAGAAAATAAGAACAAAAGAAGACAGAGAAATTGATTCTATCTTGGAACTGTCACGTGGGGGAAATTTCAAAACAGGATATTGAAGTTTTTAGAAAATTCATCATGCTCATTACTCCCATTTTCAGGTAAAATGCAAACTAGAGGCAAGCAGGCTTTTAAAACATCATTTTATGTGTCTAATAGGCCAGAACTATTGAAGCAAATCAGATCTCTCATTTTAATATGCATTTACACATTTAAAAATTTATATTATTGACTATGTTGAATGCGCAACTTCTGGAGAACCATTATGGCTCACAGGATAGCTTTTTATTTGGCATTGTATCAATTTGGAGCTCAGAATGTCATGATCTTAATGCAGATAAGAAGTATACGTATGAGAAGTGGTATGGAGAGAAAGGTAAGGTGCACATGCCGTTGGCAACTTTCAAATGTCATAATTTTAGCCCTAAAAAAAAGAAGAGAATGTTCTGCTCCCTGGTCTATGCCAGGCACTTCCACTTGCATGCCCTGCACTTCTCCTTTGCTTGCTGCAGTGCTGTAGAGTGTGGAGGACTATTTGCCCCACGTGTAAATATCACACGGAGCTAATTTACATTGTAGACTCTGGGTCCAAGAGGGAGAAACACTTAATTTTATTAATGGAGTAGATTTTAAATCTCTCTACAGGAGGCCATAGAACACCCCAAAGGCTTATCTATGCTATGGAGAGATGGCAAATCAGAAAAGCCCCAGTGCGTTTTTGCCCCCCTCAGAATCTGCTCCCAATGAAAGCTACTACTAGGCCGACTGGCTTTGAGCACCCTCTGTTTGAACACTGGAATTGTTCTCCACCGGATGTACAAATACCTTAAGCCCCTGAGGTTTACAAGAGGAATGCTAATATGTGGTGTAAGCCCCTCTGAAACAAACAGAGCTGGGATAATAATTTCGTAACCTCATGTTGACATAACCCACCAGCTTGCTGAAGAGCCCCTTCATGTAGAGGAAACAGAGAAACTATAATGATTTTCAGATACAGTTGACAAGAGACCATTTAGTAAACTTTTATTTTTTTTTTAACTAACAGTATGCAGGGATGTTGTATTCTAGGCTGCTACTAATAATCTCATCAGAATGCAAAAGCAGCGACTGTGTTATAAAACCAATGATCTGTTATATTCTGCAAGAATTTACAAAAGCCTAATGTCATTTACTACACCATGAGAACCATACTTGGATAAAAAAAAAATAAAACACAACAGAATTCAAAAACTGATTACAGCTGACAAAAAAACAAACTATGTGCGAATGCAGTGCTTTAAAGGTGTAACATACCACAATTAAAGACATGAAGCAGTGATGACTTCAGAAGGGAAGGAATTGGCATTTGGGAAGGTGGGAATGTGCTACATCACTTAGGACACTTTGGAATCAGGGCATCCATTCAAGGCCAGGATTCACCTGGTCGGTGCTAATATGTGTTACTGGCTCAGGCTGCAGGAAACTTGCAGGCTCAAAAGAGTTTCCTTTATTCTTCACTTTTTCAGCAGCATTTTTGACAAAAGCATATCTGTAGCAGTTTTAAATACAGATTTTAAATGCTTTAAAAGGGAAGAACTCTTTTCAGGGACATTTGGAATAAAGTCAACTGAAAAGCCAGTGGCAGGGATGTCAGGATGTCTATGTAGCTGGGACACAGACAGCCTTACCCCCGTCTCAGCTGGTACCCTGTGATAGGTTGAAGAACAGAAGCAAACTTCCCTGAGCCCAACATGCTCCATGCTCTCAAAGGTTTCATGGATTCAATTCTGGTAGTCTATGGCATCTTAACTTTAAAAATTGCTTTCTTTGATGCCCAAAGCAAATTCTTCTGCATTTTGTTCAGTGATTTTAAAAAACAGCTTTCAGAAGGATATCTACCTTTTTGCCTATCTATCTATCTATCTATCTATCTATCTATCTATCTATCTATCTATCT